>NC_072732.1:64809821-65158814 GCF_026930045.1 Uloborus diversus | reverse complement strand
TCGCCATTTAAATTGAGGCATTTTTCATGCCTGGGTACAAGCTTCTTAATACCTTCTTCATAGAAGTTTTCTGCCAGTGATTTGAGATGGGTTTTCACGGCGTTTTTTGTGGCCTAACTTGTCAGTTACGATAGTGTATAGGGCTGACCTTGAAATCTCAAGAAACTGATTGGATAGGTTCGTAATCATAAACCTCCTATTGCTTCTTACAGTTTGGTCAACTCGATCAATGAGGTCTTTGTTTGTGACCGACTTTCGTCCTTGGCCCCTTCATTTGTTGACGGTTTCATAGTTCTATTCTTATGTTTTTTTGAATGATTAAACAACATAATTTAATTTCTTTTAACTATGTTTAGTGTACCTAAATTCATACATTATTACAACATTACTGAAATCTCAGTTATACGCTCAATTTAAAAAAAAAAAACAAATCAATTGATTATTAAACAGTCTCTTTGTTTTTCTTCCTTCTTTTTTTTTGGCTATTGTTCTTTCATCATACAGCAGTCAAAAAAGGAGAAGCATAACTACACCCTATACAGATTGTACGTAGTACGATGCAAAAGTTCGGGGACAAGCTGTATAAAATCTTACCCAGAATAGTTCACATTACCGAAGCACATCCACCTTCAAAAGGTCGCCTTAAGGGACTATGTACTTCTGCCAGTGTTCATATAACTTTTGGAAACGCTCCTGGAAGTCATTTTTCGCTACCTTCTATGATGCAGCTTCATCTTCTCCTGACGGAAAAAAGCTGCGTCTATGCAAATATTTTTTTGCTGGGAACAGGTAAAAGTCACACGGAGCTAAGTCTGATGAAACGTTATGTTATTTGTTTGTCATATCAGAGTATTGACCAATCGAACCGTGCATCCTCAACATGAAAGTCGCCTTCTTCCCCACGATGAAGTTAAAGCAGCAGCGCAAGAGGCCTTACAGGAATTTGCGAAAAATGTCTTCCAGGAGTGCTTCTAAAAGCTATACGAACGTTGGCAGAAGTGCATAATCGTTCAAGGTGACTATTTTGTAGATAGATATATGCTTCGGTAATGTGAACTATTCAGGGTAAGGTTTTATACAACTTGACCTCGAACTTTTAGATCATACTACGTACGTATTAGTTTTCAATTTACTATTTCATAACGTTTTTGAGTGACACAAGTTTACGCGCATGAAGACATCACAAGAGAATTTGTGATAATTAACTGAGGAAGCGTTCAAAATGGATATTTGGTTATCTATATGTTCTTGGGTACATATGTATGTACAGATGTGCCGAAAAAACTTGTGAAGTATAAATTTGGTAATAGTAAAATAGAAATTTAGGTCGAAATCTGTTTTTTTTTTTTGTGATTACAATTCTTTATTCATAGAAAGGAAGTAAAGTGAAATGAATCAATGATCCTTTAAATCCCTGGCAATCTTATCATTTTATTTCTGTTTGATTTTTTTTTCTTTTTTTTCTTTTTTTTTTTTTTTTTTTTTTTTGCCATTGGCCAACGGCATTGGCCATCGGCAATCGGCCATTTGGAGGAAACAATCAGTCAACAATCGGCATCGGCCCATCGGCCGAAAAATGCCATCGGTCAAGCCCTATAAATTACCTCCCATTAACCAGGGCTAAAGCAGAAATACATGAAATACAACACCAGCTCAGTCATTTCCAGCCAAGGACTGCAGTTTCGTGCTTATTAGCACTCATGACTGAGCTGGCGGTGCATTTCATGTATTTCTGCTTTAGCCGGCCAATGGGCGGTAATTTACTGAGTATACTATGCCTTGCCTTCAATCTTCGAGTTGAGCCGAACCATTGCTTTGGTCACTCGTCTTGTCTGTGCTAATTCTATATTAGCTACCAGTTTGTTTGGCACTCTTGGCTTCCTTAAGAGGTTTTCCATCTCCAGCTCAGTCACTTTCCTATGCTGGGCTGATGAGTGCTAATAAGCACGAAACTGCAGTCCTCGGCTGGAAATGACTGAGCTGGCGGTGTATTTCCTGTATTCCTGCTTTAGCCCTGGCTAATGGGTGGTAATTTACTGAGTATATTTAACCCATATATGAAGAGATCACTTCTTTAGTGAAGGCAAACAATTATTCTCACTCAGTTCTTTCTGTTTTGAAAATGCAGGCAAATAATTTTCTAAGTTATCTAAATTGTATTTACCCATTTTTTATTTTATTGTTCTTAGTGAAAAATTTGGTCGTGCAACTGCCAACCTTTTGCAATATTTTTTCTTCTGTAATTAAAGCCCGATTGCTGAACAGGCGTCACTTGACATAACTTATAGTTTTGAGGTAGACCGTGCAAAGCCAATCCTTTTTCTATAGTGTCCTTCCCTTTTATACAATTTTTATATACCAGATTGCAAAGTTTTTGTTGCCCTCATGGATAAAAAGGAGAGGGACATGTGTAGAGTCGCACACACTCTTTAACACATGTAGCATCATCAAGCCGTTGTCCTCCTAGTTTGTCCTCAGTTTCAATAAGAGAACATATGCCACCTGCTCAATTATTGACTATTCTACATTGTAGAAATAAAATAATAAATGCCGTTGTGGCATTAATCTGCAAATTTTGTGCAATAAAACGTTGTTTATTTTCTGTTATTCACATTCCAGACTGAGTCCATAACAGTGATGAAACTAAAATCTCTGGATGTCATAACCGGGCTGTTGGTATATTGCTTGTAGTTCTGCATTAGTCCTGGCTTAAGGGCAATAGCTTACTGATTATTGCTTAATTATCTTTAATATAAAACATTCAGAGAAACCTATGTTCTTTGCTTTTAGAATGACCATTGTGTAAATTCATATATAAGTTATTAATGTGTATGTTTATGTTAACTTGGGTGGAAAAAAAATGAAATCCAAAGTGTTTCTCAATATTGAATGTTTTAATTCTTAAAATTTCGTTTTCAGTTTTAAAGTGTAGAAATAATAAAATAATGCATCATGTGTAAGAGTGTAAGAATATTTTTTTATTTATTTTGGTTTTGTTTTAGCAAGTGTGTACATAGTGTTAACTCTTTGTCTATGAATGAATGCCTAAACTCCATCTAATTCCCTTACATCATAAAAAAAAAGTCCTACAAATTTTTGATCTTCCATTTCAAAAAAAAATTTTCTCTAGAATCGCCAATCACCTCTATTAAAAAAAAGATTCTAAAATTGCTTTTAAGGACCTAAATTTCTAAAAATTTTTGGGAGAGCACTCCCGGCCTCAAGCTTAACTCATCCTTCATCAGGATCTGCGATAGAGATTTCAAATTGATAGCCAACAAATTAGCCAAATCTTAAGTCTTAGCCTTAAATCCAAAAGTGTTAGTCAAAGACTTAAATTTAATAAATTTATGAATTTTTAAATTTTTTTCTGAAAACTTCAATCCAAAAGCAAAGGAATAATTTTAGATAATATGCTTTGCAAGTGCTTATATGCAGCCATGCACTTAAGTTTACTAAACACTTAACAACAATGCATAACATTAAATTCCTCTTTTTTTTTTTTTTTTTTTTTTTTTTTTTTTTTTTTTTTTTTTTTTTTTTTTTTTTTTTTTGCAGAATTTAATAATAATTTTGAGGATTGTGTAGAAAACTTTTTTTTTTTTTTTTTTTTTTTTTTGAAACTTCTGAGAATTTTCTTATTGCCAAATCAGAGTTAAGTTTACAGTATTATTTTTGGTGCTGTGGGGAATGCTTAGGGCAGACCCTGCTTCGGTTTGTCAAACGGGGGGGGGGGGGGGGGCATAAATAAAAGTTTATCCGGCCCTGATTACCTGTTTAAAAAAAAAAATATGCACCAGTAAACTAGATTACAACATCTGATGATGAAATACAATTGATATATGAAGATAATATAAAGTCCAACATTTTGTAAGTATCATTATATATGTACACTACACACATTAAAAAATATTAATCATAACCTGATTTTTGTCTTGATATTTTTTCCATATTGTTCCCTTGATTTTTTTCCCCCTAAGCCTCTACAGAGTCTAAAGCTATAAACAAAATAAAAGTAAAAATTGGAATCAACTTATTGATGGGCCAAAATGCCAGATTCAATCAGTGAAATTTTGAAGAATATTATAACTTTCATCTTAAAGAAAAGCTTCGAAACTTTTTTACACCAACAATAGTGATTGTGATATGTCTTTTTATTTGTATTCTTCAGGGTTCGTACGCTCCAAGAAAACCAGGGAAAGCTATAAATTGTCGGAGAAAATGACATAGTTAAAAATGTCAGGGAAAAGTCAGAGAATTTTCCAATCCCCCCCCCCCCCCCCATTTTTTTTCCAATTTTTCCCATGTAATTTTTTAACATGAGATCTAATCTTCGTTTTTATCTATGTGTCCTGAAAAAAAATTGTAAAAATTTTGAGGCAAAATGACGCTGGCAATAAAAAAGTGGCGACCCCAAAAGAACTTTCGCAGTCGCCATATTTGGCCCTCATGAGTTCCCCCCAGACAAAAACTTCCTTGCGTGAATAGGAATTATGCACAAATTCAGCAGGGGAGAAGACAATTTACTGCTTCTGAAGCACAAGCCTTAGGATGAGAGGGTCGATTGATTAAAATCATTTTTTTTTTCGGAAAGTCTTTTCAGCTGCACCCGTAACATAGTCGCCATGTTTGGTCATTCACAAGATGAAAGTAGAGATGATGCCTAAATGTTTAAGTTTCCGTAAACAAAGTAGAATTGGATGTTTTCTTCAGCGGCAAACCAATGAAAATGACTCGAAATATGTTGCAAATTGTTTTTTTTTTTTTAACTGAATTGTAGTTTTGTGAAGATTTATTATTTTTAAATTGTTTTCATGCTACAAATTCAGAAAACTAATTCTGAATTGTTGGCGTAGCCCCCATATTTGGTCATTCCCAAGGTGGAAGTACACAAGACTTTAAGTGGCTAAGTTTCCGAAAACGGCATTAGCTGTTTATTGCAATGCAAACTATTGAAAACAAAGCAAAATGTTCCTTTTTTCAGATAAATCATAATTATTTTCTTCAGAACATTTTTTTATTCTAATTGATTTAGATGCTTTTGTGCTAAAAACTGACTATTTTGTCTTAATTGTAGTTTTTTAAGGATTATTAATTATTTATAACTACATTTATGTTACACATTCAAAGATCTACCTATTATCTTAAATTCTTCACTTAGTCGCCATATTTGGTTGTTTGCAAGATAGAAGTACGGTATTTTCGGGAGTAAGAGCTGCACACGGTGTAAGTGCCGCACCTTCCATAAGCAAGCACCCAACATTAAACAACTTAAAAGCACAATCAGTAGTAAAGAAAGCTAGATTAAATGTAAATAAATATTTTTTTTGTTTCTTGTTAGTATTTTTAATTATCGATGAAGAAATATTTTTTTAAATCCCCATTTTGCACTTTTTGCCTTCGACATCCCTCAATTCGCCATCACTTGATGGTTAATTTATCCGATTTCCAGCTGCAAACGCATCTCTCATCAATGCCTAACTCCCTGGCAGCTAGACGATTTCTAATTGCTTCTGCACTTATTAACTTAAACTTAAAGGCTGTAGTATAACTTTTCAATTGCTAAGGAGCCACTTCAACAGCAATTTTGTGAAAAAATTCTGTAAAAAAAAGATAAGCCAAAAACGCACGAACGACAGCAAAAGATGCAACGCGACGTTGTGTGTAAAGAATAAAATTAAGAGCTAAGAGACAAATTTTCAATTATGTTGCTTGACCCACTTTTGTGAGGGGGGATGGTAAATTCCCTTTACAAAACTAGACATCCATCCCCCTCCCTTACTAGTACTTTTGCTGCCTCCTCTTCCTGACCCCTTCGCTCCAACGCAATAAGGCTTGCTCGCCCACGTGGATCAGCAATCCTCTCCTCAGTGAAACATGTGCAATCACTGACTCACCTTCCCTCCCCTCTCTTTGCTTTACTTGCCACCCAAGGTCAAAGGATTTCCTGACCCCTTCGTGGGATGTTTATCTCAATGTAATCTATTGAAAGTAACATAAAATGTGCAACTAGTTATGAATGTTTAAAAACTAATTATTTTCTTGAAAAGGAAAATTTTAATCAAGCATCCTTTAATATGTGAAAGAAAAAAAAAGATGATTATTGACATCAGTCTATGATCGGCAGATGTTGATTTCTGTTATTATGCATTATATGGTATGCCAATCAATGCAACAAGTTAATTATATTTGTACTGAAAAATAGCTTTGTATTTTGCTCAATATGTTTTGTGTCATATGCTAATAAGAAACTAAAAAGAAGTTTTGTGAACCAAAAGCAGATGCTAAAAGATTGCTGCTCGATTACAGCAAAACGCTAACATTGCGCACGACACTTGGCATTGAAGAAACGCTGAAATAAGTTGAAAGTACTTTGCTTTCAACAAGTAGTAAATTAATGAAAACAATTTGAACAAAATGTAAAATAATAATAAATAATTTTGAGAGAAAAACATGGAAAGAAATCTCTTTTTTTTTTTTTTTTTTAATCTAAGGGGAAAAGTTATAGTTCTTATGCATTGCTACTTTAAACAGTTTTAATTATTTTGAAAATATTGTTATTTAAACTTAATTTTGAATGAAGCGAGTAACCTGGAATTTTCTAAAAGACAACCTGGAAATGTCGGGGAATTTTTTTTAACCACAAGTGTATGAACCCTGGTCTTAGTTTTTAATATTATATCTGTTTTCAGTTTGTCACTGATTAAGAATTTAAATGATTGATTTCAAAAGATACAGTTAGAATAAATGAAATTCTGAAATGAAATTTTGATTCTTTCAAATTACATTTGCCGTCATTAGTTTCTATTGGGAAATTGTTTTTAAAGCCCTTTTTTTTGCTCCTCTTTTTCATTTGGGCTATTTATTTTGCATTTTTATTATTAGGATTATGAGAGGTGTAATTCATAATTTTACTTATTGCTTTCGTATTGTTTTCTCAGAGGTGCCCACCCCAAATAAAAGCAAGGTTGCACCCACCTAAATATTGCAAAGCCCCCCAAATCAAGAATTTCCCCCCAAAAAGTTAAAATACCCCTCAAAACAACCACCTCTAAAAACTTCAAAGGCACAGCCTGCGCCATGACCCCTCTTAGGTGAGCACCCCTGGTTTTCTTTTTTTTTTTTTTTTTTTCTGGGAAGAATCTTAAAAGTTAAAATTACTGTCCCATGACACTTAACAAATTGACACAAGAAATTTTATAATATATTATTAAGTCACAATACACGCAGATAGTTCCACACTAAAATGCTAGTTTTATTTTGAGCTAAGTATTTTAAAGAATGCATCATAAGAACTATGAAAAAATACTCTGCTGAAGCTGAAAGGTAACTAGGGGCACAAAAACCCAATAATGGCATTGTAGGCTCATTTAATGAATGAATTTCACGTTCCTAAATAAGCAACGTTTTTTTTTTCTTTTTCTTCTTCTTATCTATAACCCTTTTTTTTCTTTTTTTTAAATATGTTTTGTAGCATTATTTTGAAACTCACTCTTTTTGAAGTCTTATAATATGAAGAATTTTGCTGATTGATTGTATTCAAGTCAAACACTAATCCCCCTCCCCCTCTCCTCATTTTTTCACTTAGTTTTCAGGTATTTTTTCATGAACTCGCAATTATCCCTGCTTGCGTATATTCTTTATTGTCAATAGTAGCACGTAAATTCTATGTTCTTCCTGTGATAATTAATGAATTCTTAATTTTTTTTTCTTCTTAAGTATTTATTTCTTAATATTCTTTCTACAAAATGCTGTTTCTGTTATGTAAAAAATGCAGATTGTATTATCGATTTTCAACACTTGTAACAGGATGCAGAAGATCAAGATATGTCAGAAGATGGTGAAAGCCCTCCACCTGAGGACAAAACACAATCATGGCAAGCGAATAGTCCTAGCATTCCTCAACATCCTAGTCCTCCACCACCAGCACCATCAGATGATGCTAGTAGTTCTTCGAAACAGCCTGCCCAAGAAATCCCTGTTGTGCCCTCAGAACTTATCGTAGAAGAACCTTTAGGACCTACTTTTATGTCGCCAAATAACGGCAGCTCTTCTGACACTCAACATACTACTTCCGATTCTGCTTCAAGCTCCATCACGACAACTGTATCCCCTACAAATGTGTTGTTAAATGAAGAACTCACTAAATCTCAAACGGCAAAACAAGAGGTTCCTGTGTTCTGGTCACAAGAAGTAGTTCCAACGACTACGAAAGTACAGGAGGAAGACGAGGAAGAGGAGGAGGAAGTAGATGAAAGGGAAGTTGGAAGGCCGACTTCGGTGCGATCTACTAGAATGCGAAGTATAAATAGTACAGAGGAGAGGAGGCGTGCACGTGACCGTAATACAGAAGCAGTAGTAGATCATAATACGGAAGCAATGTACCAGTTTGAAGGGTCTGGTGTGAAATGCCAAAGAAAGGGTCAAAACATAGGTGGTATGTTTAGGAGACGCAAGTAAAAAGTGTAACTGCCTTCATTTTCTGGATCTTTTTATAGTTTCGAAAGAAAATATTCTCTGTGAAAATGACATTCAACAATGCAATTCCTTGAATGAATTATTTTGAATTTCGCTTTCGAACTTCTCATGATTTGAAAAAAAAGTAACAGAATAAAAGCTCATCAGGCATACTCGAATTTTTGTGTATATTGTTTATTTAATTATGCCAAGATGAACATTTATAATACCATGTGAATTGTAGATAGTTTTTTAATTGAAGCTTTTTATTAGTTGTTATATGAATTTTTTCATATTGAGTTGTTTTCGAAAAGCTTGTATATTTGTTGTAAAATCAAATTAGCGTGGTCTACTTCAATGATCAAAAGAAAAATGACAATTTGCATTGATCTTTTTGTTAAATAACTTTCGTAGTAACGTATTGAAATTTTAAGGACAATAATAGCATTTTGCTAATTTTAACTGTACTGTGGCTGGATCACTTTCCTGTTTGTGCTGAACTGCTTGATCATTTGTCATCAGTTTTGTTTCATAATTGAAAATAAAAAGTTCTGAAATATTATCCTGCACTAAAATCATTACATACAATTTTTTTTATGTTCCTTAACAGAAGTAGTGTTCAACTTTTTGAAAAAGTAGGAAAATTTTAACATTTTCAGTTTGCTGTTAAATTAATTATATCAAAATATGGCTTTGTAATTCAGCTAAAGATATTTTTAGTAATCTGGCTAGTTAATTGATCATTTATTACATAAGAACATGTGATATCTTTTATTATTGACTTATATTTCTAATATATCTTTTTTTTTTTTTTTCAATTTGAAATACTTAATTAAATATTTACTGAAATGGTTTGCAGAACTTTTGGTTTAACCTGAACTAAAAGTTCTCAATGCTTAAAGAGTTTTAATCTATTCCAACAGAAAAAAAAGGAGTTCATCTGCATCAGTTTTTACCCTTATTTTTTAATATTCATATAAAAAACTGAGCAGTCTCTGCAATATTGTGTAATTTAATTGTATTATTGAAATAAAGAATAATTTTAATACTGAGTTTTCGAAAAAATCTGCTGTGTACCGCTTCTTTTTAATTACTTAATTCTTTAAAATTATGATTACAACAAACAAAACAAATTTCGGCAAATTTCTTAGTTACCATATTTTTGTTGTAACTGAAGCTTTCAAAGGGAAAAAGCTATAAACATTCAGAATAATATATTTATATAAGAATATCTTTTGGTTGTTTTAGATCTTTTACCTAAGCAAATAGTAATCCTTCCTCCTTAACATTGTCTTCTCTTTAAATATGCCTCTCTTTATTTTTCTGTGACTCCAATGTGTAAATGTGTTTTTTATAATTGATCATTTTTATAAAATTTTGCTGCTAGAACTTTTTTGCTTAAACTTAAAATGTGAAAGTCATGGTCTCAAACTGAAGTTGCATGTCAGCAAAGCATTATACTGAAATATCTGGCCAAATTTCCTCGAAACAAATTGAGTAATTGAGTAAATATGTTATATAGTCACCAATTCTATTGTCCTCTGTTTATCACTATCCCTCAGAACTTTATGTTTTATATGATCCATTTGAATGGTATCTTGCATGCAATTCTGTGAAGTTTGGAATTTTTACTTTTTTCTTCTGTTTTAGTCTTTTTAAAAATTCATTTCAATAATGTTATGTTGTATATTCTTTTATGGTACTTCCTACCCCGCCCCCCCTTTCCCAACACTTGCTGTATATATGTGTTTGATATTTTTTATTATTCCCTGTAAAATTATTCCTTTTAGTTAAGTTTTTTCCCCCTTTTTCTCTTTTAGATACCTTGTTGCTAAGTACTGATTTTTTATTATTAATACTTTTTTCAGCTTTTTTTTTGGGGGGGGGTGCTCAAAAATTTACGTATATACAGAAATAATATCTGTAGAAACAGAAGTTCATCCAAAATTTAAATGAGCCTACTTTTCTGCACATTAGCTTAGACTTAGTGCCTCTTGTCACCATAAGTTTTAGACTCCCTATGAACCCTATCTTATATATTATATATTTCTTTTTATTAGTTAAAACCAGGAAGGAGCGCATTAAAAAGGGGCCGTTAGCCCCCCCCCCCACCTGCCCTATGACAAAGCAGGACTTAAGGCAAGCATGACATTTTCAAACTTTCAACAGGGTTGGATGGAATTCAAGTCAAGGGTAACTCAACACCTACAGTGAAGCACCGCATATACATTTTTAAAGGAACTGTATGAAAAAAACATACAAATGAAACAATGTATAATAGGTATAGGTTAATGTGTATTAGACTCTGCAGGACCAATTTCAACTGGTATGTTGTGGCCATCACGAAACTTCTTCTATATCTCTCGTATAATTTTCCTTCCCCATGCTTGACGAGGTAGCAATATTCCCAACAAAAACAAAATTACGCGTCAAAACTTAACGACTACCCCAATTTCCGATTTATCTCAAAAGCAAAGCAAAGAATGAAAATTGAAAATTATTTTAAAAGCCTTACTTAAAATAATTACAAACATTTATTTGCTAACAAACACAAGATCGCAACAGTTAAAAAGTTTAAATCATCGCAATTTTCTTGTCATTTTCCTACAATTAAAATCATGCAAATTACGCAGACAGTTTAAAGCGATTTATGTTTCTTTTTGTTGCAATTATAAAGCTATTTTTATTCACAAAAAAAATCAGCCCCCATGGAACGATTGGAGCCAAAATTGAACCAACGCCTGTTTACATATAGATTGACATTTATTCCAAAAATCATCCAGAACGTAGCATTACTTCTTGAGATATGGCACTCACATTGGAAAATAAAAAACGTTCGATTGTGCCACCCCCCTTTTTAGCCATTGATGCCAAAATGGAATCGGCTCTTATACCCTCTAAGGGCTACTTGTCGATAAATTTTTGTTTGATTCCGTTCATTATTTCTTGAGATACAGCAGTCACAATTGACGACAAAAAACGTTCTATAGCTCAACCCCCCTTTGAGCTATTGATACCAAAACGAAACCAGCACCTGTACCTGTTAAGGGCAACATATGGACCAAATTTTCTTTAATTCCGCCAGTTACTTCTTGGGAAATAGCAGGCATGCATAACTCGAAAAACGTCCCATTGCTCCACACCCCCGCCCCCTCTTGGAGGAATTCGCACCAAAAACCAATGGGCACAAGTTCACATTGGGGCACACATGTGTACCAAATTTCGTTCGATTTCATGTGGTAGTTTTTGCAGTAGAGCGGCCACAAAAAACTTTTCACACAAACACACGGAAACAGACATTTTCCAAAAATGGTCGAAATGGACTCGGCACACCTCAAAACGTTTAAATCCGTCAAAATTCGAAAATTGGTACGAATCCAATACTTTCTTTTATATATTGGATATAGAAGAAAGTAATAAAACGTTAAGAATCGAAGTGGTTATATATTTATAAACGAAAGCAAAGCGTTGTTTAGACATACTGTGTATGAACTTCCTGCTTTCAGTGATGCTAAAGGGATGAAAGTTCATTCACAAAACCTATGTTTAGTGACAATGAAGCCCTTTCTAACGCTCCGCGGCTCCTTTCCAAAAAATTTCATGTTGCATGCGAGCAATTTGTGCCTGCAATAAAAAATTCATTACTCATGAAAACTCGCGTAATTGCCATTTCGCGTAAGTCGGATGGCGTTGTTGCGGGATACAACTGCTACTTTTCAACCGAGGACCGCACCTCATACAAAGATGAATCCATGGGCCAGGGCCAGAACACAAAATATTAAAATATATTTCAATCTTTTTTATATATATATAGACTATGGGCTCTGCCCCCTGCTCACTAATGCTTGCCAACCCCCAAAGATTGTTCACCATCTTAGGTCTGTAATCAGGGTAAATCTGTAAATTGTATTTAGATTACTAAGAGGTTCTGCCCCCTACTCGGCTCGCTAACGCTCACTAACCCCCGAAGATTGCTTTGCTATCTTATTTGATTCTCAAAGATTTAAATCGTCCATTAGAAAGAAACAAATTAAAAACTCATTATGAGCTCCCTTTGGATCAAAAAGCACCCTTTCTCCGAGTTTCAAAATAACTTGTACCAACTTGCAGAGCCGTAAGGGCTAAGAGGCTCATGAGCATTGAAAAACTGCAGTTTTGTACATTTGAAAAGTTGCTTTCATATTTGTGGTCTCTAGTAATATATTTTGCTCTTTAGCTCGGGGCTTGAATTGAGTTGAGCCTAAGATTTTGCGTTAATATCGAAAGAAAGATGAAACATACGAATCGAAAAGACGTAACTACGGCAACGCCAAATAAAACTTCAATAATTCTAATGAAATGAGATTATTCTAAATTGATTTTTAACGGCTTGTAACTTTTTCTCCTTTGGAGATAGAAGTTTAGTTTTTCGACCATTGGTCGAGTTAGATCTGGAGTAAAAAAATCCGCTCTTTTCAGTTGTGTCAAAAAGAAAACTGTAGGGCAATTCCTTCGCTTTTTACTGATAGATTTAACGAAGAAAGTAGTGCCTGAATTTTAGTTAAGGGGGTCCGGGACACAAAAATCCTCAAATTTTGCAATTTTTTTTTATAATTTGAAAAATTGCTCCGTTTTTTTCTGCTTAAGAGGACGTTTGAATCTTGTTTCTACCTTAAATAGAACGAAAGTTATAGTTATTTTTGTTGCATGCATTTAACGAATGTGTACATAACTTTAAAACTTTAAACGCGTTTTTCTCCATGATGCAATTTTTCCCGATTTCTTGCATTCAAACTCTTATAAGTCAGGAACCGATAGAGATAAAGTAATGAAACTTGGAGCATATCTTTTTCAAGCAATTTACTTTAATTTTTATTCGGCGAATTTGAAAAAAACGTTTACTGCAAAAATTATGATTTTTTTAAAAAAAAGTATCTTTGAATTTTTCGAAATTTTTCTTCAAATATTTTTTATTTTTTATTGAATCAATATTTTTAAAATCGCCGAATAAAAATTAAAGCTTAGATATTTGTGCATACTTTTTTGAAAAAAAATTGAAAATTGATCAACAATATTTTGAGTTATAGCAATTTAAAGCAACCCCATTTTTTTGAAAAAAACTAATTAAATTTAAATAAAAAAATAATTTTTTTTCATACTTATGTTATGATTTTGCTTATTAAATAAATGATGAATCAGTTCAGAAAACTTCAAAACTCTAAAGTACATAATAAAAATTTTTTCAAAATGTGTCCCGGACCCCCTTAAGCTTAAAAAAGGTCAAGCTAAAAATGCAAATAACTCCCGCCGTATTTAAGTTAGAGCATAGAAACAAATTGCATGGAACACAGAAAATTCTACCCTTTCCAATGATATATAATATTAATACGTGCAAGTAATTTTTCACCCCTTTAATAGGCAATTTACGCAAAATTTCAGCTTAAAAACTTAATTGCAAAAAAAACTAATTCGAGTTTGAAAAAATAAAATCCCAGGTGCACTCCCCCGGGGCTCGAAGTAATTTTGTACAAAATTTCAAGGCTGTGTGTGCTATGGGGGCTTTTGGATGCACGTCTGCCACAGATTTCCTTCCAGAATTTCTTTGAAACCTTACTTTTATTTACTGCTAGCACTACCCGCATGGCGATGCCTGTGCTAAGAATTTAAAGGAAGTTCGTTGAATACCCTCCCCCTCCCCACACACACACTGATGTGAAATGATCATTTTTCTTTAACTAAAATGCGTACACACCTTTTCAAAAGAAAAATTCAAGTTTCTTTGAAATTTAAAACTACTTGCCAAAACATTAAATTAAATTTGCTGTTGCTTTAAAACTTAAACTATACAGTTAGAGAATTATTTTATCTCTTAAGGCTCCAAGCAAACATGCTACCGTAACCCTGCCCTTTAGTAAGCTGCTTTTTCTGCAATTTAAAATATTTCGACAAATAAACAAAAAGATATCAAATAGCATCGTACAAATGCGAAATAATTCCGCAACTCTTTTGTTTATCGTAAAGCAACCACGCTGCCTTAACCCAGCCTCTAGCGAGCGAAGCGAACTCCGACTGATTAGCTATCTCATATATCTAACTAAAAAAGAAAAAAATTCCCCTTGTGGTTCATTCAAAAATCGTCGTCAGAAAAAATAAAAAGTGGTAATTTCATTCGGTTAAAAACAAATCGACTGTTCCTTTGGATTTCAAAGCAGTTCGCCAAAACATTAAATTGCACTTACAGTTGCTTTAAAACTTAAAATAATCCTCCAACTACTGTTATCGCCGAACTCGCCAAGCGACCACGCTACCGGAACCAAACCCATTTGCGAGTGAAGCGGATGTTTTTTCTTTCTTCAATTAAAAATGTTTTGCCAAATAAACAAAGTTACATTAATAGCAGCTTTCAAAAGTAAATTGTTCCGCAAATCTATAATGTCACCAAACTCGCCATGTAACTCCGCTACCGCAACCCAGCCGATTAGCGAGTGATATGAACTGCGATCGATTAGCGATCCGATCAAAGAAAAAAAAATCCCATGATTAAAAGAATTCCCCCCCCCCTCTGATATAAAATAATCATTTTCTTTTTCTAAAATGCGTAAACATCCTTTAAAATCCTAAAAACATTCTTTTGCAATTTAAATATTTTGCCAAATAGACAAAAAAAAAAAAAAAAACATTAAATTACATAAACAGTAACTTTCAAATTGTAAAATAATCCTGCAACTCTATTGTTTATCACCAAATTCTCCAAGCGACCACGCTACAGTAACCCACCCAATTAGCGAGCGAAACGAACTCTGACCGATTAGCGATCCAATCTTTCTAACGAAAACATTTAAACAAAATTTCCTTTGCAGAAAAACAACGTAATCTTACGTCTGGGACAAAAAGGAAATCCCTAACCCCGTAAAATGTTAGACATGTAAGATTTTTTTTTAAATATGCTACATCGTCGTCATGTTTGCTCCGTCTTTTCAAATTTCTGTTTTAATGGAACGTTCACATTTATTTATGACTCGATATATTCATTTAGGAAATAATTTTACACTTTAAGAGATCATTCAAAGTCTATTTCGCGAATTACTTTAATTGGGTTTTTCATTTGGCGGATTTTTTTACTTTAAATGACTTTGTTTTATTATTTGGAAAATTACTTATTAGTCTTGTTTCTTGTTCAAAAAAAAAATACAGTGACAAAATAAGGCATGGTTTTGCCGCATCAAGTTTCTACGTAGATTTAATCATTCATACTAACAATAAGATAAACAAAAACAATTGCCAAGATGCCGTGCCAATGTACCTATAACGGAAAAAAAATCGTGTCTCTCTGATATAATCAAGGTAACAGTTTCCAAAGAGCGTCGAATGCCCTTTAAAAGCCTCGTCTAGAACAGTTTTGAAAATATTAATTGGAATGAGTCTAATAGCATAAAAAACACCCTCTCAAATATGAGAAATATTCCTCAATACCGCCATTAAACTAGTATGTTGTGGCCATCATGAAACTTTCTTCTATATTCCTTTTTCTGGTCCCTCCCCATGCTTGACGAGGAAGCAATATTCCTAACAAAAACAAAATTACACATGCAAAAACTTGACGACCATCCCAGTGTCTGAATTATTGTAAAAACAAAACAAAGAGCGAAAATTGAAAGTTACTTTAAAAGCCTTACTTGAATTAATTACAAATATTTTATTTATTAACAAACATAAGATGGCAACAGTTAAAAATTTTAAATCATTGAGATAATATTTCCGATCATTTCCATACAATTAAAATCACGAGAAATACGCAGACGACAATCTATTACGATTTATCTTATTGTTGCATTAATAAAACTATTTTTATTCGAAAAAAAAAATCAACACCTCTTGGAGCGATTGGAGTCAAAATTGAACCAAAGCCTGTTTACGTATGGATTCACATATATTCCAAATTTCAAACAGAACGTAGCATTACTTCTTGAGATAGGGCACTCACAATGGAAAAAAGAACGGGCGATTGCGCTACCCCCCTTTTTAGCTGTTGACACCAAAATAAAATCAGCTCTTATACCCACTAAGGGCTACTTGTCAAAAAAATTTTGTTTGATTCCGTTCGTTATTTCTTGAGATACAGCAGTCACAATTCACGACAAAAAACGTTCTATAACTCAACCCCCGTTTGAGCTATTGACACCAAAATTGAATCAACACCTGCTCCAGTTAGGGGCAACATATGGACCAAATTTTGTTTGATTCCGCCAATTACTTCCTGAGGAATAGCAAGCAAGCGTAACTCAAAAAACGTCCCATTGCTCCACCCCCCTTGGAGGAATTCGCGCCAAAAACCAATGGGCACAAGTTCACATAGGGGCACATATGTGTACCAAATTTCGTTCAATTTCATGCAGTAGTTTTTGCTGTAGAGCGGCCACAAAAATCTGGTCACACACAGACGTGACACACATACACACACACAGACAGACAGACATTTTCCAAAAATAGTCGAAATGGACTCAGCACACCTCAAAATTCGAAATTCGAAAATTTGCACGAATCCAATACTTTCTTCTTTTTATATTAGATATAGAAGAAAGTAACTAGTATGTTGTGGCCATTACCAAACTTTCTTCTATATTTTTCTTTTTTTTCTGATCCCTCCCCATGCTTGACGAGGAAGCAATATTCCCAACAAAAACAAAATTACACATGAAAAAACTTGACGACCATCCCAATGTCTGCATTATTGCAAAAGCAAAGCAAAGAGCGAAAATTGAAAGTTATTTTAAAAGCCTTGCTTGAATTAATTACAAATATTTTATTTGTTAACAAACATAAGATGGCAACAGTTAAAAATTTTAAATCATTGAGATAATATTTCCGATCATTTCCATACAATTAAAATCACGAGAAATACGCAGACGACAATCTATTACGATTTATCTTTCTTATTGTTGCATTAATAAAGCTATTTTTATTCGCAAAAAAAAAAAAAAAAAAAAATCAACACCTCTTGGAGCGATTGGAGTCAAAATTGAACCAAAGCCTGTTTACGTATGGATTCACATATATTCCAAATTTCAACCAGAACGTAGCATTACTTCTTGAGATAGGACACTCACAATGGAAAAAAAGAACGGGCGATTGCGCTACCCCCCCTTTTTAGCTGTTGACACCAAAATAAAATCAGCTCTTATACCCATTAAGGGCTACTTGTCAAAAAATTTTTGTTTGATTCCGTTCGTTATTTCTTGAGATACAGCAGTCACAATTGACGACAAAAAACGTTCTATAACTCAACCCCCGTTTGAGCTATTGACACCAAAATTGAATCAGCACCTGCTCCTGTTAGGGGCAACATATGGACCAAATTTTGTTTGATTCCGCCAATTACTTCCTGAGGAATAGCAAGCACGCGTAACTCAAAAAACGTCCCATTGCTCCACCCCCCTTGGAGGAATTCGCGCCAAAAACCAATGGGCACAAGTTCACATAGGGGCACATATGTGTACCAAATTTCGTTCAATTTCATGCAGTAGTTTTTGCTGTAGAGCGGCCACAAAAAACTGGTCACACACAGACGTGACACACACACACACATACACACACACAGACAGACAGACATTTTCCGAAAAATAGTCGAAATGGACTCAGCACACCTCAAAACGTTCGAATCCGTCAAAATTCGAAATTCGAAAATTTGCACGAATCCAATACTTTCTTCTTTTTACTTTCTTCTATATCTAATATATAGAAGAAAGTATTGGATTCGTGCAAATTTTCGAATTTCGAATTTTGACGGATTCGAACGTTTTGAGGTGTGCTGAGTCCATTTCGACCATTTTTGGAAAATGTCTGTCTGTCTGTGTGTGTGTGTGTATGTATGTATGTGTGTGTGTGTGTGTATGTATGTGTGTCACGTCTGTGTGTGACCAGTTTTTTGTGGCCGCTCTACAACAAAAACTACCGCATGAAATCGAACGAAATTTAGTACACATATGTGCCCCTATGTGAACTTGTGCAATTAGTTTTTGGCGCGAATTCCTCCAAGGGGGGTGGAGCAATGGGACGTTTTTCGAGTTACGCGTGCTTGCTATTCCTCAGGAAGTTACTGGCGGAATCAAACAAAATTTGGTCCATATGTTGGTATTAACAGGAACAGGTGCTGATTCAATTTTGGTGTCAATAACTCAATCGGGGGTTGAGCTATAGAACGTTTTTTGTCGTCAATTGTGACTGCTGTATCTCAAGAAATAATGAACGGAATGAAAGAAAAATTTATCGGCAAGTAGCCCTTAGTGGGTATAAGAACTGATTTTATTTTTGTGTCAACAGCTAAAAAGGGGGGGTAGCGCAATCGCCCGTTCTTTTTTTCCATTTTGAGTGCCCTATCTCAAGAAGTAATGCTACGTTCTGGTTGAAATTTGGAATATATGTGAATCCATATGTAAACAGGCTTTGGTTCTATTTTGACGCCGATCGCTCCAAGAGGTGTTGATTTTTTTTTTTTTTTTTTTTTTTTTGCGAATAAAAATATTTTTATTAATGCAACAATAAGAAAGATAAATCGTAATAGATTGTCGTCTGCGTATTTCTCGTGATTTTAATTGTATGGAAATGATCGGAAATATTATCTCAATGATTTAAAATTTTTAACTGTTGCCATCTTATGTTTGTTAACAAATAAAATATTTGTAATTCATTCAAGCAAGGCTTTTAAAAAAAACTTTCAATTTTCGCTCTTTGTTTTGTTTTTACAATAATTCAGACATTGGGATGGTCGTCAAGTTTTTGCATGTGTCATTTTGTTTTTGTTGGGAATATTGCTTCCTCGTCAAGCATGGGGAGGGATCAGAAAAAAAAAAAAAGAAAAAGAAAAATATAGAAGAAAGTTTCGTGATGGCCCCAACATACTAGTTATTATTAGATATAGAAGAAAGTAACTAGTATGTTGTGGCCATTACGAAACTTTCTTCTATATTTTTCTTTTTTTTCTGATCCCTCCCCATGCTTGACGAGGAAGCAATATTCCCAACAAAAACAAAATTACACATGAAAAAACTTGACGACCATCCCAATGTCTGCATTATTGCAAAAGCAAAGCAAAGAGCGAAAATTGAAAGTTATTTTAAAAGCCTTGCTTGAATGAATTACAAATATTTTATTTGTTAACAAACATAAGATGGCAACAGTTAAAAATTTTAAATCATTGAGATAATATTTCCGATCATTTCCATACAATTAAAATCACGAGAAATACGCAGACGACAATCTATTACGATTTATCTTTTTACTTTCTTCTATATCTAATATATAGAAGAAAGTATTGGATTCGTGCAAATTTTCGAATTTCGAATTTTGACGGATTCGAACGTTTTGAGGTGTGCTGAGTCCATTTCGACTATTTTTGGAAAATGTCTGTTTGTCTGTGTGTGTGTATGTATGTGTGTGTGTCACGTCTGTGTGTGACTAGTTTTTTGTGGCCGCTAAACAGCAAAATCTATCGCATGAAATTGAACGAAATTTGGTACACATATGTGACCCTATGTGAACTTGTGCCCATTGGTTTTTGGCGCGAATTCCTCCAAGGGGGGTGGAGCAATGGGACGTTTTTTGAGTTATGCGTGATTGCTATTCCTCAGGAAGTAACTGGTGGAATCAAACAAAATTTGGTCCATATGTTGCCCCTAACTGGAGCAGGTGTTGATTCAATTTTGGTGTCAATAGCTAAAACGGGGGTTGAGTTATAGAACGTTTTTTGTCGTGAATTGTGACTGCTGTATCTCAAGAAATAACGAACGGAATCAAACAAAAATTTTTTGACAAGTAGCCCTTAGTGGGTATAAGAGCTGATTTTATTTTGGTGTCAACAGCTAAAAAGGGGGTAGCGCAATCGCCCGTTCTTTTTTCCATTGTGAGTGCCCTATCTCAAGAAGTAATGCTACGTTCTGTTTGAAATTTGGAATATATGTGAATCCATACGTAAACAGGCTTTGGTTCAATTTTGACTCCAATCGCTCCAAGAGGTGTTTTTTTTTTTTTTCTTTTTTTTGCGAATAAAAATAGTTTTATTAATGCAACAATAAGAAAGATAAATCGTAATAGATTGTCGTCTGCGTATTTCTCGTGATTTTAATTGTATGGAAATGATCGGAAATATTATCTCAATGATTTAAAATTTTTAACTGTTGCCATCTTATGTTTGTTAATAAATAAAATATTTGTAATTAAAGTAAGGCTTTTAAAATAACTTTCAATTTTCGCCCTTTGCTTTGCTTTTACAATAATTCAGACATTGGGATGGTCGTCAAGTTTTTGCATGTGTCATTTTGTTTTTGTTAGGAATATTGCTTCCTCGTCAAGCATGGGGAGGGATCAGAAAAAGGAAAAATATTTTATTGTTACATTAATAAAGCTATTTTTATTCGCAAAAAAAAAAAAAAAAATCAACACCTCTTGGAGCGACTGGCGTCAAAATTGAACTAAAGCCTGTTTACGTATGGATTCACATATATTCCAAATTTCAACCAGAGCGTAGCATTACTTCTTGAGATAGGGTACTCACAATGGAAAAAAAGAACGGGCGATTGCGCTACCCCCCTTTTTAGCTGTTGACACCAAAATAAAATCAGCTCTTATACCCACTAAGGGCTACTTGCCGATAAATTTTTCTTTCATTCCGTTCATTATTTCTTGAGATACAGCAGTCACAATTGACGACCAAAAAACGTTCTATAGCTCAACCCCCGTTTGAGTTATTGACACCAAAATTGAATCAGCACCTGTTCCTGTTAATGGCAACATATAAGCGAAATTTTGTTTGATTCCGCCAGTTACTTCCTGAGGAATAGCAAGCACGCGTAACTCAAAAAACGTCCCATTGCTCCACCCCCCCTTGGAGGAATTCGCGCCAAAAACCAATGGGCACAAGTTCACTTACGGGCACATATGTGTACCAAATTTCGTTCGATTTCATGCGGTAGTTTTTGCTGTAGAGCGGCCACAAAAAAAACTGGTCACACACAGACGTGACACACATACATACACACACACACACAGACAGACAGACATTTTCCAAAAATAGTCGAAATGGACTCAGCACACCTCAAAACGTTCGAATCCGTCAAAATTCGAAATTCGAAAATTTGCACGAATCCAATACTTTCTTCTATATATTAGATATAGAAGAAAGTAAAAAAAGCATATCATTCACCCTTAAAAATAACGTTAACAAAACCAGTTAGAGTCAGATTTTTTCAAGACTATACAGTAACTAGACGTTAAATCTAGGTTATCACAAATTTGCCATTTGAACTGCGCTTGCGCGCTGACTTAGCTGATTTTAAAAGTCTTGATAAATTAATTATAAGTATTTTAAATTTGTTAATAAATATGACATAGCAACAGATAAAAATTAGAAATCACAACGCTTTCTCTGATTTAGTTTTTAGGCGTCGGTAAAGAATGAGTTTTGCGTCTTAATTATTAATGGATTCGGTGTTTGATTTTTCTGCCTTTTGAAAAGCGTAATAGAATTGCAGTATCACTTCTAATACAAAGCCAAACTCTCAACCTAAACAAAAACGTATAATACTAAGCTGTTTAACTGTCAAATTTCAGCTAGGCCTCAGTAGTTTTTGCTGTACGTTGATTGTCAGTCAGGGCAAGCTATCACGGGACGCGGGACCGTCCCGCCCCGCCAAGGAAACCAAACGTCAGCAGCCAACAGAAGCAAAATCCACCGCCAAAGACAAAAGAAAATAAAAGCGACCAAGAACAAGATTACACGACAGAACAAGTTAGGATTTTTTGGGTTTTTCACCCCTCTGTATCTCAGCCCTATGAAGACCCCCGGAGTTGATTTTTGGTACACTCAATCTCTAGTGGCCCCTGACGCCGTAAACCAAAATACAATGCCCTGGACCATCAGGGGGAGGAGGTATTAAAGTTATAAAATCGCTGTTCAAAAAGTTTTCACTTTCTTTGACAGGGCTACAGCCCAGACGAAAAAAGGAATCAAACTAAAATTTCGCACACACAGTCCTTGTGCCCTACTGATGTGCCATTTGACCCCCTCCAATTCCCCCTCATTTTTACCCCCCAAATTGTACCTTCCCGGGGTTCTATCACAGCCCCCCGGAGGGCTACGGTGATGACTTTTTGTATACATATTCTTGTGGGACCTTTGAGTACATATACAAAAATTCAACCCCCAGGGACATCATGGGCCAGAGTAATTGAAGTTTGAAAATCACTAATTTTCCCTAAATTCTTATGTACTTACTCTCAGCTCATAGGGTTTGTTTATCTCGGACTGCAATTGCAAGGTTAGAACAGATCTAACAGTTATTCCAATGTTGTCAGGAAATGAAATTCAATCAAGACTAAAACATATCCAACAGTTGCAACTAGACGTTAAATCGCGGATATCACAAATTTGCGACGCGCATGCGCGCAGACTTCCTCATTGGGCTTTCTGTTTTCAGATTCTATGTTGTTTGTTTATACTTAAGCAGAGAAACAAATTAATGAATGAGAGGAGAATGCTCCCCCCCCCCCCCCCAAGTTTTGCCGATACGAAAAATAGCACTTTTTTATTGGTTTGCTTATTTTCTAAATTAATGGATTTTTCACAAACAACACATAGTGAATTGAAAACATATCAAATACGATTGTGGATATCCGTGCTTTGCAGTAATTTGTTGACTGAAAAAATTTTTGCAATTAATTTAAGCATGACTTTTAATGAGCTTAGCCCGCGCGCAACATGCGCATTCGCTATGGCAAATTTGGGATATCCGTAATTTGACATCGAGTAAAGTTGTATAGATCTTTTGACACATTCAAATTTAAAATATTTAATGGCTTAGTTTTTTTTGTTGTTGTTTTTGCTTGGTGATAACATGCGTTATTTCGTTTTTTAAATGAACTTTTAAACAAAACTAGGCATTAAACAAGACAAAGACTTCTATCAAGAAAAAGATAAATCACCAAACAATTAAAATTATCCCATAAAACATAAAATAATCTACGATTTAAGAAAAAATGTAATTAAACAAAAAGTGAAAAGCTAGATTAAAATAGCCCTCAAGCTGTAAAACATTTAAAGAACCCTTCATGAAAATGTTGAATAATCTGTCAAATAAAAGAAACAGTAATAGAATTTATTGTGAAGTCGTAAAGCACTTGAAAACAATATAATTTAAAATATAATATTTTATTATCCAAGAAGTTTTCTTTGCAACAGAGAGGATACAAGGATTGCAATAAAATTTAAACCGCCCAATTCTCGCAAAATGAACATAGAATCTTAATAGTCAGAAAATAACTTGACGTAAAATTAGGGTAGCCATTATTGTTCCTTAAAAACACAAAACAGCGTTGTTTCAATTGAAAATTTTCTGACTTGAAGTTCTCAACTCAAAAAATACAAAGTAATAATATCAATGCAAAAAGATGTGATATCTCATCAAAAACAAGTATCTGCCATACTATCAACTTTGGCAGATACTTGGCGGGCAAACTAGATATCATAACTTTTTATGGCTGAGGGTTTTTGGGTTTAGGATGCAGGTTTTCTTTTTTGTGCGGTAAAGTTAAAGGTTTTCTTGACGGGGAAATTTTTACAACAGGGTTGTTTTTGATGAGATGAGAAATTACATGGCACATCAAGCCAAAAGTGGGAGTTTTTGAACTCATCATTTCCGATTTTAATAAAATTTTTGCATGGAGGACACATACGACGAGGTAAGTAATGCTGCCAATTTTTAGATTTCGATTTTCAAAATTATCCAAACTATAAGCCTGTAAAGAAAATTAAAATATGCAGGGAAAAAGATGAAAAGTGTGTTCTTCAAATGACCGTAACTTCCCTTCTAATTATTATAGTGGAATAAAAATTCAGAAGGCATTGTAAATCTAAGAAATAGATCTTTCTATTGACATGTTACATGATTTTTTTTTTAACCACAGATTTAAGTTTCGAGGCCATTTAGTGTGGCTCCAGTGCGGCTACATTAGTCGCTTGCTGCGGGTTGGTGTACACCACCATCGGAAGTGTACTTCGGGAGCATCACTCTTTTCTTCCTGCCGCCTGCTGCATAGCTTCAGCCTTGAAGCCTACGGTGCACATAGGAATATTTGGCCAGTAAAACCGGACAAAAACCAAAATCCAAAAGTTTGCCGAAAATTGTTTTAAACCTACTTTACAGAGTTTGTCCGGAAAGTAATAGGACTGAGTAGATTGTTACAATTCTTTAAAAACTTTCAAAATAGGCTCCTTCTGCGTCGATGCAGCGCTGCCAGCGCGATTTCCAAGCACTGAAGGCGTCACGGTAGGCATTCTCCGGAATAGCTTTGAGAGCCGCGGTGCAAGCTGCTTGGATCCCCGCTGTCGTCTCAAAATGCTTGCCTTTCATCGGCCTTTTCAGGCGAGGAAACAAAAATAAGTCCGGGGGGCCACATCTGGGCTGTAGGGCGGCTGCGGAAGCGTTGGGATGCCGGCCTTGGTCAGGTAGCTGTTCGTCGTCAGTGAGCACTTTTGGGACCAACTTCGCGCACACCTTGAACATGTTGAAATGCACCGTCACAAAACCATGAACCTCAGATTTTGGTGAATTTAACATTTCGGCAATTAAACGAATACTTAGTCGACGATCTCAGTTCAAAACTTTGCGCACATGAGTCACATTGTCGGTGTTTGTCGAAGTCGAAGGTCTTCCAGCACGATCTTCATCGGCGACCTCTTCCCGGCCTGCCAAAAAGACCTGGTGCCACCGAAACACACCACTTCTTGCTAATGCAACATCTGGGTAAGCCTGCTTGATCGTATCAAACGTCTCTGTCGCAGATTTACCGAGTTTGACACAGAATTTAATCGCACACCTCTGCTCTAACGAACGCTGCATTTTCGGCTTGCACCACTCACAGAAACACGTCGAGCGAAAATGCCTACCCTGACTCTCCAGGTGCTCGGAGACAATCGACTAGCCGCTCGTTCGTTAGCTAGGAATGCCCTCTGCCGAATCCAGCCGGCGCGTGCACGCTCCGAAGTACAGTCGCGGCGGAAAAAAATCAGTCCTATTACTTTCCGGACAAACCCTGTACTTCAAGTCAGATAACTGTTCTATCAAAGGACACCAGTAAAAATCTCACCTGTTGCATTTCCTTTGGTGTACGCTAGTCGGAACTTAGACATTGTTGGATCCTCTCGCTTTTGCTTTCGACCTTTAAAAAAAAAAAAAAAAAAAAAAAAAACACTATTTAAGTTTCTTTGGAATTACACAAGCCAAAACTTAACGACCATTCGAATTCGCAACTCCACTAAATTATAGGGGGCGTTTCAGCCACTGTCTAATGGCGGACGGAAAAGGTAAAACAAAAAATGCCGTAACTTATAACTTGCTTTGAAGCTTAGTGAATGACAGTAATTTTTTATTGTGTTTGTAGGAAGCTTTCTTTTCTTCTAAAATCACACTACACCACAAACTGTCTAAAGCCTGTAACCCCAAAGAAAACACGTGGAATGGAATGTTTTACCTTTTTCGACAGTATTGTTAATCACCCCAAGGTAGCGTATTCGAGCTCTGGAGTTGCGAATTCCCGATTTATCTCAAAAGCAAAGCAAAGAATGAAAACTGATAATTATATTAAAAGCCTTGCTTAAATTAATTACAAACATTTATTTGTTAACAAACACAAAATGGCAACAGTTAAAAAGTTTAAATCATCGCGATTTTCTGGTATTTTTCCAACAATCTACGGAAATTACGCAGACGACGCTATTTTTATTCACAAAAAAAAAAAAAAAACAGCCCCCCCCCCCCCACACACACACATAGAGCGATTAGCGCCAAAATTGAACAACCGACTGTTTATATATGGATTGACATTTATTCCAAATTTCATCCATAACGTAGCATTACTTTTTGAGATATGGCACTCACAATGGAAAACAAAGAACATTCGATTGCGCCACCCCCTTTTCAGTTATTGACGCCAAAATAGAATCAACTCTTATACTCTCTAAGGGCTACTTGTCGATGAATTTGTGTTTGATTCCGTTCATTATTTCTTGAGATACAGCAGTCACAATTGTCGACAAAAAACGTTCTATAGCTCAACCCCCGTTTGACCTATTGACACCAAAATTGAATCAGCACCTGCACCTGTTAGGGGCAACATATGAACCAAATATTGTTTGATTCCGCCAGTTACTTCCTGGAGAGTAGCAGGCAAGCATAACTCAAAAAACGCCCCATTGCTACACCCCCCTTGGAGGAATTCGTGCCAAAAACCAATGGACATAAGTTCACATAGGGGCACATATGTGTACCAAATTTCGTTCGATTTCATGCAGTAGTTTTTGCTGTAGAGCGGCCACAAAAAACTGGTCACACACATGTGTGACACACACACATACGCACACACTCAGACAGACAGACATTTTTCAACTAGTATGTTGTGGCTATCACGAAACTTTCTTCGATATTTTTCTTTTTTTTTTTCTGATCCCTCCCCATGCTTGACGAGGAAGCAATATTACCAACAAAAACAAAATTACACATGCAAAAACTTGACGACCATCCCAATGTCTGAATTATTGCAAAAGCAAAGCAAAGAGCGAAAATTGAAAGTTATTTTAAAAGCCTTGCTTGAATTAATTACAAATATTTTATTTGTTAACAAACATAAGATGGCAACAGTTAAAAATTTTAAATCATTGAGATAATATTTCCATACAATTAAAATCACCAGAAATACGCAGACGACAATCTATTACGATTTATCTTTCTTGTTGTTGCATTAATAAAGCTATTTTTATTCAAAAAAAAAATTAATTTGAATTTTGTCATCTTGAATTCAAATTATGTTTCTCGCAATCAGGAGTGTGTGTATATGTAAGCGTGTGTGTTTTTGTGTGGGGGGTATGTGTGTGTGTAGGCATGTGTGTTTGTGTCTGTGTGCAGGCATGAGTGTGTGGGTAGTTGTGTGTTTGTGTCTGTGTGCAGGCATGAGTGTGTGGGTAGTTGTGTGTATGTGAGTGTGTAGGTGTGTATGTGTGTGTAGGTGTATATGTGTAGGTGCGTGTATGTATGCGTGTAAGTGTAGGATACTGACGAAACCTGGAGACGGTTTTCGCTAGAGGTGCAGCATCGTGAGGACCCGGTCGACGGTGATTCTGCGGAGGGTGCTGGTGGGAAAAATCAAAGGAACGTCAAAAACAGTCAAATGAAAGCAATAAGCAATCGTGATTGCTCAAAAAAATCAACACCTCTTGGAGCGATTGGCGTCAAAATTGAACCAAAGCCTGTTTACATATGGATTCAAATATATTCCAAATTTCAACCAGAACGTAGCATTACTTCTTGAGATAGGGCACTCACAATGGAAAAAAAGAACGGGTGATTGCGCTACCCCCCTTTTTAGCTGTTGACAACAAAATAAAATCAGCTCTTATAACCACTAAGGACTACTTGCTGATAAATTTTTCTTTCATTCCGTTCATTATTTCTTGAGATACAGCAGTCACAATTGACGACAAAAAACTTTCTATAGCTCAACCCCCGTTTGAGTTATTGACACCAAAATTGAATCAGCACTGTTCCTGTAACTGGCAACATATGGACCAAATTTTGTTTGATTCCGCCAGTTACTTCCTGAGGAATAGCAATCATGCGTAACTCAAAAAACGTCCCATTGCTCCACCCCCCCCCCCCCCTTGGAGGAATTCGCGCCAAAAACCAATGGGCACAAGTTCACATAGGAGCACATATGTGTACCAAATTTCGTTCGATTTCATGCGGTAGTTTTTGCTGTAGAGCGGTCACAAAAAACTGGTCACACACAGACGTGACACACACACACACAGACAGACAGACATTTTCCAAAAATAGTCGAAATGGACTCAGCACACCTCAAAATGTTCAAAGTCGTCGAAATTCGAAAATTTGCACGAATCCAATACTTTTTTCTATATATTAGACTAGCAGTACCCGCACAGCGATGCCGGTGCTAAAAATTTAATGGCAGTCCTTTGAAAAAAACAATTGAGGGCCCCCCCCCCCCTCTGATGTAAAATGATCGTTTTTCTTCGTGTATAAAATGCGTACACACCTTTTCAAAAAAAAAAAAAATCTATTTTAAGTTTCTTTGGAATTTAAAACTTTTCGTCAAATCATAAATTAGATTTACAGTTGCTTTAAAACTCTATTTAGCGAGTGAAGCGGTTTTTACTGCAACTTAAAATATTTCGCCTAATAAACAAAGAAAGACGTCAAATAATATCTTTCAAATGTAAAAATAATTCCGCAGCTCTATTGTTTATCGCCAAACTTACCCAGCAACCACGCTATCATAATCCATCAGTCAAAAAAAAAAAAAAAAAAAAAACATCCCGTGGAACATTTTAAAATCATCGTCAGAAAAAAAGAAGAAAATATCGTACATTTCACTCGGATAAAAACAAATCAAAAGTTTCTTTTCTTTCAAAACAAATCGCCAAAACAATGAATTACATTTACGGTTGCCTTAAAACAATAATCCTAGATTGAACTGCTCAGCGCCTAACTTGCCAAGCGACCACGCTACCGGAACCCAGTCCTTTTGCGAGTGAAGCGGGTGTTTTTTCTTTGGCAATAATAAATGTTTCGCCAAATAAACAAAAAGGTACAAAATCACATTAACAGTAGCTTTCAAATCTTTACATATTAAGAGCTGCGTAGCCCGGCTTTGCCCGGTCTACCTTGAGAACAAAAATTGTGTGAAGTGACATAGATTCAATAATTAAAAGAATAACTTAATAACTTAAAGAATAACTTAAATAAAAGAAAAAAAGACACCATGCAAAATTACCCTTCCAATGACGACAGATATTATAATTAACCCCGGCCCAAATTAAAATGCGAAAGATGGATCTGTTGTTGTTGTTTTTAATCTCCCTTTGGTCTGACGGAGTCTGACCAAATCGATGAAGCCGTTGACCCTTATGAACCCCCCCCCTCCCCCACTAACAGGACTTACCCCCTTAAATCCTGTTAGTGGTCTCATCGTGGCAAGGGAGTGTCACTGGGGGAGTGGGTGAAGTACGTCGGGAGTATATACTCCTGGTAGGGTCACCCAAGGCGTGAAGGCCACTCCATCTTACCATCTTTCCCAGCTAACACTAACAGGCATGGAGCCAAGACAGACCTCCACCCTCGGGTGCTCCAGTCTTTGGACAACGGTGGTTGCATTTTTCTCCCATGAACATGTTGACAGATGATCCTGAAGATGGATTTTAAAAGCGTAACCATGGAAACATGAAATAAAATAAGTTTTAGATATCAGATGCAAAATAAAATTGATTCAAAAAGCGTAACTATGGAAACGCGAAAATAAAATGGTTGAAAACCTGAATCAAAATGACGTATTTCGAAATTGATTTAAAAACACTTGTAACTTTGTTTCCTTTGAAGATAGAAGCTAATTTTTTCGACCAAAGGTCGAGAGAGATCTGGAGTAAAAAATGTCGCTTTTTCCAATGCTGTTAAAAAGAAAACTGTGGGACGATTCCTTCACTTTTTATTGATAGATTTAATGAAGAAAGTAGCGCCTAAATTTCAGCTTAGCCTAAAAAAGTTCGAGCTAAAAACGCAAATTACTCCTGCCGTGATTAAGTTAGAGCATTGAAATAAAAAGTTTAAAACGCAGAAAATTCTACCCTTTTTAACGATATATAATATTAATATGTGCAAGTAATTTTTCACCCCTTTAATAGCCAATAATAGGCAATTTACTTGAAATTTGGGCCTAAATGTGAATAAAAAAGAACTATTCATCGGATTTTTTTCGAATTTATAGCCTATGTTACTCAGTAAGAAAGCACCTTTCATTTAGTGAAAGAATTTTTCAAATAGGGGCAGTGGTTCCGGAGATTACCTCGAACATATAAACACACAAGAATCCTCCCTCTCTCTTTATAATATTAGTAAAGATGTTACTCAGTAAGAAAGCACCTTTCATTTAGTGAAAGAATTTTTCAAATAGGGGCAGTGGTTCCGGAGATTACCTCGAACATATAAACACACAAAAATCCGCCCTCTCTCTTTATAATATTAGTAAAGATAAAGATTTAAGTTGATCATTGTTTTATTTTTGTGTGCGTTCAATTTATTAGCAGGGGATGAACGCTTATTGGTTTCTCAGAGTTGCAATCTCAGCTCATATATGTAGTCCTCTGTTTCATCTGAAATTCCATCTCCATTTTTAAACTCATTATACTGAATCTTATGTATTGATTAGCCAGTTGTTCCAGCATGAGTTTTAGGGTAACACCTACGGTTATTAGAATGGCGTCTAGGCGACAAACAACTTAGGGTTTGCAAATGAATACAAGTTGGAAGGCAAAATGTTAGCCATTTTATTGCACTCTTCGGAGATAATAATGAGCAGCTTTTGACTGCTAATATTTTTAAAAGCACTCCTTAATCTCACAGAAAATTTCCAAAATTGCACTTGGGCTGCTGCTGTATGCTTTGCAAACCATAATGCTAGATAACACCTTCCCATATTTTTTCTGAAACATTATTTTACAGGCATTTTTAGTGGTGATTTTTGAAAATTGAAATTTACTCTTTCGCTGCAATGGAACGATTGAAAACTGACATTTCCAACAAGAATTCCAATTCATTCTCAAGACAGGGATCAAAAGCCATCCTATATTTCATGAAAAAGATCCTCTAAGTTTGATACCCCATTAACTATTTTCAAAAATTTCCAATATTTCAATAATCCAATCCGCATTGTTTGACATTGTTATAGTGCTATTGTGGCTCCTGAATAGTGATGCGTTGTTTTGACGGATGACTCCGTCAATGCATGTTAGGATTTTATCTTTTTGCCCAAAAATGGAAATGTAAAGCTGCATAATATAATTTGACGGAGCTAATGAAGGATGTTCTGATTTTTTCCCCTCGTCGAACTTCTGTGGAAAAGGCATTTCCATGACCAAAGGAATTGTGACAAAACAAATGATAAGTCAAGGCTTCACTTCATACGCGTTTTATTATTTATACGCGTTTTATAAGACGCGTATTAAGTGAAGCCTTGGATAAGTCAATTACTAGATTGAACGACGCAAAATAAATAAATAAATAAATAAATAAATATATATATATATATATATATATATATATATATATATATATATATATATATATATATATATATATATATATATATATATATATATATATATTAATTTGAATTTTTGTTATCTTGAATTCAAATTATGTTTTTCGCAGTCACGAGCGTGTGTGTATGAATGCGCGTGTGTGTTTGTGTAGCGCATGTGTGTGGGTGCGCGTGTGTGTATGTATGCATGTGTGTGCGTGTTGTGTATGCAGTGCTGTGTGTGTACGCGCGCGTGTGTGTAGGCGTTCGTGTGTGTGTGTATGTAGGCATATATGTTTGTGTCTGTGCGCAGGCATGAGTGTGTGTATGCGTGTGTGTGTAGGATATGGACGCAACCTAGAGACGGTTTTCGCAAGAGGAGCAGCATCGTGAAGCCGGTCGACGCGACGGTGGTGCTGGCAGAGGGTGCTGGTGGGAAAATAAAATGATAGGAATTCAAAACAGTCAAATGAGAACAATAAGCAATCGTGATTGCTCAAAAAAAAAAAAAAAAAAAACACTTTGAGAAATAGTATTTGTGGTTAAATTTATATTTCCACTTTCTGACTTGAATGACGTTTGTTGAACAAATTTGTGGTTTAAAAGAATACAAACAAATTAAAAACTTCACATTTTGTAATTATTTTGTAAATGTGTACATCGGGGTTCCCAAACGTTTCTAACTCTCGGCTCCCTTTGAATTAATTAGATTTTTTTCACGGCATCCCAGTTTATCCCTATGCGTACGTACATATATATTGATACCGTGGCCACTTGACGGCACTCCTCGCTTCTTTCGGTGGCACCCACTTGGGGAAGTTTTTTACTGTCCGATCTTTTTATGTTTCCTCTTTTATCCGAAATTTTCGTTTTACCGAACGCGGTCTGGTCCTGACACTTCGTTTAATCGAGGTTAGACTGTATTTGAAAATATAAATTTTTGAGATTCAATAAATTGGTTCATCCCGTTTCACCTCCTCCTGAAAATTTCCTCCCCCTCTGAATGTATCAAAAGGTAAGATTGAAACTGGAAAGCAACGGGAGAGGAAATTTCGTGCCGGCGAAAAGTAGGGGACACCAATCGGGGCGGATACAGAAAACCATTTTATCATGCAAAGAAGACCCTCTCCCCTAAACGAATCTACGGTTTTGGGTATGAAAAACTTTTGAAATTGCTTAAGGGTCAATAAAAAGCACCAAATCGGCCAGAAATAGGGCATCTGATTGGGAATAAATATTGCAAATTAATTTCATAAGCAGTGAAATGAAGTTAGTAATTCGAGTATTTACTTTCAAAAATAATTAATGAATTGAAAAGTTGATAATTGAATACTGTGATCGTTTACATTTTGTTTGTACAGAATGTATACGGATACTGTTGTCGACGGTTTAGGAGGGGGGGGGGTCATGACCCTCCCCTTACGTCGCCACTGACACCAATAAATTTATGTAAATTATACAAAAACTCACATTACTTACCATCATTTTTAACAGGATGCAGAAAGTCAAGATATATCAGAAGATGGTGAAAGCCCCCCACCTGAAGATAAAGCTCAACCATGGCAAGCAAGTAGTCCTAGCATTCCTCAACATCCTAGTCCTCCACCACCTGCTCCGTCAGACAATGCCTCTTCGGGACAGCCTGCCCAAGAAGTCCCGCTTACGTCATCAGACATAATCGTAGAAGAACCTTTAGGACCTGCTCTGATGCCGCCGAACCATGGCAGCTGTTGTAACTCTCAACACACTACTTACGATTCTGCGTCGACAGCTGCTGAGCCACCAATAAATACTCAGGTAAATGAGGAGCTCACTAAATCACAAACGGCAAAACAAGATGCTCCAGTGTGTTTTTCGAAAGAAGTAAGTCCAACTGCTGCAAAAGAAGAGGAAGTTGGGAAGAAAATTGTGTGTATAGATCGAGGACGCAGATATATTTCCACGGCAGCCGAAAGAAGGCTTGCGCTTGACAGAAAAAATGAAGCACTATGAAACAGATGCAGGTTTTTGTTGTTTCTTTTCAGCGGAGAGCTTTTTAATGAGGTAGACTGAGGTATGGAAGTTTGAAAAATGCTCGGCGATCTTAAAACACATGTTTAAAAAGGAAACTTCCTTTTTGCTTTCTGAATTTTCTTATAGGTTTGCAAATGTGTGTTACAGTGATGACCATCAGCGCAACTCTTTGATGAATTACTTGTATTTCAGCTTTCAAACTTCTCGTGGATATTTAAAAATTATGTTTCAGAAAGCATGTAAAGTGTACCTCATTTGTGCTAATTAAATTATGCCAGGATGAACACTGATAAATTATTTGAATTGTAGATATAAATTGTTATCTGTTTAATGCATATTGGTTTTCATACGAAACTTTTCATAATAAGTTGTTTTCTCAATTCTTGTATATTTCCTGTGAAGTTGTAGTGTCATATATTTTGATGATTAAAACGAAAATGAACTTATGTGTTTTTAAAATGAGTTGTTCAATATCGTATGTTTAAAATTTAAAAATCATAATACCTGCAGTGATATTCTCACAAATTTTATTTTAAAACACCAAGGGCTCCGCCCCTTGTTCACTAACGCTTTCCAACTCCGGGAAGATTGTTTCGCAATCCTATTATTCGGTTATTTAATCGTCTGCTAGGAGGAATAAAATTAAAACACAAAACTAATATGTCTGTTTACGTATGTTTTCCTACCCGATTCTTAAAGCCAAAGCTATGGAAATTCGCTAGACTGCCGTGCTACTCACAAAAGTCGTACCTTTTTATCAAAATTGAGTTACGGTCACCAGGTGATTCTTTGTCACATATTTTACCTATATACAATATTTTACATTCATTTGTGAATGAAACATATATATATATATGGTTGAGCATGGCGGGCTACGTGACTTTTTCTGAATTGTAGAGCCGCTTACTCTTCGTTGTGAATTCGCAAAAAAATATACTTGCAATAACTATACAGAACATTTATTACAACACACGAACGTAACATTTAACATAAATTCAGAAATAAATATGACTTAGAATGATCGAGATATTTCAGAATGAAAAGAATGTGATGCAGCAACGCTGCTTGACTTATCGCTACCCAGTCATCTTTTTGTTCCATCCAGAAAATTAAATTTAAACGTTGCCACTCACACGAACGATGAAAATTATAATAATTAAATTAAAGTTCTAGGCTCAGCTGCAGACGATAAGAACTACCATACTCCCCCCCCCCCATTGGACAAATGTCCAAAACTAAGTCTAAGTTGGTAGGGGAGCAATCTTAGTTATTGGTCTTTTAAATGTTCCTGATGTAGTTTTCACCTGAACAACTCTTACAGCTCCATCTTCTCCAGGAAAAGTTTCCATAACTCTTCCTAAACTCCATTTCATGGGATGTTTGAGATCTTCTTTTAACAACACCAGTTGTCCAGTTTTTATATTTGGGTTAGATGACTTCCATTTACTTCTCTGCTGTAACTGTGTGAGATACTCAGCACTCCATCGCCTCCAGAATCCTTCGCGAAGAGTTTGAATCAACTTAAATCTTGAAGTGTATGATAGCGAATTTTCTGCATGATAAGACTCAGGCATTGCTAGAAGCGGTGCTCCAATCAGAAAGTGACCCGGTGTTAAGGGATCAAGGTCGTTTGGATCACTACTAAGAGGAGTTAGTGGTCTTGAATTCATACATGCTTCAATCTGAATAATTAAAGTTGCTAATTCTTCATAATTAAGCACTGCTGATTTACATACTTTGAAAAGATGTTGCTTCATTGATTTGATGTTAGACTCCCAGATACCTCCAAAATGAGGTGCACTGGGTGGGATGAAATGCCAGTTAATAAACAATTCTGAAGCAAAGTCCTGAACTGATGCTGATTTAAGAATTTCCATTTGACTGTATAAATAGTTTCTTGCACTTTTAAAGTTAGAGCCGTTATCAGTATATATGTCTGAAGGTTTCCCTCTTCTCGATATAAATCTTCTGAGGCACGCTAAGAATGAATCTGTACTTAGTTCGGACACAACTTCAAGATGAACTGCTTTTGTCGTGAAGCAAATGAATAAAGCAATGTATGACTTTGTGGTAACCCTTGTTCTCTTGAGATTTGGCTTCGTTATTATCGGCCCTGCAAAATCTATTCCCGTTTTGAGAAATGGTCTGGAAGGAAGAACGCGATCTTTAGGTAAATCTCCCATAATTTGGCACATGATTTTCTTCTTCATCTTGAAGCATGTCAGACAACGCTGAATATTTCTTCTGACTTTATCTCTTCCTGATATCAGCCAAAACCGCTGTCTAATGAGTGAGAGTACAACTTGTGTTCCTCCATGAAGAGAGAGTTTGTGATAATAATCTATAATTAAATCCGAAAGGTGATGATTTTTAGGAAGTAGCATTGGATGTTTTTGATCATTTGACATATTAGAGTGTTTAAGACTGCCGCCAACTCTTAAAATACCGTTTTTGTCAAGAAAAGGATTCAATGATATTAAGGAACTTTTAGCTGGCAAACTTCCTTTAGTTTGAATAGCATGAATTTCCGATTTGAATTCTGAATCTTGGACCAACTTTACAATGCGAGTTGTGGCGTCAAGTAATTCTGATGTCAAGAGAACCTACTTTCCGATTATTTTTGTCACATTTTGCATTTTGAATAAATCGTACGCTATACGCAACTACTCTAGTAAGCTTACTCAGCGAAGAATAGTTATGAATGAAGTTTAACTCGCCTTCTACTTGATTAGAATAACTTGCCGTTTTCTCTGACACTTCTGAGATTTTTTCTTTTTCCGGAGCTGAATGGTTTTGTGGAGGGATAACTATTGGCGAATCTGAAAGCCAAGAAGGACCTTTCCACCATAATGAATGATTAAGAAATTTTTAAGGCATGAGTCCTCTTGAGGCACAATCACAAGGGTTCTCTTTGCTTACAACGTGATGCCAGGCATCGACTTGAGTATTAGTATGAATTTGCGATATCCTATTAGAAATGAAGGATTTCCATTTATGAGGTTCGGAATTTATCCAATCAAGCACTATTTGGGAATCCGTCCAAAAGAATGACTCATCTACTTGAATGGCAAGATTTTCAACTACATTCTTGTAGAGTTGGCTTAACATTACAGCTGCACACAGCTCCAAACGAGGAAGCGTTATTGTTTTTAGTGGTGCGACTCTGGTTTTCGCGGCGATTAAACTAATCTTGACTTTCTCATCTTCAAATTCTGATCTCATGTAAAAGACAGCAGCAAAAGCCTTTTGGGAAGCATCGCAAAAGCCATGAATTTGAATACATTTTACTGCAGAATTTTGGATGAAGAAATGTCGTGGCATTTGAATATTTTCAAGTATCGGAAGCTGTGAAGCAAAACTTGTCCATTCTTTAAGGATACTGTCTGGGAGTGGATCATCCCATTTTGACTTGCATAGCTACATTGGGGGTGGGAAGATGTTGAGTCACTGCTCCTATGCTCTGTGGGGCTCGTGAGAATTTGAGCGACCAGTGTCAGCCTTTGCACATCCCCCCCCCCCCACATTTCCTAGAAAAAATTAAAATGACACGTTTGGCTACCACCAACTACTCGCAATCAGTAGTCAATGGCCCCAGGAACTGTAAGCTTTTCCATTTCGATTGTTTTATGCTCCGAGCTTGTGTCACTCCTTAACTGTACTAAATCATTATAGTCTAATAGGTGTGAGTTCATTTATATGCTAATGATAATAATATATTCAGAGCTCTAAAAAAATTTTTTTTTTCTTTGGCCTTGTTAATTTTGCCTGAATGAACTGATAATTGATAACAATTTGCAGATTGCACCAAAATCTTAATTATATTAAAATGTTCCCTATCAAAGAAGTTTACAGCAAATATTGTATAATTGACTTTGAATTCATAGCACCTGTGATAGTTAAGTTAGAGGGGGGAGGGGAGCCAAAGTGAGTGCCCTTGGTTAGTGCATTCTTGCACCCTTTGAACTTGTTCGTTTCCGTTTTTTCCCCTTACATTCATGGCATGCGAAAAATCCGGAAAACTTGCAGAAGGGGTTGCTATTCATATTGTATTGTAATTAACTCTGAATTTGGAGCACTTCAGAAGTGATTGGTAGTTGGGGGAAAGGGTTCCAAACATAACAACAATACAGACGTAAATTAAGATTCAGAAAAAACCCTACGAAAACGGAAATATTTCACAACACAAAAAACAGTAAATCGTGAAATAAAAACGAACTAAAACTTTAAACAGCAATATTTCGCATTGCAATTTCTACCTCACAATTTAAAGGGGCGGCTCTGTTTACATTTTACTCGGGGTTGCTTTAATGTATCCAGGTCACCATGCTGTTTAATAGAACGCGCTCGTTTTTATTTCTTATTTCGCCAATGTACTGTAATTGGTTTTGTTCGGCGATCCTAACCGGTCGACCACTGAGTAACCGGTGGTTACCGCTGCGTGATCATTAGATGTCACGTGATCGATTAACCGGTAGCTACCAGCTGAGCTCGGCGAACGCAAGCATTCCTTGCGTTCGACGAACTTCACCGGTCGACCGGTTACTAACCGCAGCGTTCTATGATCAACCGGTTACCGTTCTAAGCAGTTGATTGGAGCACGTGATCATTAGCGGTCACGTGGTTATCTAACCGGTAGCTACCGTAACGTAAGCATTGAGAGCGTTTCAAAATTCGCCGCCGGGAACATTGGGCGCCGAGCATTTTGGACGCCGGAAACATTGGGCGCCGAGCATTTTAGGCCCCGGGAATACTGGGCACAATATGCTCGGCGCCTAAAGTTCCCGGCGCCCAAAGTCATAGATCTTTAAAAGGGATAGATGGGCCTTTCTCCTACAGCGCAGCGTATTTCGCCCGGAGAAAGTGGGGTCATCATGATTCTTCCGAGAATCACGTGATCAAGGGACATCGTGTCTCCCTCTTCTCAGGCAGCAGTGATCTAATAACAATGCGAAGCGTCGTTAAAAGTCTAGGATTATCTGAAGAGTTTCATTATACTTATAGGAGAAATCTCTATATGTGTGAATCTGAGATTTTCTAGCGAAAGAGAGTTTGATGAATGCGATGCTGGTGCCAGTTTTATTAAAAAATAAATACATAGTGGACTTTCTGAGTAACAGAAATCTTTCTTTCTGCTAAAGGCAAAAAAAGTCCCCTGCAGAGTCGAAATTAAGAATATTTTAAGCAATTTATTGTAGATGCCGAACATTATATTAAATCACTAAAAACAAGTGATGGAAAATTAGTTATAGTATGTCCTCGAAAACTGGATTTTTAAGTTTCCTAATTTCTATGAAAAATGTGTTGGGAACGTATGAAAAGTATGTAAGTGCCCGAATTCCAGTTATAAACTGCGTAATGACTTATAAGCTTACTCAGGATCACCTTGAAACTTTTTTCAGTGCGATCAGGTTGTGAGGGCGGATTCAACAATAATCGTCGGATAATTTCGAAGTGCGAAAAAAAGATTATTCATTCATACGGGAATTAAAGAGTCCAGTTCTTCAAATTGTGCTGATTTTGACAACCTTCAAACGCTAAGATTAAATTTGAAACGTAACAAAAATGCTTTGAAAGAAAGCCTTTTCTTCCGATTCCTTTGACGACGATTTGGAAAATTCAGAAATCATCTCAATTAACATGACGCAGTATATTAATGATGTTTCTCTGACTACGCTGGATTTTTTGTCCGGCAAGTGCACTCTGTTGTGAACTGCGACGACTGTAACGCAGTCTTAACTAGAACAAATCAAAAAATAGACCTAATAAAATTTAAGAATTTTGGGACACATTCAAGTATGATAACTTATTGCAAGATTGCAGCCATTGAAATATGTACATTTGTGAAGAACAACTGAGCGAGAATGTAAAAAAGTTTTGGGAGTAAAACACAAAAATATAATGTTACTCATGAGACCACAAGAGTTACATGAAAAATTTCGAATTCCGTTTTTCTAAATTTAAATAAGCATACGTTGGAAACAGAAGCAGCAGATTTTCTCGTTAAAAAGTTTATAAAATTAATCGTTACTAAATATTTAAGCGTTAGAATGTATCGCGCAGTCAATTCAAACAATGAAAATAATTCACAAAGACCAATAAGTAGGAAAGTAAAAAAATTAATATTGTTAAGGGACAATAATCACTAATTTTCTTCACCCTCGAGTTTAAATTGTCAAAATTATCATAGTCGGTGGGACGAAAAAAAAAAGAAGAAAAGAAAAATTGGGGAGGGGCGGAAGTCAAATGACCATTCATGTAGTTTATAATTGCAAATAATTTATTTTCTGAGTACTTAAAAAAAAAAAAACACTGAAGTTGCTTAAAAATTAGGAACAAACCAAAGTTATTGGTTTGGCTAATATCGTGTTGGTGCGAAACGCATGCGAATATTAGAATATTATTTAATTGAGTTGATATTCGATACTATTTACATTTGTATTTCTAATTGGTTTATGGTTTTAGATCGGGTTTTATGTTAAGTTGTTGCACTGGCTTCAAAAGTTGTGGGGAAAAGCACGCATTGAAACTATTTATCTGTATTTGAAAAATTTGATTGAAATAAAAGAAAATTTATAAGGTCAATTTTTGTTTAAGATTTTTGAAGACGTCTTTTTCTACTCAGTATTTAAAGCACTTGAAAAAAAGTTTAAATAGCTTGTGCGCCTGCTTCAAAAGTTATGATGGGAAAATATCTACTGGACCATTCCATGAAAAAGCTGTCATTTTGTCCCGCATTTCATTAAAAAGTAATAACCTAAAAAGGTAACAAAGAACATTTTTTGCAAAAGTACAACAAATACATTTGCGATTTCTTAATGAAAAAAAAAACTGTTACCTTTTTTAATTATTACTTTTAGTGAAAAATATGAGGTGTTACGTGAGGGACAGAGTGTGCCGTTTTTCTTTAATAATGGGTAAAATGCTTTAATTTAACCCATGCTTAAAGCATTTAACCCATGCGCAAAGTGATTCTCTTCGATAAGGGAAACAGTTTCTTGTGAGGGGAGTCCCTTGATCACGTGATGTCCAACGGGGGATGTTGACGCGCGATCTGAGGAGAAAAGTGGGGAGAAGGCACATCTGTTCTATTTTAAGATCTATGCCCAAAGTTCCCGGCGCCCAAAATGCTCGGCGCCCAAAGTTCCCGGCACCCAAAATGCTCGGCGCCCAAAGTTCCCGCCGCCCAAAATGCTCGGCGCGCAAAGTTCCCGGTGCCCAAAGTGCTCGGCGCCTAAAGTTCCCGGCGCCCAAAATGCTCGGCCCCCAAAGTTCCCGGCGCCCAATAGTCGGCGCCCAATCTTCGGCTCCCAATCTTCCCATTTCGGGGAGCAGACCGTTTACGAAACGAGAAGGGACTAATTGCCTTTATTTGGGGGCAATAAAAGGGAACGTTTATATAAATAAGAAGAACATTGCTTTTGCATGCGAAAATATTCACATGCAAAATTACTTCTTGGTTCCACATAATTTATTCCCATATTGCTAAAACATTGTTTTGGAAAATAAGAAAACAACAGAAGGGCGCCTTTCGAGAGGGCGCACCGGGAAAGTGCCGGTCAAATCTATGGCCAGTCCAGCCTGGAAATAATTCGAGGAACCTCACCGGTCTACCGGTAAGTAACCAGTTACTAACCGCGGCGTTCTATGATCAACCGGTTACCGTAGCGGTTACCATTCTAAGCAGTTGATTAGTTGATCGGAGCAAGTGATCATTAGCTGTCACGTGATTAACTAATCGGTCGCTTCCGGTCGTGCTCGTCGAACGCACTCATTGGACGCTGCGGTTAGCAACCGGTTATCCGGTTGATTTTGTCGAACGCAACTTGAGCAGAGTAAACTGTTTTGAGGAAGAAGAGCAAAACATTGATGTATTAGTTTTAAAACTAAAACTTCAACTTTACAAGCGGAGATTTTTAAATTTTTATTTGAATGTATAATAAGTGAAAGAAAAATATCATTTGACATGTATAATCGACTTATAGAACGAGGTCGATCGACACAGGTTGTTTTCTTTAAATTTTTTCATTTTTTAAAAATTTTTACTGCGTTATTTCTTAATTATAAGTTCTTTTCATTTCAATATTTTTTGATGTAGTAAATAATGATTTATACAGTAGTCCTACTCATCATTCGAAATTGCTTTAGAAACCCTCACTTTTAAACGGATGAATTTAAAATGAATGTAATGAATCAAATATTAGTAATGTATTCAGGGCCCGACTAACTAAAAGTTAGGCCCGAGGCCCACAATGGTTTTGTCGCCACTGAAGGTTCTATAGTGGAATGCAGTGGTTGATTTACAGTTTTAGGGGACCGCCGGAATGCATTTTTGGAGGCCCCTTTGCCTATCACAGAATTATGTACAGTCGACTCCCGACTTACGCGAACGATGCGTTCCAAGAATCCTCGCGTTAGTCGAAATTTCGCGTTGTCCAAAAATGTATGCATACAAATTTTTTGGAAGCATACCAAATTCTTTTAGACACTGTTGATAAACACCCCTCAAGAGGGCCTGATTACTGCATAGGCCGCCTGGGCCTGGGGTCCCATTTTCCTAAGGGGCCCCAAATTACTTATAAAGAATTATACATAGCATTACAATTACGCGAAAAATACATGTGTTTTTAAAGCAATAATTAAAAAAAACTCTACTTTTTAGTTGGAAAAGAACTTACTTAAAGGATAATCTATATTAATTTTCCTTTTAATTATTACCTGAGTTCATGTCACAATTAGGGGATGCCCCGAAGGGGATTGGATTCATGAATGCACATGATAAATGATTTACATAATCCTGTGATAGACGAAGGAGTCCCCGAAAAATCAGTCTTCAAGGGGCCTCGAAATTATTGTGGGCCTAGTTCCTCACTTTTAGTTAATCGGGCCCTGCCCCTCAAACTGCTTTAAAGCATTCCTCAGCTATACATTACAATTTCTTACATAAAGAGCTGAACTTTTACTGTTTTCAAAAAAAAAAAAAAAAACCTGTTTTATTCAACATAAAATACCTTAAGATGCACAAAATGAATGATCGATGGGAGGGAAAGACATAAAATAAAGCAACATGGTACGCACAGTATGTAGCAATAATAAAATGCTGCACTATAGTAGTACTGTACTGTAAATACAGTAATAATATTTATGACTTAAAAAATGAAAATGATGATAATTGATGCCTCAGGATCAGATTGTTGTTCTTATCTAATGCATTTTAAAACCTGGTTGCCAGGCCCTTTTTTTTTTTTAAATAACGTTTCCATTTATGGCAACAGCCTCTTTTCTTGATCTCTGTAATCTACAATACAAGAGCAGCTTCCATTTTCATAATATTTACTTTGCTTAGACTCTTCAAACTTCAGTACTGAAACTAAGTTCTGAACTTTTATACAGATATTATTTTGTTTTGACATTTTATTGTAAGCATGGAAGATGAACTCATATTTATTGTCGTGCTACTGTCGACATTTTGTAGTTGTCCAAGCATATTGAGAATTGTAATAAACTTCCTTCAAAAAAAAAAAAAAAAAAAAAAACTCATGTTGTAAACAAGGAATTCGAGTCGTTCTAAAATTCATTACTTGTTAAAAATTCGTGTTATAGCCATTTCGCGTAAGTTGAATCACGTTGTAGCAGGAGTCACAGTGCCAGATGTAGGAAGTTTCCGAGGTGGGGCAAAGCTTCAAAATGCTCCCCCCCCCCACTCACATCCATCTAGCTTTAAATTTTTCTAACAAGTTGTATTTTAGTATTTTTAATAAACTAAGTACGAAAGATTTGATTAAAAGTTCACTTTATACTAAGCAAGTCAATATGATTTTGAAGGTTAATTAATCTAGCCGATTTATTAGTTTAGCTAGGAGTTTGTCAACATTGCACAGCTTTACATTGAGTTTTAATTTATCGTCGCCTCATAGCAACAGTAAGATATCTTAGTGTTATTTCTGGGATTAGATATCTTACTGTTGCTCTAAGTTGATGTTATGTTAAATATGTTAAAATAAGAGATGTACTGAGTGCTCCGTAACTACTCGGTACTTCACCTAATAGGCCAATTCGCCAAGTACTGGGTACTAGGCCAAATTTTGATCACATACTCGGCCAATACAGTGTAGTTGTAAAAAATAAAATTGAATATTGTTCAAGACAGATTTTACAATTTATAAAAATGTGCAAGCAAATAATATACTGCCATCATTTTCAATTCAAATTTAAATTTTGAGAATAATGAAGTTTGTTATGCTTCAATGGAGTAAATCTTTATTTAATGTCCCCAAAGTTAATGAAACTTATTTATTAATAATGGAGATAAAAAGGCAAGTATAGAAAATATGAAATTTTTATTTTATTAAATGGATTTTTGCTACAAATAAAAATTGTTTATAAGAAACATAAAAATATCTTGGCTTAAAAAAATAAAAGCAAATAAAATGCTAAATGCACAAATGTGCAGGAACACTGCATACATGTGTTTTGGCATTACAAGGAATGCCTCTTTCAATGCATAAAGTGTGAGCTTATGGATTTAAAGACATCCGAAAAAAAGTCGGATTTTTTTGTCGGATGTTTTTACATTCATTAGCTCATGTTTCATTCACTAAAAAAGACGTTCCTTGTAATGCAGAAACGCGTGTCTGCAGTGTTCCTGCACATTTGTGCTTTGGACATTATTTTACTTGCTTTTAAAAATTATTTATATTTGGCGGACTAAAACTATAATTGACTGATATAATTTGTTTTAATTCCAACTTGATTAATCATACCTTTTATTTATTTGCTTATTTTTAATTTTAAAAATAACCTTTTTGTAAAATTTTTGACAGAAACGAAATCTTTAAAATAATGCATAATTAAATTTCAGCTGGAATTTTGTTCCAAAAACTATATGGACATGGAGGTCTATACTACTATTGAAATGAGTTCAAAATACATTAATTGTGTGTTGGTGGTTCTTAAAACATAATTGGTATTCGGTAACTCGGTACTCGGCCGAGTACTCAGCTACTCGGCTAAAGTGCAACTGGGTACGTCTCTAGTTAAAATTATTGTTTTTTTTTAATTCTTACTAATTTAAATAGTTATTGGTATCATTTAATACTTTTAAAAGCTTTCTTAAAGTAAACTGATGGTTTATTTATTTATTTTTGCAAGATTTTTTAGAAACGTATTTTATTGTGTCAACATTGGATCTGGTTGAAGCATAGAAGTTTCAATCAATCAGTGGAAATCAATTCAATCAAAAAGATGTTCCACTGGTATGTTTTGTTTATGATTTTTTTACCATTCCTTATTTTTCAGATTTTAGGTCCCAGTAATATCAACTCTAAGACTGCGGAACATCATGCGAATGAGAAGAAATGCTTGCAATATTTGAATGATCTGCTTGTTGTGAGTGAATATATCAATTGAAAGAAATTATTGTTTTAACATAAAATCCCTTGGAAAATTGTAAATGTGATTTACTTTAAAAAGTTGGAATTATTATAGTTATTATTTTTTTTACAGATTAAGACCGCAAATTCACTGATCCAAAATTTTGCACTTTTTGAACATAATTTTTCTCTTTTTTTTAAATGTATTTTTTTTTTCAAATCAATTTTACAATCAAAATTAATGTTTTACAAGGGACATAGCTTGTTTTCTCTTGTAATTGACTACAGAAAATTCGGGAAGTTAGAGAAAATTGGATAGGTTTTACATTTATTACATCAGGGGAAATAAATGTTTTGAAATAGAGAAAAATAAAATGTATTGTACAAATTTTTAAAAATAATCAGAAATGTATAATTTTTATTACTGTGCACAAAAAACGCTTAAATTTTTTGATTGAGATTTTTGAAATGGATTCATTTCCAGGATTAGGTTTTTTGTTAATTCTTTCTTTTATTTCACAATAATTAGCAATACTATTTTGATTTTTGATTTTTTTTTTTTTTTTGAGCAATCACAACTGCTTATTGTTCTCACTTGACTGTTTTTGGCGTTTCTATGATTTTATTTTCCCACCAGCACCCTCCGCAGCATCACCGTCGACCGTCTCCTCACGATACTGCACCTCTAGCGAAAACTGTCTCCAGGTTTCGTCAATATCCTACACTTACACGCATACATACACGCACCTACACACATATACATACATACACCTACACACATACATACACCTTCACACAAACACATACACACACTCACATACACACAACTACCCACATACTCATGCCTGCACACAGGCACAAACACACATACCCCACACACACAAACACACACGCCTACATATACACACACACTCGTGATTGCGAAAAACATGATTTGAATTCAAGATGACAAAATTCAAATTATTATTATTTTTTTAAAACTAAGGTTGGCATGCACATTAAAAAGTGATTTTTGGCATGACAAACGACAAAAACTGAAAACCCATAAAGTATACAAATTTATGAAAATTTGCATCTCCCAAGATTTCTCTCATACATTTGAGTTGTAAAATTGACTGAAAATTTAGTTTTGTGTAATTTAAAACCTCATTTACTTCTTGATTTTACTTTTCACATTACTTCTTTTAACTACGCCGAAAGTTTGGGAATAATTACAGAAATAAACTACTAAGTTCTTAGAAATTAATCTTTAGTAAATTAAGCACTCTCTAACCAACATTCAATATTTTTTCTTCCTTAAAAGTTGTTTATCTTGAAGATGGAAACGATTCGTATAAACTTTAAGATATTATCCAAGTTGATTTTTCCTGGCGTCTAACTTTACATTTGGAAGCATAGTAATTCTTTACTGATTTCTTGTTATAAATACTAATGCTAAGTTTAAGAAGTTATGTTATTGTAATAACCATTTTGAATAATTTTTGGATTGTTGGTTGTACGAATAGGAGTGTTTTCTCCAGATCCAAGTAAAAAAAGGGGCAGGGTACTTCTCAATAATAGGGTTCTTCCACTGAGTTAAAAGGGCGTTTTATTAAATGAATTTTTTTGTATAAGTTTTGTTGTAGTACAATCTTCTACCGCTATTCTAGTGAAGAAAGGAAAGGAGGGAGTTACGTTTTAAGACCAGGCAAGCATAAATTTTTATCTTTTGTGAAAAAACTTAATTTTGTAATCAAGTGTTGATATACTTCAAAATGTCAAGGAGGGTGCATCTAGAGATGCAAAAAAGAGCCAGGATGCACTGAAGATTACCTTAAAGAGAGTACAGTGTGCAGCACACTTCTGAAAATGTCTAGGTGAAACACTACATATGATTATCTTTGCAAAGTTTTGTGTATTTATCTATGGAAGTTAGGAAATAAAATAGTTAATTAATTTTAGTTCTTATTTAGGTATAATTCTTCATTAAACAAAAAGTTTTAAGTTCCTTCTACAAACCAGGAACATGTTTATTTTTGGAGTTAGCTAGCATTTTTATCTTTTTTTCTTTCCAATTTGAAATTTTATACTTTTAAAAGCAACAATTATATCTTGTTATGATCCTTTTGTAATATTACATTTCATTTTTTTTTACAGGTGAGTAAAATTCCAGAACCAGAACCAGAAAACATTACTAATGAAAAAATTGATGAAGATGTTTTAGCTGCATTGAATTCCTTGATGGAGGAGGAATTAGCTGAACAAAATCAAGTAATGAAAATTAAGTTATTTTATTTGAAGAATGAACCATTTGTATTATATCATACTACCAATCTCTTTAAAAAACTATAATTGGAGCAAAGCTTACCTGGCAGCATTGTAAAGGCTACTTAGATCCTCATCATAGCAGTATGACACTCCCAGGCTAGGTTTTCCCCAACAATAGGAATCTTTTGAATTTCTCGGCAATCTACTAAGTTTCCAAAAATCATGAAAATTTCTTGATTTTTTTTCTTTTCAAAATTTTAATGGCCAAGGAAGAGAAAAAGAATAAACTAATGAATCAATGATAATATTTTTCTGTAAGTATCTTGGAGGTGCGACATCATTGATGGAATGTCAGATATAGCAGTTGCCCTGATATTCCAATTCCTGATAAAAAATATTTTGTCCTTATTTGTCTTGATTTTTAATTTTTTGTCCTGATATTCCTGATTTTATATATATATGTATTAGGGTGGTCCTTTTTTTTGAAGTAGTACATATTTTACACGACGCCCCCTCAATTTGTTCCATTATACAAATAAATGATCCATGCAAAATTTTAAGTCAATCCATGAATATTAACGCATGCCCCTAGGGCCCCCTTTTTTGAGTTTTGAAGAAAAATTGCGGATTTTCTCATTTTTATGTAAAAATATTCCTAGGTTTCATATTTAAAGTAATTTTGAACATCAATAGATGTTGCTACTTCCAGACCAACCATTCTCTCACTTTCATTCTATAAAATTTTACATATTACATAGGGTACAAGTACACCAATGGCCTTTGGACAGGCATACCGCTATTAGCGCTCGTTTCAAACCAAGCGGCAGGGGAAATTTCTTTCCACCAAGATGGACACAAGGGATTCTAAAGGCCATTAATGAATGGCCTAGACCAGAGGTTCCCAACCGGTGGTTCGCGAAAATTTCGGTGCAACGGCGGATTTTTCCTAGTTTGGTAAAAAATTATAAAATATTCAATTTGCACACATAGTTGCTAAATTTTTTTTTTAATTTGAAAACGCGCCAGACTCTTGTATTAAGCTCAAAAAAAAAAAAAAAAATCTTTCAGCGGTTTTATAATCTTGGTTAAAAAGAAATTTTCTCATTTTTTTTTCGATAGACAACAAAAAGAGATATCCTTCCTTCTTTATTGCGAGGCGCCATGCAGAACCGTTGTATTAAGCTGTGGCGGGGATCACGATGACCTTAAAAAGGCGCCATCGCGTGGAATCAATCAAACAATATACATAATATACATATGTCGAAAAAAATAAAGAATTCTCAAACAATGCATCATAGGGGTATTATTTCTAATCTGGTTGAAATATAACTCGGGAATTTCCGTCGAATTCAGTCATCGAATAGCAGACATGACAGCAAAACAGCAAAAGGCTCCAAACTTAAAATTTATTACTGGATTTTACCCATCTATTCGTTTTCAAAAATATATAACATCAGCATGCTCATAGTTCTGGGGAAATAGTTGTTAACAGACGTATTTAGAGATACTTTAGAGATGCTTGAAAACAAGTGATTTTGTTTGCAATTGGTTTCGCTACGTGAACTTGCTACTCTGTTTGTGAAGTTATAATCGTGTTGGTAATTTTTATGATTTAATAACTTTCTGCTGTTATGGATCGATGGTTGAAAACTGGTAGTTTGGTTGAGCGACAAATGGACAAGCAGTCAATCGATCAACCCTCAACATCAGCAGTAACTTTCGAATCAGCACAGGATATTGAAATAGATAGCTGTAATGAACTGCCGCCTCCCCCGACTAAACAGAAAAGTGAACTAGGGGAGAAAAAGCGAAAATATGACAGTGACTATTTACAAATGGGCTTTTATTTTACTGGAGAAGAGTCTGAACCTAGACCGCTTTGTCTTCTCTGCAACGATGTTCTAGCGAACAGCAGTTTGAAACCGTCACTTCTGAGAAGACACCTCGAAACAAAGCATCCGACACACAAGGACAAACCTATCGAATATTTTAAAAGAAAATTGGAATATAATAAAAAGTGTAGCGTCTCTACGTTCCTGTTAGAATCCAACGAAGATAGTAAAATGGCCCTTGAAGCTTCATATCGAGTCAGTTATAAAATTGCAAGATCTGGACAGCCACATACAATTGCAGAAAATTTAATTGGACCGTGTGCTAAAGATATTGCTAAGTGTATGCTGGGAGAAGAGTCAGCAAAAAAAATTGACCTGGTTCCGCTATCAAACAACACAGTATCACGCAGAATTACTGATTTGGCAAGTAATGTGGAGAAAGAACTTGTGAATAGAATAAAAGAGAATAATTTTGCGATCCAGCTTGATGAGTCGACTGATGTAGCAAACGCTGCAATATTACTTGTCTATGTTAGGTATATTTTTAACGATACAATTAAAGAAGATGTACTATTTGCAAAACCTTTGAAAACCAACACAACTGGAGAAGCAATTTTCGAACTGGTCAACACTTACTTTGAAGAAAATGGAATAGATTGGTCTTTGTGTGTGGGTGTGTGCACGGATGGTGCAAAATCAATGACAGGAAAATTTGTTGGCTTTGTGGTGCGAGTAAAGAAGATCAACGAGAAAATTGAATGGACTCATTGCTGCATTCATAGACAAGCATTAGCATGTAAGCGTATTCCCGCAGAATTATCCGCTACTTTGAATGATGCGGTAAAAATTGTAAATTTCATAAAATCACGTGCCACAAACTGCCGTCTATTTCACGCGCTTTGTGAGGAATTGGGAAGCCTTCATGTTACTTTACTTCTTCACACAGAAGTTAGATGGCTTTCCCGTGGCAAAATTTTGACACGCTTATTTGAATTGAAGTCAGAAGTCCAAGCATTTTTTGTTGATCATCCATTTTACTTGTCCACTTGCATATTCGATCCTCTTTGGATGCAAAGGCTTGCATATTTAGCTGACATCTTTTCAAAATTAAATGAATTAAATCTATCCTTGCAAGGTGCAGTTGTTAATATTTTCGTTGTATATGATAAAATTGAAGCTATGGTAAAAAAATTGAATTTCTGGATCCAATGCCTGGAAATGGGTGAGTTTTCTTGTTTCACTTCTCTTAGTAGTTTTTTATAGAAAACTCAATGAAACTTGATGAAAGCGTTAAAAGAAATGTATGTGAACATCTGCAACATCTTGAACTAACTTTTGACGAGTATTTTCCTAATAGGCGTAACGTCCCTCTCTCAAACAACTGGATACGCAATCCTTTTGAAGGAAATCCATGCTTAGAGAACACCCTGACATTACCTGAAAAGGAAATGCTCATCGAGTTATCCTGTGATAATTCATTGAAAACTACCTTTAAAGAGCTCTCGTTAATTGACTTCTGGCTCAGTGTAAGAAATGACTATACCGTTTTGTCCAAAAAAGCAATTCGAATTTTATTACCATTTTGTACAACATATCTGTGCGAGAAAGGATTTTCTTCCTATACTTTTCTCAAAGATAAATACCGAAGCAGATTGAATGCAGAGCCTGATTTAAGACTCAAACTATCAGACATTGAACCAAACTTTCAGTTTCTTTGTTCCGTCAAACAGCCACATATATCGCATTAAGGATTTTTTCCCCAATTTAAAGTATGCTTAAAAAAATAGTTGGTTTATAAAACTTCTTGTTTATAATTTTTCTTGTAGATGTAGTTTTAACTTTTTATTAATGTTTGCACTTAATGATATTTAACAATTATAATTTTGTTTCATGCAATCAAATGCTGCAAAAATGGAAAGCAATCATGCTGTTTTTTTTATTGTTTCTTACATGTTGCTAATTTCAACATCAGGGGGTTCGCGAACTTTTTTGCCTGTTCCAAGGGGTTCGCAAAGAGAAAAAGGTTGGGAACCGCTGGCCTAGACCATTTATGAATGATTTTTGACAACAACAAATTGCCTAATCCAGGCTTTGGGTGTGTTGATTTAGAAAATGTTCTGTGTATGTAATAGGTGTGGCAAATAGGGTCACTATGTTTCCATGCTATAAATATAAGTAATGACAATTATATTTTAATTTGCTGTTCTTTAGTTATAAACTTAAATGTTTATACATTCTTATAAATTCTTATAATTTAAATTTTGAAAAATCCTCGATTACCCTACCATAAAAATAAACTCTATTTTCTATATCCAAAATATAAATTTAAAAAAATTCCAGATCGGAATAATGTAAAAATCTATACTTTAAAATGTCTTCTATTTCAGTACATAGTCCTTTATTATCATCAAATTCCTCTTGCATTTCACAAGATTTAGAAACCGAAATGGGTATCTATCCTAACCTGTTGAACCTTTTTTTCTATATCTGATCTACCACAACGCAAAAAAGCTTGACAAATATTGAGATCTGCTCGCATTTCATCAATGTTAGACAAATGCCTAGGGACAAGGATGCTGCTCATTTATTAACAGCCTATGTAGATGCAGTAAATTTTAATCCAAATAACCTTATGATCAATCGTACATCCCTTAAGAGAGCAAGAGAAAGTCTTCGAGAGGTAAAATCAGATTTCATGAATTTAAATTTAGGTTTTTTATTTATTCCCTGGGATACAAAGCTACATCCAGATGTAACTGGGAAAAAACGCCCGATAGGCTTACCATGATAGCTTCAGGTTCCAATGTTGAACAGCTACTCAGAATTTCTGAGATATTTCTTCAGTTGTATATGATATCTTAGATGATTGCTCTTTATTGCTAACTGTTCAAGCTGTAGTATTTTATACAGCAGCTTACAATACCGGCCATATTAATTATGCATGTAATTTTTTAGAGCAAAAGCTGAACGGTGATATATTGCATTTGTGTTGCTATCATCATACACTTGAAATCGTATTGCAGAGGGGCAATTCCACCGTTACGGACGTAACAATCACAGACTTTAAACACTCATAATTTCAATTTAGTTTCATAAAAAGCTACAATTTTTTTTTCTGTTGTATAGTTGGGTGTTATTAATGCTATCAAAAATTTGGGTGCAGATTGCTTTATTAGAAAAAGTAACAAAAATTAAAAACTACCTGTTACGGACGTAACTCAGAAAACAGCAAAATGTATACATTGTCATACAATTGCCAATATTCCTGTGAATTATTCATAGATTTCTAAAATTTTCTTTGAAATACTTGTTCTAGAGATTTTAAGCTTTCTAAAACCATAAAGTTTTCATGGATACTGTTTGTAAAATTTATGATAGAAATTTATATATTTGTTACGGACGTAACAAAAAAGTGTTACGGACGTAACATGTCTGATATACTAATTGCACAAAGCAAATAAAAGCTTATGTATACTAATAATTTTTGTTAAGAGAGTGCATTGGTCTAGATTAACACATTATTTTGACCATTTAAGTTACACTTTAATAGTTTTTAAAGATTTGGGGAGGTAGGGAGCAGCCCCCGTCCATATACCACCATGTAAATAAATATAAAATATAAATTGGTGCGTCATAAAAAGTGAAATTATCCAAGGGGAAATTAAGCAAAACAAAAGTGGAATTATTCAGTTACAAATAAATTTTACAAATTTTTAACATGAACATGGAGTGAGAGCGGGGGGGGGGGGGTCTTCTACAAGGGAAGAACTTTTACAGTTTAAGAATTTTCGATGATTTTCTCTATCTCTTAACAAATATATTAACTGCCAAATTTCTTTTAAAGTTTAACGGTTGCCTTTGATTTCGATCGTTTTTTAATAGAATTGGCACGTTTTTGCCAAAGGTGGAAAAAAAACTGTCAAAACTGACATCGGAAAAATGCATTTTGGCCAACATTTGCCTAAGTAATCTAAATCTTGCTTCAAAACTAAATTTGCCTTATCTGAGGATCAGATGTAGCTAGTTTAATATTCAGTATTTTTAACTCTAATCTAATTATGCTTTTTAATTTAAGTTTTAAAACTATAAAATATTCAACGCATCAATGAAACAGTAATCTAAATATTATTTTTTTGTGGAGAGTAAATAACAATAAAAAGTAACTCAGTAACTTTGGTTTAAACTATTAAACAGGACAAATTCTTATCTCTAAGTTAGTTTTTAAATAAGAAGTAATATCAATTTGGCTATGCTTTCAGAATGATAGAAGTTTGAAGAGAAAAACTATAATTAATATCTGTAATATAAATTAAAAAAAAAACTTTATTGATAAAAATTACGCACAAAATGCTTTGGATTTCATCGTGTTAAATGATCAAGGAATTTTCACAAAAATCTACTATGAGAACACTATTTTTTTTTGTGTCATAGTGCATTGATGAAGCAAAGTTTAAGAAATTAAGGAACCCTCTAGAATATTTTAATGCATGTTATTAAGCATTAATTGCTAATCTAGAATTATTAACACCAATTGAATTAGGATTTGGAGGACAAAAAAAATCTTACATTGAGAGGAACACCTCAGAGCAACAGTAGGATATCTTGTCTTATTCCTAGGATTAGATGTCTTAATGTTGCTCTGAGGCGACGATGTGTATTTCAATAATTTTAAAAAATGAAATTAAATATCTACTAATATTTATAAAATTTTGAAAATCACAGTATCAGAAGTTTTGTTATATCATATTACATGTCATACCCTATATTTTCATTGCCTATCCTGTATTTTTTTTCTTTTTAATTGAAAATATACATGTGTTACGGACGTAACGTACTGCTTTTTGTTACGTCCGTAACAAAAAATGTTACGTCTGTAACGCCATTTTTTTAAAAACTAAAGAAATTCTAATGTTTTAAACTATGGTAAACAATTACTCTGATGAATTGCTAAAAGGACAAAAAAGGATTTCTTTTAATTTTGATTTTTTAGGAAGCAACAACAACTTTTGCTAAATTTTTGTTACGGACGTAACATTGAACTTCATTTTTTAAAAATTTTAATTGCCTAATTTCATTTTGTAAAAAAATAAAAATAAATGCATGTTATTACAGTATTATGTTAATAATTTAAGCTGTACTGCAATTAATTTTGTTTATTTTTATTTTGCTATTAGAAATAAGCGTTTGAAAATGGGGTATTTTTTTCTGATTGTTTTGAAGACCCGACTATCATACTTCCAACTAGGAAAAAAATTTATTATTTAATTTTTATTAAAAAAAGCAATGCAATATTCTGAAAATACACATTGCAAGCTTTACAATGATGTATAATATAGCAAAATAACTGCAATATGAAATTTTGACCTACTGGTTTCACTTTTCATGGAATTGCCCAGAGTGTCTTTAAGGAAGTTCTTGCCTTTCGTAGTTCTAGACTCGATATTCCATTATTTAAGGCTTCAAAATTCAAAAATTACACATACCACTTAAATTCTAAAAGAAGAATTTGATGACATATTATTGTTCATAGAAAGTGGAATTAAGAAATATTACAGAGAATTCTCATAACGTGTAATAATATTTCTTGATGAAGTCCTCGCTCCTACAGGGATATGTTTTCGGCAACTTGGAGCTTAACTGGTTATCTATATCTCTAGCCAGATGGGTGGCAAAAGGAATTTATTGTTTAAATATTTATATATTTAGGAAACAATTTAAATTGACCTTACATGAAGAGATTGCCCGTAAATGCTGTTTTACAGTTAATGTTGTATGAAGATATAGTTTTTTGCAGCAACCCTTTCTAGGCCTTTTAAATTAATATGAAGTCTAGTGTCTAAAAAACCTGCAGCGTACAAAATGATGACAAACATGAAGCAGAAGCAGTGATTGAAAAATTCATAAATCACTTATGGTACTTAGGGGATGAACTAGTAGCTTTGTCCGTATTGAATGAAGGAATTAACTTTGAAGATAGGAAAAGACTACTTCAAAAAAATGCTTGCTGAATTGGAAGACGTGTCTGATGACTGTATAAAAAATTTCAGATAACAGTAGATGATTTGGAATACTTTCTTAGTAAAGATCTTCCTCTTTATGGAATCAATTACAAGTCAATAAAACTGTTTGATAAGTTATAAACATCAAAAGATGTTTTCCTATTTGATCCTGATTCAGAGCAAAATGAAGGAAGCTATTGAAAGGGAAGAGATATCGTTAAAATGCTGAAAGTTGTGAATGATACAACTGAACGAGGAGCACAATTAACCGAAGAATTTCACAATCAATTTAAGAAGTATGAGTGACAAAAGCAATTTAGTATTTTACATACACTCCAAGACTACCAGAAAAAAATGCACACGATTGAAATACATTGAGAAAAGCATACGATTAAGGTAAAGTTTCTAAAGCAATATTTCATTCTTATTCAATGTAAAATCTTTAGCCGATATAAAGTAATTAAAAAGATTAATTTTAGTGCTACCTCGCTGTAAAAATATTTTGCAAACATAGGAGAAACGATGTGCGGAGTCTGAAGTAAAAACTCGAAGATTTGTAGGAAAATTATCAAAAGTGTTAAAGTTCAACGTCCTAGGGGCACGTGTTATTATTGACCGATCGAGTTCAAATTTTGCACCGATTCATTTTTATTATAGTGTCACAAAACCAGGGAGCGTCACTTGTTGAATTCCGGAAAAAAAAATTTCCCATATAAATAAGGACCACCCTAATATATATATATATATATATATATATATATATATATATATATATATATATATATATATATATATATATATATATATATATATATGTGTGTGTGTGTGTATATATATTTGTTCGATTTATTTCTTAACTGATACATATCAATGCCAATTTTGTATTAAAAATAACTTCTTTCCTCAAAATGCAATCCCCCAGTATTTGTTGCATGCAATCACCAATTTTCAATTCTGCTGAAGAACTTTTGTTTACTTTGGAGGACAATGATTTTAGTTTTTTTTTTTAAGTTTAAGTTTTTGGGAACTGAAATCAAAACTATTTATTCAAGTTCACAGCTGTTGCCCACCTTTTTATTTCCATGTTATTTTTGAACCATCCACTGCAATTTGAATTAATTATGAGATGACCAATTAAAACATTAGAAATCTTTTTTTTTTATAAATTTAGCACATTCATTACTGGCAATTACTTTTCAACTAATGTCGCAATTTGTCTCATTTTTAAATTCAAAATTTTAATTTGTAAATTAGAACAATTTTCTGGAATTCTTTAAGTGAAATCGCCAATACTTCCATTGAATTTCAATGATGTCTATAATGTGAATATGTAGACTTTCTTTTTTTGGGGGGGGGGGGAGGGGGGACGATTATATTCTACCGTGTTTAATAGCAGAAGAACAGGGCTTAGAATGCAAAAAGATTGAAATCTCTAGATTTCAATATTTTTGCATCCAATAAATGTTTCCATTATTTTTGAGGTTAGAATATGTATTTTAATATAGGTTTCCTTATATCAATACCCTTTTCAAGGCAAAAGAAAAAAAGCAGTGGATGAAAAACTTGCAATTTGTGCTGTTAAACTACTGTATTTTGCTTTTTGTTTAACTTATCTGTGTAACGTTTGAGACACATGTGTTTATAACATGCAATTTACTTCTAGATTTCCAAAGAAAATGATGAAATAGTTAAGAAGCAGTATCAAATATTACAAGCTGATGAAAGAGGTAGACTTGCCATTAATGCAGAAATAGCTGAAATCAGGAAACGGCAGGATGATAAGTTGAGGGCATTACAAGCTCGTAGGCATGCCCTAGAAATTGAAAAAGCAAGAGCAAAACAAATTGCCTCAAAGCCACCACCTTTACCCAAATCTGTAAAATTACTATTAAGAGATGAAAGTGAGAATTTAAAAATGTTTTATTATTTTTTTGAACTTGAAATTTTTTGTGTAGCATTGTTATTAAAACAGAGGGATCCTCTGTTTTAATAACAAAGTTTATTTTTGTTAATGCTTAATTTTTTAGATTAATTTTGCATAATTAAAGAAAATGCTGAAAATGATGTTCAAAACCTCAGAAATTGACTTGAAGATGTTTTAAAATCATTATTGTTTGTAAACATTATAACCTCTATTGTTTTTTTTAGTACTTCTTCAAGGGAGTTTGTCAACTTTTTTTTACAGGGAAATAAAATTTAATCAATCACTACTTTCATTTGCTAAATTCAAAGTTAGATGTTTCTGTTAAACAAAGCAGTTACAGTCGAGTCTCCGAAAAGTGAACACTCTATTTAGTGAAGTTCTCTATATAATGAAGCATTTTCAGTGACACAGAATGTTTCAATAAAAAGCATGCAAATCTGTCTCACTTAAATATCAAACAGCCAAATTTCTCTATTGCGAAGTTTTTATGGGGGAGAAAGGGTGGATGTTTTAGAAAATAGAAGTCTTTCTTCTGGTGCTTTTGTCAAGAATTACTCATTCTACAACTTTCTTATCTTGTCTTTCAACATTCCTTTCTTTTTGTCACTTGTGGTCAGTCTACTCCCTGCTTGTGGTGATGGAAGGGAGGGATTTGAAAAGAAGAGAGTAGAATTTCTAGAGAGGGGTGAGGTTTCCTGGAAATGTGTTGACGCTGGGCTTGAGTCTCTTGAACTGACCATATGCACATTTCGCTCATTTTTACCTTGCTCATCAACGTGGTGCATTGTTGTTCTCAAAGTGTCAAACAAAAAGTGTTTGACCATAAAAGAAAAAGTTTCACTTGTCAATGATGTTGAAAGCGGCATTAAGAAAAAAGATGTAGTTGCAAAATACAGAATTCCTAGTCCACTATATTAAAAAATAAGAATTCCATTTTAAGTAAAGTTGATGCATTGTGCAATTCTAATGCAAAATCAGTACAGTTGCGCGTGTATGACGACGTAGATCAGGCTGTTTTAAAATGGATTCATTCTGTGCGTGATCAGAACTTACCTTTGTCAGGTACTCTAATTAAATAAAAGGCACTGCAGTTTGCCATCGCCTTTGGTCATTCGGAATTCCAAGCAAGTGTTGGATGGTTGGACAAATTTAAGAAACGTCACATGTTGGTGCATGAAATCATTTCAGGAGAAAGTGTTGATGTGTTAGATGAAAGTTGTGAGCAGTGGAAAAATGAAGTGTTAAAACCGATGCAGAGTCGGAAAAAGGAGCACATAGCATTCGTTTAACAAGAACCAATTTAATATCTTAAAAACACTAAACAAGTACGAGTATTGTAAAGAACTAAAAACAAGTAAAAGACATTCAAAGGTAAAACTACAGCATGACGAGTAAGAGAAAAATGACTAGCTGCCGACTGCCGCGTGCAGGCTTTTTAAAACGTCAACACTGGCGAGTCGAGTTGAGTTGTACTCTGCTGGCGCTGCAAACCAACTTCTACAAGAGGCGCTGCACCGACATTAAAAGAATGCCAGCCTAAGGACGTGTTTAATTGTGATGAAATGGGACTGTTTTACAAAAGTCTTCCTGATAAAACTCTTACTTTTAAAGGAGACAAGTGTTTTGGCGGAAAACGTAGCAAAGACAGAATTACAGTATTGGTTACTTCAAGCATGACAGGGGAAGAAAAGCTGAAATTTTTAGTTTTTGGGAAGAAAAAAAATCCTAGATGTTTCAAAGGAATAAAATCCTTAGAAGTGAACTATCAGGATAGTAGGAAAGCTTGGATGACAGGCGAAATTTTTGAGAAGTGGTTGTTGGACTTGGACAAAAAGTTTGGGAAAGAAAAACGCAAGATTACATTATTTCTGGACAATTGCCCATCACATCTTGCTGAAGTGGAAATCCAAAGTGAAGAACATAAAACTTGTCTTTTTTCCTCCAAACACTACCTCTAAGTTGCAACCAATGGACCAGGGGATAATTAAAAGTTTGAAAGTTTACTACCAAAAACAAATTTTGAGAAAAATGGTTGCCTGTGTTGAAAAAAAATCAACAGTTTTCTAAAACATGTGTAGACTTAAGAATATGTGTTTCAGAAGTGTCTAATGCTTGGGAATCAGATGTAAAAGTCACAACAATTTTCAATTCATTTAGAAAAGCTGGCTTTATAAAGGAATTTTTATCAGGAGAACAAGAACATGAGTCTAATGTGGACAGTGAACCCGATGTTACAGAAATTTGGGACAGTTTTCGTAAGAAGAACAGTTTTACGGATGATGTCAGTCTAGAAGATTTTTTAACAATTGATGATGGTTTACTGAAAAAGAAATTCTGGACTAAATTGTAATGAATAGTGATGATAATGATGAGGATGAAGAGCAAAATGCGGAAATAGACTACTCATCAAAACCATCCACATATGAGATCAGATAAGCTTTTGACTCCATCCGTTACGGACTGTAATACCAAGAAGATGTCCCAGAAGAAATGTTTACATCACTTCACTCTTGTGAAGAATTTTACAAAAAATGTGTTTCAAAAGTACAGCAAAAAATCACGGACTATTTCCAATATAAAACTAGTGTCATTGACCAAAATTCAGGTATGATTCTTTTAATCTATTGATGTAAAAATTTGTTAAAATTCACCAACTGTACAACAGATGCCAATAGCATTCCTGATTAAATTTATAATGAGTTAATAAATTCATTTAATTCGTTTTATTTCTTAATTTGTTACTTATGTTAAATAACTTCAAAATATACACAATATTTTTCATGGTAATATATATTTGACTTTTAAAAACATAAGTTGGATTTAACTTAATGTATATAGCATTTATTGAAAAATTAACCATAAAAATAATTTACTATTTTCTACATAGCGAAGTTTCTATATAACGAACCTTTTCAAACTTTCCTTGTGACTTTGTTATATGGAGACTCGACTGTGTTCGATGTTTTCTCAGTTTTTGAAATTTCGCGTTTTGATGTCTTAGGTCTTTCGTGAATGTTTAAGACCAAGTTCTATTATATGTTTTGATTATTTAATGATATTTTTTGCTCAAGATAATCACAAAGTGTAACAAAAAAAAAGCATATAAATCATATTTTATGACAGCACTTGCACAGCATTGCCTGTAGCAGAAAACTGAAAGACCAGTGAGCTTCCTTTTATGTACCTATAGGAAATTAGTTAAAATTCAGATATAATGCATTGAAAGTATAAAAGTTGGACAAAAAGATGAAAATTTGTTGCTATAGGAGCTAAAAACAGCAAAATTTGCAAAAAAATTCTTAATTGAAGATAACTTCAGATTAAATAAGCAAAATGGCATGCCTAAAAGTCCTAAAAAAAGAAAGAAAGAAAATTGCAGATTATTAACTATATTTTTCTAATATTTAACATTCTACAATAAGCCATGCAATAATGCTTACCAGTTACATTCTATTTTTTATTATTTGCTAAAATGTTATGAAAATAAATAGAACCAGCTTCAAAACTGTAGCCCTGGAGTTTGTTCTAAACAGTAAAAAATTTCATTCTTTGAACACCATCGATACTATGTTCTAACATGATTTTTGACGTTGGCACAAAGTCAATCTGTAAAATCATGTGTAACCCTATTTCTTTCCTATTTTGCAAAAAAACACTCAAAAATAGCAATAAAATATTTATACTGCTACACAAATATGTTGTGATTAATCATTAATGTAATTTATGCAAATGCTGTTAAAGAACCTCAGTCCATTTAAATTTTTATTTATAATTGATTCATGGTTGTGTATGATTTTATCCAGGCTTGGAGTAATCAATGATTACATATTCGTAATTGATGTAATCAATTACATTCTTATCTAATCATATTTAGTCTGAAAACTGAAAATATATTTAATCTTTGTCTTAATTAAATTGTCAAAATTTGATGTAATCAAAATCGTAATCAGCCCATTAATAATCGTAATTTAATCATGTAATCAAGATTACAAATTCTGCAAAAATTGTTTGTGTAGTCAAAATCGAGCTTGACTTAGAATGATGTTTGGTCATTTATCCGCCCAAAGGAAAACAGCCACTACTGTGCCGCAGCTACTTGTAGATCCCTTTGTAGCATCAGGGAGAAGAATGTCTGCGACTAAGGTACAAAGACACCTGTACAATGCAGGTCTCTATGCAAGATGGCCAGTTTTTTGTCCCCTTCCCCCTGAACACAAAGGCGACAAAGACTTATTGAGGATAAGAGAACACGCTGCCTGGACCAAACAGCAATAGGATTCTTTACTTTTCACAGACGAGTCCAGATTCACATTGGAGAGCATTTAAAAGGTGTTTTGTCATCTGAAGGGAACAACGCACCAGATGTCATCAATCCAATACTATTGAAAACACACGGTTAAAAAGTTGGTGGAATCATGGTTTTATAGGAATCTCTCTCCCTTGGTCGTAACACTGACATGCATGCATGTGTGGTGTGAGGTATTGGGATGAGATCCTTGATCCATATGTTCGTTTATGCTGATGTTATTTGTAACAAAACTGCAATTGTTAAGGAGTTTCTATAGTTTGAGCAAACCTAAACTGACAGCATTGTGAAGGTTACACAGATCCTAATTTCAACATTACGATGCTGCCTGGTAAGGTTTGCCTCAGCTATAGAAGGTCACAAGGTAATTCTTATTTATAATAGGAATAATTTTATACCATTGCTCAGTTTAAAATTTAAATTAAAAAATAAAAAATCTTCAAGGGGCACATACCTAGCTCCAAACTAGTTTACTAAATTTTACAAAAGCAATCGAGCAGTCCTGGCCCTAGGACCTAAATGTTCAACATAGCACTTTATATATGTACAATACAATCATGCTCAAGATGTCTTGCTTAAAGTTGTTTGGTCCATAATGGTCCGAATTGATTTAGATCAGGAAGTCATTGGAGATTTAGCATGCAACCTTAATAATTTATTATTAAGTTTTCAATGTATTAGGAGTAGACCAATGGTCAATTTTAATGAAATATGTCTTTAAGTTGTCTTTTACAGTGCGGTAAAGATAATTATAATTATTATGGTACCAAAATTTCAAATCATTAAAATTGTGTAACTTGTTTTAAAAATCAATGAAGAGTTTTTAAATTCCCATTAAGTCGGCTAATAGTTTTCCAACTTTGTACTTGAGCTTGAACTATGATTATTTAACATTTCACCCTTAAGTGTCAATCATTTTTGTTTAATCCAATATACCTTCTCCCAGGGAGCCTATTTTAATATTTTGTAAAACATTTTCTACTTTTAGGAAATAAACTATTAGATCCTCCAAAGAATCCAACAAATGAGGTTATTCCCAATGATCCCGATGTAAGTTTATTATTCAGTATTTTGAAACACTAAAATAATACCTAGAAGAGGAATGTTTCATGTGCACATTTAAATTTCGAACTTTATTTATTCACAGGATGAAATTGTGAATTCTTCTGATAAAGAGAATGTAGTTCTGTCTGAAGAAGAAAGAAAGGCAGCAGAAAAGTTGAAAGAAGAAAGAAATATGAAAGCCCAAAAACGATTCAATGAAGCATTGAAAAAAGATAGAGAAAAAAAAGTAAATTCTTATGCTGTGATCAAAGTCATCCTAAATTTCCTATGAATCTTATATGTTTATAAAAAGACAAAAAATCATCCTATATTTCCTATAAATCCTTTATTTAAAGAAAATATCCTATCTTTTTGGTACCCCAGGAACGACTTACCAAATTTCACTATATTACAATCATTAATCCAATACCGTCATTTTTTTTTTTTGTTTACTACAGTAGAAACCAATTATACAGGAGGTTCGGGAATTTCGCTATCCTGGATATCTGAATTTCCCGATTTGCTGGATCGCTAAAAAACGCTCTTTACCAATTGTTTATAAAACTCAAATTGCTATAGTAAATAGTAATGCATCTTACACAGTAAATCCTCAATATTTCAAATCTCTCGGGACGGGAAAAAAATTTGAGATATCGAGTTTTTGAGTTATCAAAGTTAAAAAAAATTACACTAGAAACTCTCACAATTACACACACGTACGCTATATGCATTTATGTATGTATTACGAGACCACTTTGAATTACAATCAATAAAGTAGTCTTCAATATTTTACTAGATTTGAAATTTTATAATTGCCGAAAGGACATGGGAAGAGATTTTGAAATGAACAACAATTTTAACTTGGTTTTTCATCTAAAAATTTATAAATTCTTATCTTCAACTAGTAGCTCCCCACATTCAAAAAGTTTTCAGCAGCCATTTTGTAGGAGTTAAAAAAGCAAAATGATGAAAATGAGGAACGCATTATCCGTTTTCACTTGAAAACTGACTGGCGAAAACCGACGGACTTCCTCAAAGTGGACAACATGTTCGAGAGAAATGCACAAAGATTCTAAACTCTGGGGAAAACAGAACACCCCTTTCATACCAACACTTTCCTATTATCTTGCTTCAATCCCCTAATAAAAAAGTTTCCAAGAAGAGAGATGAAAACTTGTCCCTGGAACTGGTTTTACTACAAAAATTGCCAAAGAAAAACGATAACTGAAACTTGCTTCTGTGCAAAAATTTCGACATATCAATCAAGGGTTTCAAAAAATAAATTTCGAGATAATTATAGAAAATACATAGAGGTTTTTATAGAAAATGCAGGGGAAAAATGTTTTTTCGAGACATCAAGGGTTTCGAGATAAGGAGGTTCGAGATGTCAAGGTTCGACTGCAATATGAAGGAAACTGTTCAAAAATGTTTATAAACATTAAATATTTAAAAATATTAAATGAGAGAAGCATTTGAAATCTTATAATTTTTTTTTTGTGAACTTGTTTTTCTTTCTTTTTTGCGTATAGTTTTGCTTTTAACTCAATTCCGATAGTTGTTAATTATTGTTTTTGCATTAAATTAATATCAATAGAATTGTCTGATAAAAATAGATGTTCATGAGTATATGGCAGATAACCTCATCAATGAATATTGAGATTTTATCTAAAAACACAAAAATGTAAATGTAAAACTGCTTTTCTTCCTTTGACAAGATTTATAAGGGTTGTTGTTACTTTTCCCCATGGTCAAGCTTGCATGAAAAGAGTCATTCCCATGAACTAGAGATTTGTAATAAAACAAGGTAAGCTGAAAGGTTCTAAAAGAAAGCTTTTCATTAAATCAGACAATAAACACAACGCGAATAGCAGATTGAAATTAGATCTTAAATATAAATGCTTGACTGGCATTGTAACAGGTTAAGCATTAATAGATGCTGGAAATAAAAAGTTAAAGCTCACCAGAATGAGTGATGGACAGTTATGTGTAATTTACTCCATGTTGTTCTCAATTCTAAATTGAAATTAGGTATTATTTTTTTCCAAGATATTTTTAGAACTATTAATATTTTTATTTTCATTTATTTTTTAAATTTACCTTATTATTTTTCCTTGGTGCAAAAAAATTTCAATTTACGTTACTCTGATGGCAAAAAAAGATTAGTAATTTTTTTTATATTGTGTATCTGCATAATTTAACAATAGCTATTTATAGTATTATTATTTGTCTTATATTTAAAAAAAAAAAAGTCTTGGGCAATTCCACGTGACTCGGGTTACTGTTTGACCAAGTTTTACAAAAGTAAATAGTATATATATTAAAGAGATACCATACCTGGCTCAAATAAAGTTATTTACGGTCATCTGGGATACATTAAGAAGCTAGGGATATCAGTATTTTAAATTTTAATACAAACGGATGGCATTTAAACCTGAATTTAGCACCGTGACTCATGTTACAAAAAAAGGAACTCGAGTTTTGTGGAATACTAAAAACTTAAAATTTCTCCTCTTTGAGAATAATAATATCTAAAAAAAGTTTTGGGGAATAAAATATATTTTTAAGTTATGATGTACACCAAAATTTCATTTATTCTACAGTTGTCAGGGCATGAAACTGGTCAGTTAAAGTCAGTATTTAAAAATTTGGTCAGTATTAGTCAGTATTTACAGAATTTAGTCAGTAAAGTCAGGTTTTTTTTTTGCAAATTTACTAAATTATTAGTTTTAAGATAATATTCACTGTCAATTTTGTTTTCATTTTCTGATAAACTTTAAAAAATGCCAAAAAAGCAATCAATTGCTAATAAAGCAGCCGAATTTCGCCAACCTGGTAGTCTGTTTTACTTGATAAAATTTTTTACTATTCTTTTGTTGGATTAGGATGATTTAGTTATATGGAAAACCTAGCTCCCCCTCCCCCCTCTGATATTGGGTATATTCTTTGAAACATTTTCCTGTTTTTGCCCAAAGTACAAGGTCAGATGAAGATTTTTTCAAGCAATAAGGTATACATGACAGCTAAATTGGTGTGCAATATCGAGATGAGTAAAAATTTGTTATGGTTAAATTCTTATTTTAATTTGTTACTTCTAACTTTCATCATAAGTTCTTGCAGTGTAAGTGAAACTACACCCTGTCCCAAAAATAAGACACAAACATTCAATTCACTAAAAATATGTATGGTAGGATATTTAATTTCATATGTGCATCAACGGTACCTAAAGGACAAGATAAGGTTAATTTATATTAGAAAAAATATCATGCAGGGATGTCCACCTATGGGGGGGGGGGGGGGTCATGGCTCAGATTGCACCATTGAAATTTTTTGGAAGCTTTGTTTTGAGGGATATGTTTAGAGCAGGTGCACCCTTGATTTTAGGGGGTAAGGCACCGCTGCGTCGTGTTGAATTCATTTAGAAAAACAGAAAATAGGGTATCCCACAATTTTGACACCTTTTATCATAGGCAAGTGGTGTGCCCCAAAAAAAAAAAAATGTGGGGTCGGAAGTGAGGGGTGTTAGGGGTGGCACCCCTGAAGACAGTTTTTTTAATATAAAAAAATTAGGCTATTATTTTAGAAGTTTTAGCGTTCCTTTACTGATTACAATATCTCTAAAAGTATGGAAAGTGGCCTTGAAAATCAGGACTGATGAAAACCGTAAACTTCTCCCTTCTAATTAGAAGTTGCATCCTTATGAATTAGCATAAGAAAAGTCCATCTATTTGGCAATTTGTAACAAGAAAATGAGCTTTCTCGACGATTAGCAAGTATTAGAGGACTATCTTATTACAATACAGGATTTGCTGGGTGGTCCAAACCGTATTTCAGCAAGGCAAAGTGCCTACTGATGCATCCAACTCAACAAATCTCGTTCAATATGAATAATATCAATATCATGGAATGGCCATCGGTTAGTCCAAACTTCGGTTACCCAAAATCGGTTAGTCTAGTCCCAATATTCAATGTGTGGCAACAGCAAGAACAGATACAATGGAGGGGCGATCGCCCCTCCCTTGAAGAACTCTGCACCGGTAATTTCTTCGAATTGAGGTCCAAAAACAACAGTGTAGGTCGTCTTTAATGTGACTTTAAGGAAAGGAATATGGTTCAAATCTCCCTCCCAGAAACTTTTTGGAAGAAAGATTTCAAAAGGGCGATTTTAAATGGTCTTTGGTGACATCTGAAGAAGATCAACATAGTTATAGCACAAATATAGTTTATATATTTGTGCTATAAATACATTGGTTTTCTCCAGTTATTTCTAAGCATAGGGTTGTTTCTAGATCCGTGGTGATGTTTGGAGGCCTTCTGCATGGCATTTTTAAAAATTTAAGTCTTAAAATACGGTGATTGTATGTATCTCGGGTAGGGGGGGGGTGTTAGGGTAAGGAGTGGATTCAGTGATTTTTATCTGGTAATTTTTCGAATCTGAAGTTCCAAAAGGCTCAATTTTAGACGACCTTCAATGATAGGTGGAGGGGGATCCGAAACATTTCCCTGGAATTATTATGAAATTTAATTTATAAAACACAATTTTAGAGTAGATGTAGATCAGATGCGTTGGAAAAGCAATGGTAAAAAAATAATTGCTTGCTCCTTGATAAATTTCTGGATTGGCCCTTGCTCAACATTGGGCACTAAAAGTATATAAAATTGGAAGCCAATATTTTTGACACAGAAATAACTTGATACTTAGGATGGAAAACCATGTGTTTGAAGTAACTAGAGGTAATGGAAACAATTTCATATTTTCATTTGTAACTGTTTCTCAACCTTAAATATAATCATAAATTACAAAGTGTTTGTAACTATGGGACACCCTATTTTCTAGTTTTCTTAATAAATTCAACACATGATTTTTTTAAAATAAATCATCCTAACTTGTGTTTCACATACTGGTTATCATTACACATATATGTGATATAAATGCCTCCATTCGTATTTTTACTGTGAATTGTTTTTAATGCTTGTGTCTATATTTTTGGGACAGGGTGTAGTTTTTGTACATGTGAAAAGATTTGCTTATTAGTAATTAAAACAATCTTCTAAATGTGTTCTGAGTTTTACTAAAAGATGTTTTTAACTAAAAGTTAACAGGATTAAGTGTATAATTTATATATTTTTTCCATTTTGTACTTCATGATTTCAGAATTTTTCTTTAAAATGTTTACCAACTGAATTTTTAAAGGGAAAAAAAATGTGAATGAAAAACTGCTCTCAATCACTTAATATTTTAAGCAGTTGCAAGTTCTTTTAATTTATTTTCCTAGTTTCAGAAAAGTTTTATTCATTATATAATAAATAGATGATTTAAACTAAACTTTCAGTCAAAATTTGTACCAAATTAAGTGTATATTATATTGCTACATATTATAAACAAAGCTAGTATCTAACTCACTTACTAAAGTTTTGTTGCTCTAAAGTTTAATTTTTGAAAATTTAGTCAGTATATGGTAAGTATTTAGTCAGTATTGGTCAAGTATTTTATAAATTTTGGTCAGTAAAGTCAGTATTTTTGATCCTCCAAACAGTTTTACCCCCTGAGTTGTTGATTATGTTTTTTAATATTTTGAGCGTGACTCATGTTACACTGTTTCGTGACTCACATTACAAGTTATCCACTTCAGTCTTCGACGTAAAGATATTACTGATTTCAAAACGTCTTTTTTTGTAATTTTTTTTTTTTTTTTTGCAATTTTACTTCATTTCAATGCAGGCTAATGCTTAATGCCAATTTTAATAAATCAATAAATTACAAAAAAAAAAAAAAAAAAAAAACAATTTCGAATTAAAAATTAATAAATATTAAAGTAGGTTAAAGGTAATTTAAATCACTTTTGAAAAAGTAAAAAATTAGTTATTCTGTAGGAAGAATAGTGTAACAAGTGTAAAATATCATCTTGAATTAATAAAAATTTGAGTTTTTAGTGTATGAATCAGCTTAGAGGGTATAGAAAATATTCTTTCCTTGTTTTCATGCCCCTTCCAGTATTTTCTTCTTGCTTGCATTATAGTTTGATTTCATATTGAATCGATAGTTTGAAGAAGGGAAGAAGAACCAAAATATGAAAATTTGAATTTTAGCGGTAAAAAATTGTTTGAAGGTTCAAACAATTTTTTACCGCTAAAATTCAAATTTTCATATTTCGGCGCTTGTTCTCTTCTTCTTCAAACTACCGATTCAATTCTACGTTGATCTTGATACAACTGGCAACTTTTGCAGGTTACAATACACTATCACATTCCAGCTGATCATGGGAGCCCATATGCAAAATTGTAAGTTGGGGGGGGGGGAGGCTCAGAAATTTTAACCATGGTTTAACAGGATATTTTCCCCATGGAGGCAGATTTCAGGACAGATTAGTCATTAAAATTTGACATTTTTAATTATTTATTCATTAATGGCTGGAGAAGAAGTATTTTTATATTTTTGCAAAGAAAAAAAGTACTAAAAGCAAGGAAGTTCGAATTTAATAAGGGGGCTGGCTTGAGCCCCCCCCCTTATCTTCCTATATGAGCGCCCTTGCTGCTGATGGCAATCATAACATTTAATACTACGTAATATTTGTAATAATTGTTGGCTGTTAGAAGTAGTCTCTTAAAAGAATTTACTTTTATTAACTACAACTGATAAACAGTGGATTTTAAACAGCTCAAATAAAAATAAATGAATCCAGCTTGCTTTTGGGTCATTCCATCTCAAATCATCCAGGGGTGGACACCCAAGGTTGTCGGATTTTGATGAAACTTCGGGAGGTTGTTCTATATGTGGATATAATAATAAATGGAAACTTTTATCTTAATATATCAATTACTTTTTGAATGGCAGCACTTTAAAATTTTCACTAAAACTTGTCATTTAGCAAAAACCGCAAATCAGCAACCGTACATACATATATAGTTTTCAATATAAAATTCGATAATTATTTTTCAAGATAGAGTTGATTTTTTTTTGCATTTTGATCAGTACTGTATTGTTAAGTCAAATTAATAATTAGACTTAGGATTAAAATAAATTAAAATAGCTTAAAAAAATCTTTAATCAGTAAATTGAGTTCAATTTCGGACATCGACTTGTGCTCAGAAAGTGCTAAATAGCATTTTTAGCTCTCCAAAACTTCCAAAACCCAATATATTTCCAAAAACTAGATTAAAAATGGTACAAACTTATGCAATAAAATTGGTGGGGTTTTGAGTTTTAATCAAGTTAGAGATGATCAAAATTGCGCTTTTGAAATGTACAAAAATTTAACCAAAGGTGTCCTCGAAAAGATCAAAGGACACACTAATAAATAAATTCAGGCTTTCAGTACTACAAGGACATTTTTATTAGATAAGCTAATTTGAAGAAAAAATATAAGTATTAATAGTAGCTTAATTTTTTTTTTTTTAATAATATTTAGGATGATTGATGAAGTTGGAAAAATCTCAACTGCAAAGGTTAGGCTGTTCGGTCATTCATCAGATGTGCAGCAAAATAGCCAGTTTTTAAGGGAAATGGATGTTTTTAGAGATGTCAGCTTCATCTTCATCTTCAAAAGTTTTAATTATGTTATAAGTTAAATTCTTACAATTATTTCACAACAGTTCATGTAAGTTACAGCTACTTTGTTCCTTTTAGAAATTTATTTTCATAAAACCGTCTCACAAATTTCAGAATGATATTAAGAACCTTTTTTCCCCTATACTGGAATCATTCATTCGTTTTTATCTTCCCTGGTTGCTTGCCAATTAGCCACATGAAAGGTGGTCAGTCTGAAGTTGTATCTACATTATTGTTTGCTTGATCTTTGCTTTCTTCTGGGACAGAAGTTTCTGTTGGTTACCACACAAAATGTGACCGATTGTCAATTTTTTTTTCATACACTTGAACCTCTTATAAAAAGCTTGTTTCATCTATGCCAAAAAAAATTTTTTGTCATGCTTACAATGCCATTTTAAAGTTAGAGTCGGCAGAAAGAAGTAACTTTTAAATTGCTAAATAAGAGAACGATACAAGGTGAAAATAAAATTATCTAAGCAAATGATTCTTTTATGCATTTAGTTTTAAAGTTGAAAAACAGAATATACCGTGGATTGTTTTGTTAGTATAACTATGAAGATAGTTTTCAAAATATTATGTCTTATTGATTTGTCTTTGCATTTTCTGACTTGTATGACATTTATTAAATATTTTTCATAACATTTAAAAAACCATACACAGAAGTCATATTTGTAAGCATAAACATTTTTATGATCTGTGATAAGTTTCAGAGACCTTCTGACAGGCAGTTTTAGGTGATTTCTTTTATTTGTTCGATAAAAGAGAGTACTTAAAAAGTTTTGTCAGAAGACCACAGAAACTTTATTTCAGGCTCTAAATACTTTTACATTTACAAATGGACTGCTACACACAATGTTTTTGATTATACTAATATAATTCATTTAAAAAAAATATTCAATGAATGTTATACAAGTCAGAAAATACAAAGTAAAATTAGTAAGACACAATTTTGAACACTTTATCGTTAATAGTTTTATTAATGATAGTATCCATGGTATTTTTTTTCTTTGAACTTTAAGTACTAACAAAATACGTTTAGATTTTTTTCAAGGTTAATGTGTAGCATTTTCATACTTAAAACTGTTCATTTTCCAAAAACTTGCCGGTGGGCTTGGTTGAAAAATGAATTGAAGTGAAATAATCGTCTGCATAATTTGGCGCATGCAGAACAATCGACTTATAATTGTGATTTTAAGCTGATATTCCTTGCTTAGCATAAAAAAAAGTAAACCGGCAAGATTAAATGAGTTTTTGATTTACACTGAATTTCATATAATTGAGATTAAAGTGAATTACAAAAAATAAAACAAATTTGACACTCGATGAGATTTTGTGTGGTAATAGAAACCTTACAAGAAACCATTGTGAAATAATTGTAAAATTGTAACTTATACATGATTAAAACTTTTGAATTTTTTAATTAGTGTATCCTTTTTTTTGTTCGAGAACACCTTTGGTTGACTTTTGTACATTTCAAAAGTACAATTTTAATCACCTCTAACTTGATTAGAACTCGAAGCCCCACCAATTTTAATGCATAAGTTTGTACCATTGTTAATCTAGTTTTTGAGAATATATTGGGTTTTGGAAGGCTGAAAACGCTATTTAGCACTTTCTGAGCACAAGTCAGTGTCCGAAATTGAATTCAATTTTGCTGTTTAATGATTTTTTATTTATTTTAATTTATTTAAATACCTAAATATAATTTTTACAACATAATACTGATCAAAATACAAAAAAATTCAACTCTCTATCTCGAAAAATAAATATTTTATAGTGAAAACTGTATATGCATGTATGGTTGCTGGATTTGCGGTTTCCACTAAACGACAACTTTTAGGGAAAACTTTGAAATGCTGCCAATCAAAAAGTAATTGATATATTAAGATAAAATTCTCCATTTTTTTCTTATATCCACATATTGAACAACCTCACAAAGTTTCATCCAGATCTGAGAACCTCGGGTCTTAAATCATGTTTTTGCTGGATGATTTGACTTGGAATGACACGTTTCAAAGTTTTCCCACATTGTAACTAAATCTTATCTACCTCAAGCTAATCTGGTTAATCCATTCCTTTCATAAAATGTTTTAATTTGGCTTCGATTTTCTTGGGATAACGAATCTTCTTTGGATGAGTTCTCTGGACGCTGAAACCTTCTTCTCAAACTATATTGCATTTACAGATGAATAACTTTCTCATGACTACAGCTTTGTGGCGATGAGAGTTGAAAAGTTTTTGACTTATTTTGGATTGTGCCTCTCCTTGTGTACTTGTTAGGCAATTATAAAGAAGTCTGAATGTAGCTACTTTTTCACTTGAAAGTTCTCTTTCTTTATATTTGAGTTTATCTTGAATTGCTTGAGGCAACTTCTTTATTTTTTTAACTTTCATCTTTCTATACTCCTCCCTCTGGAGACAATGTTTTTGTCCACTACAGTTTTTTCGGCACTATTGTTGACATTCTGCTGCTACTGATGCCTTTGTTTAAAAACTTCTTTTGGTAGGAAAAGACTTTTAGAAGTACAGAAAACAAAAATCTTCATGCGGAACACATAATGTGAACACATGAGCAATCTGAGGTCAAAAATATTGACTCTTACAATAATTAACACATTATGAAACAATAGATGGAATAAAATTCTGCTATTTAATAAATCTGAGTAGTATTATTAATCATATATAGGCGTGTGTGTAAAGGCTGACCTTCCATTAGCCCCTAAAATAACATTAGGGTACATTATATACCATTTAGAAGTTAATGTTATCTTGTATCGACTGTGACTCACGTTACAAGATAAATATGCTTATTTTCAAAGTATAATATTAAAAAAATTCAAATTGGTGTATAACTTCTTTTTAGTTACATAAAGGAGTAGAAGAAATAGTATGAATGTATGTACAAGCTATAAAATTTATAAATATTAAAATATTCAATATTTCGTGAATCACATTACATATAATTCAATGGTTTCACAATCAACTCCTTTCAAATATTTTTAGAAGAAATTTTAAAACATACTATAGGGGCATTCCAAGGTATTTTTAAAATTATGTAGAGTCCGTAACATGACCTTTTTTTGCCATAACTTTTTAATTTACCGTTTGATTTGAAAATAATTTTAATTTGAGCTGGAGTGTTGGTAGGAAAAGATCAAAATAAAATAATATGCTAATCAAACAGTAAACTAAAAAGTTATGGCAAAAAAGGTTACGTTACGGACTGTACATAAATATCAAAAATACCTTGGAATGCTCCTATAATAATTAACTTCATATAGAATATATTTCTCAAAAAAAAGGTAAATAGTTTGCAGAAACAGGCTGAAACGATAAAAACATGCTCGTTCAAAATTGCTTGTAGCAGAGAAAGAATTCACTCGAACGTAAGGTCATAAAACAAGCCCTTTTATGCAAAAAAATACATATATATATATATTTCACCTGGAGATACCAGATTCTAACTTGTAAACCTCAGTTAATACAGAGAACATACAAAAAAAAAAAAAAAAAAAAAAACCAAGAAAATTGGGGCATATTATTTTTAACACCAAGTTTCCATGTTTTGTGGAATTGCCCTCCTATATTTTGGGAATTGGTTGCTTTGATCCCGTACACTGTATTAAATAGTGATTTTTGGATTTGTTATGAGCACTGAATTATTATTTCCATTTTTCAGGAACAAGATGAACTGTTGAAAAAAATTGAATATGCTAAATGTTCACAACGCCGAGAAACTGCAAAAAATATATCATCTGAAAAGGGAGTAAGTTCACATATTTCGTTTTTGACATCATTTAGAATTTTGCTGTTTTGTCTCCATCATTCAAATGTTAAAAGATTTATATATTTTTAAATTTGTACGCTAAAAAATTATTCACATCAAATGTGATGTTTGTAGTCTTAATAAGACATCTTAAATAAGCCTAACTTAGATGTTTCCGACTGTCTTTGGGTACAAATTGGTAGCATTTGGTGGGTGTAGGGGTCTCTGAGGATGTCATCTGTTTCAGGTATATACATATGAGGTAGTTGGAAACACCTGACTTGTTCATCAGGGCAGCAAAATAGCAAAGCCTGGTTTAAGTGTCTGAGTATTAATAAAATCTGCTATTCAGAACTGCAATCTGCCACTTCCATAAATAAGTACAGTCGAACCTCCATATATGGAAGTAGCTAATTGTCGGAAAAAAATTCGATATATAAAAATTTCGATATATAGAAACGATTTTATTTTTTCTTAAAAGTCTCCTAAAACATTACAATTAAAGCTAATTCACGTGTATAAAACCCAATTTCAAATTGATACGAGCATTGCATTAAATAAATGTTAATAATTAAAAAAATAACAAATTACATGTTTGTACCTTCATACATCTTCATTCTTCTTCAATTCACCTTGATCCGCAACATTAGGGGATTTTCGTTTTGACAATGTAATTGAAAGAAAGGCAAAAAATCAATCTACTTGAATGATTTTTACTGCAGCTAAAAAGACTAGGAATGATAATCAACAGACAAAAGGGAGAACTTGAAACTGATTTTACAATGTTACTGGTTACAAGTAAGATTTGAAATAAACTTGAGGGAATTCAAGAACTCCAGAACGAAACAACGACCTATCTACACACCTCTCAACCCCAGATTCCTTACACGTTTCGTAGCAACCTTATAAGTGAACATAATTTTCTCCCCTAACTTTCATTTTTCATGAGACAAAGTCTTAAGTGGAAAAAAAAGTCTACGAATGTCTCGAAAAAAATTCGATATATAGAGATTTTTTCTCTATATAGAAACAATTTTTCTATGTAACGAACATAGAAATTTATTGGGATTTCGATATATAGAAAATTTCGAGATGTGGATTTCCAATATATGGAGGTTCGACTGTATTCCAGAGACTTTTTCTAGTATTGATAGCAAATCAAGGTTGCAAATAATGGGGAGGGGGGGCATGGTGCAGATTATATCTCTGACATTTTTAGAGCTTGTTTTAAAAGGATTTAAATATCATTTGAAGGAAGCTTGCTATCGCTCTTGAAGAAAAGTGTTTCCGGGGGGGGGGGGGGCATTGCTTCCTCGAAATTTTTACAGTAGGTGTTTTAAAGGAATTTAAGTTTTATTTTGAGTTTTATTCCAGAATATTGGATGGGACACTATGTCTCTTGGGGGGGGGGGAAGTCTAGTTAAGGGGGTATCTACATAGTATGATCTGAAATAGAAAACAGATATCGGCTGTCTCAACTAAATATTTCAGCCACTTATTCTAATAATACAAATACAAAAGTGATGACCAGCAACAGGCTCTGGGCCCAGCTAGACTGGTCCTAGTCAATTTACAATCCCCAGTGAAGATCAATGGCCCTCTTAAAACTATCTACTTACTCCCTTGCTCATTACCACATCTTCCGGTAAGCTGTTCCAAGGTTCCACTACCCTGCTAAAATAATATTTTTTCCTGATATCCATGTTAGCCTGAGATTTAAATAGATTAAAACAATGAGCCTTTGTCCTGTTTTCAGTGCTAAACTTCAGTTCCGTAACATCTTTCATTTTAATAAATTTAAACAACTGAATCATGTCCACTCGGTCTCTTCTTTGCTCAAGACTACATTTTTAGCCTTCTAAGTCTAGAATCATAGTCTAAATGAGAAAGTCCATTTATTAGCCTTGTAGCCCGCCTTTGAACCCATTCCAATACATTAATATCTTAAGATAAGGAGACCAAAACTGAACAGCATACTTCAAATGAGATCTTACCAAATTTCTATATAAGGGCAGAAGAACTTCATTAGATTTGTTTGAAATAGATCTATTGATAAACCCAAGCATCTTATTGGCTTTGTTACTAGCTATGCTGCACTGTGTTGACTAAACTTCAAATCCTGACTTATTAAGATGCCCAAATCAGTAACTTTTTCTTCCGGACTAATGACTGAACCTTGCAAATAATAACTTGTACACTTATTTCCATTCCCTAAATGTAGCACTTGACATTTCCAACATTAACAGCCATACCCCATTTATCAGCCCACTCTGTAATATGATCTAGATCCTCTTGCAGCTGATTTGCTTGTTCTTCATTTTCTACACTCCCCATCACTTTGACATCATCAACAAAACAGTTCATGTTCCCAGAAATATTTTTATAAATATAGTTCATATAAACAATGAACAAAACAGGCCCTAACACTGATCCTTGAGGAACCCCGCTTAAAACCTCACTCCAATTAGAATAGTTTCCCCTTACAACTACCCTTTGCTTCCTACCAGTAAGCCAATTCCTAACCCAAAGTAAAGTTTTTCCTCCTATTCCTATATCAGCTAATTTGCTAAGTAGAGCAACATGCGGTACCTTATCGAAAGCTTTTTGAAAATCAATGTAAACAACATCTACAGGCTTTTTATTGTCCAAAGCCATGGTAACTTTGTCATAGAAATGTAATAAATTAGTTGCACAAGATATACCTTTTCTGAAACCGTACTGAAAACTAATCAATAGTTTATTAGTCTCTAAAAAATTTACTATCTTAATTTTTATCAATGTTTCAAAAATTTTGCAAACCACCAAAGTTACACTCACAGGTCTGTAATTTTCCGCACTCCCTTTAGACCCTTTCTTGAAGAGCGGTGTAATGTTAACCAGCTTTCAGTCCTCTGGCACTGTCCCCAAGTTATAAGAAGCATTGAAAATATTTACAATTACATCTGCTAATTCCTCTGCACATTCAACTAAAATTTTTAAATACCTAAAGGGGGGGGGGAGGACATATGGAAGAGGAGGATTAATGCTCTGACTGTGTCATTAAAATTTTAGGAGAGTATTAAGAGGTTTTAGTTTTTTTTTTTTGGAGGTCTTCTTTTTAGGGAGATGCTCTATTGCATTTGAAGGAATCCACTATATTGGGGGAGATGGGCACTCTTTGCTAAAGTACCTGCATTTCTGCAACAAGGCACAGCCATTGATCATCTGGAGAAACAAAAATTCCAGCGGTCAGCACCTTGATAAAGTCTGCCCAAAATCCCAATGTACTAGAGGTACAGATTAGTGGTCGCCACTCACCAAATGGCAACCAAAAATTTCAGTGCGGATTGCCACTGTGGGTGACCAAAAAAATTATAAAAAACTTCTCCCAAGTTTTCATTATCACTTGCATTGTGCTTCGAAAGCAGTTTTTCATGCTCCTCTAATGTGTAACATCACTTATTAACATGCAAGAAAAGTTGAAATGTTGCCCCTCTCCTTGTTGATTCGCTAATGCCTCGCGTTGGATGCCTTATGACAGGGTACCTTAGATAAGCTTATTTTATGTTTAATTTTAATAAATGGATTTATTTTTGGACCCATGCTTCCTTTGTAATCGTACATTGCGGGAAATTGCATCACGTGCTTGAGATTTTAATCCTATTGCATCTTGTAACATATTTGAATATTTTTGAGAATCGGAAGTTGTTTCGGCATAAGCTACTTTAAATTAGCTTATTTTAAGTTTTATTTTAACAAATAATAAATACCTTTATTTTTGGGTGACATGCCGACATTGCACACGGCATTAGCAAAAAATTACTTCCAGTGTTTGAAATTTCAATCCTTTTGTACCTTTCAAGTGTTTCAAAGTTTTTGACAGTTGAAAACTATATTTTAAGAACTAAAATTGAATGAATTCTGTTTATATATTTATTTATTTTTGCAACTTTTATTTTAATAATTTTTAGCTTATAGTAATGCCACGCATCAGAAGTAAAAATTTTTGCAAAAGGCTAATTTTTTTACCTTTGCAGATTTTTTAGACATTGTTGCAAAAACATCTCAAACCTTGGAAACAAGGGACATTTTTTAGCATTTTGCAATGTCAGTAATAAAAAGTGCTGCTCAGTGACCAACTGAGTCACCTCAAAATAATACAAAAATTATTTGATACACTGCTTTGGATTAGCTCTAGTAGTGCTGAGGTGGAGAGAGTGTGGAGTTCATATACGCATACAAATTTATATAGAAAGATATGTGTGGGTGTTTGGCTACCAAAAATTTGAAGTGGCTACCTAAGTTTTTGGTGTTAGTAGCTACTGGCTACCAAAGAAAAATACCAGTCTACACCTCTACAATGTACCAGCAATGGTAGAAGCAGTAATGACAACACCATTGAGCAGTAATGCGAGTTTTTAATGCCGTCAGCCATTGCAATGGTTACCAAAGTATAAGAGGTTTTTCCAATACGAAGTATTTAGACATCAGGAGCTGCAATGCTTTGACCAATGTACTGCAGCCAATTGAATGTTCTGCCTCCCTAACATCGAAAATGAAATAAGAACTACAAAGAATCAAAGACATGGTGATGTGATCAGAAGCTTTTAAACCTCTAAGACATCTTTGTACATGTTGATACATCGGAGAATCTGGTGTTTCGAAAGAATCTCAAATATAGACAAAGGCATGTGGATGACTGCATGAAATCTATATTTTGGGATGCATCAATTAATCCTCCAGTCCTAATGCACATTCAATATTAAAATTTTACCTATAGTTGGAAAGGACCAAGTAGGGACCCTTTGGTCCAATTGATATTGAATGAATCTTTATAAATAAATATTGACAATTTAAAGATTGACATTGAAAAGAAATGCATTAATATTTTTTCTTTATAATGTAAGATAAAACATAAGATCATGTATTGATTTTTGCAGACCAAAATGCCCTGTTTTTATCCTGATCGATTGCATAATATCATGAAAAATGCAGATATGGAAAATGCAGTGGAAAATGTATGCAAAAAAAGTACTAGCAAAGGTAACACATTGTAATAGTCTTGTAGATTTTTAAATCATACCTGTTATATTTATTTCTTGTTAAATTATAATCTTTTATTAATTGAGAGGGAGAAAACCTAGTTTAGGAATTGTTTTAAATTGATGGTATTGCTAATAAAAAAAAATTGTTTGTAGAATTTTTTAGTGAAATTCTTTTATTATTCATGCAGTAGAACCTAGTATATCGGGATAATACGAATTAAATTTGCCTTTTCAAAAATTGTATATTCACATAGATAATTTTAAATTTTGATTGCAAAAGAACTAAACTATAAGTACTCTAAACTTTCCCTTTTATTTTGATCTATGAATGATAAATTGCAAGATCGTGCTTCATTCAAGTACTGCACATGTTTGAAACCAAATACATTGGACCAATTCTTTGCTTAGAGATGATGTAAAATTTTTAAAAATATTTTTTAATGTCTTGGTATCAAATTCAAAGTAGTTTCATTGTAAAAGGTGGTTTTTTTAAAAATCATAAACAGCAAGCCTGCCTCTGAAAGGCTTTGTTTCGATTAATACCAATGCTTCCCACATTACCCGGATTCTCGATTTTCCAGATCACCCTTCGTCCTAGTCAGTTCAGATAAACGTGGTTATACTGTATATGCTTAAATATGAGTAGAATAACATTTCTTTTCAGTATGATTTTTTCTTTTTCATTAGAACATGCAATTGAGGATATAGAAGGGTATGAAGACATATGGGAAAAAAAGTATGAAAAGGTGAATCCAGACTTACAAGAAAAGCTAATAGACTGTATTCCAAATTTTGTGAAAGAAAACTATGAATACCTTCTTCAGGAGGAATCAGAGTATCAAATTGGCAACAGATTTTCTGATGAAATAGAAAGCGAATTAAATTTGGGCTTCATTAGTTCTTCTCCTGTTCTTTCTCCCTGTAAAAGAAAGGGTAAGTTTTATTTTTCACCTCAAATGCTTTCAGTCTGAGTTAAATTTATCAAATTTTTTCTTTTAGGATATTTTTCACTGATACTTGAATTTGTGTTTTTTCAGTGTAAAAAAAAATGTTTGAAGTGTTCAGAGCTGCCAACTGCTACGAAAAAATTGTAGTTTCTATGAAACTACATTCTTGAACAACAACATTACAAAAACATGCCCAAAACCTCCGGTTTTCTTTTTTTTTTGTTATCACAGGAAAATTTCAATCGTTACAGATAATATAGTGCAGAACCTTTTATACGGGAACCAAAAAACTGGAAAACCAGAAAACCAGCAATTTTTTCCTGATTTTCCTGCCATTTTTAAAAAATACGCATTTTTGGGCAATTTTTGAAAAATAAGCTTTTTTTTTTTTTGAAATACCAAAAAGAACCTGAACGATTTCTTAATAAACACCATATTACTCACGAATAACTCGGGAAAACGTTTGCAAACACTAACTTCAAATGGTTCCTTTATGCGGGGCAAAATTTCCAAAATATTTTCTTGAATTAAAAAGTATATTCGCAAGTCTGAAATTTTCGTGTTTTATTCTAACTGAAAGCTAAGGAAATGAATATTGTCCCATTCTCATGTAGTATTTTATTGAATGACCTATAATTACAAGCGTTTAGCGTAAGTGACGTCGCAGAAGTGCGGGAAACGCCGAAAACCAGATTCGCCAATTTTCCGGATAGTTAGTTGATCGTGAAATCTAGAAATCCATTAAACGCAAGACTAATAAGGCTGCAAGAACTCATAAATCAAATTTCTGTTGATAATTACGAAATGAAAAAGCATTAGGCATCAATAACTACCGTTATTGCAAATACAAAACCTTTATGAAAATTTAAAAAAAAAAAAAATGTGACCATGAAAGCAAATTTTTTTTATACACAAAAGTAAAAAAATCGCGCATTTAGGTTCAAAAACTTATTTTTGCCCTTCCCTTTATTTTCTTTCGTTTTAAAACATCGAAAAGTAGTAGATTGTTTTTTTCTTTTTGAAACAGAATGTGAGGGTCTCAGGTATTATGAATAACTTAAGTTTTTTCGGTGTTTAAATAATTCTCTCACTATTAGTTTTTAATGTTTCGATATTTATAAGCATTTTTGAACTGTTTTCTTCTTATTTTAATATGCATAACTATTTATTATAGTAATTTAAGTTTAACAAGCATTCGGCCAATAGCGCTTTTTAGCGATCCAGAAAACCGGGAAATTCAGATATCTAGGATAGCGATGGTCCCGAACTTCCTGGATAATTGGTTCTCTACTGTACCTATGTTATACTCATTTAGATAATATTGCCTATTTTTATAAAATTCTAAACAACTGTTAAAAATATGCAAAAAAAAATTTACCGTAATTAATGTTAAAAAAAATTACTTTTATTGACACTTTTTTCAGAATAAAATGTTGCATGCCCATTGTAAATTTTAACTTAAAGTATTCATTGCATCTGTTGCATTCGTAATTAAATTTTCTGTTTTGCTCCCCCCCCCCCCCCCCCCCCCCCCCCCGTCTAAAAATCTGCTACTTTTTTAGTTTTGTAAAAGTTGGTAGCTCTGGAAATATTGTTTCAAAAAAGAGAAAATGTGAAATTCATAATTCTCAATAAGATTTTTGCAAATTATTATGAAGAAGAATTTTTCGACGAACTTTACGCATAATAAAAGTATCTCTTATGTGCAGGATTGCAACTGGCTACCTAAATGCTACTTTCTGCTACTTCTGTTGGCATAAGGCATTTTTTTAAAGAAAAAATAGGCAAATAAGCAACTTATTTTCACTGTTACTTTTCTGAATATTTTTCTTAAACATAATCTCGCACTCAAAATAATTGATTTTTTTCCACCCCAATGTTTTAATTCAGTATATTGAAACCTTGTATTATTATTATTGTTCATTTCCATTTCACCATCTTTTCATTAATAAAAAATTATGGAAAATAATCTGCAAAACCCATAGACAGGGTTATTGTCATTAAAAAGTGCTTAATTTTGTTTTCCTTTTTTAAAGAACCTTAAAACTGCTTACTTAAAGGTGCTTAAATTCCTTATTTTTGCTTACACTTTGTATGTAATGAAATGCAAATTACTCTGGTTTTTCAGATCAGAAAAACTATGTGTGCAATGTGACTCAAAATTTTAATGATTAATTTCATTGAATGAAGAGAAGGAAAAATCTGAAATTTTTTGAAATCTGAAATAAACTCTCTTGTCAACTCTCCCAATTGGAGCAGGACATTCTTACTTTCTGTTGAGTCTTTTGCTATACAGTTAGTGTTTCTTACTTTTTAACATTCTTATTTTGTTTTTCATTATTAAAAAGAAAAGAAAAAGTTTAAGAGTTTGATAATTGAGTATAGTTTTTGGTGTGGATAAAATTTTATAACTACTTTTAAGTTACTAATGATTTGAATGCTTCTTTTTTGCTATTGTTTTACTGAATTTTTCCTATAGCAACCATGTATGTGCTAATGTGAGAATTTTTTCTAGTTTTGAGAATTCGTAAAACATCTTTACAGGTAGTTTAAAATTAATAATGATATATCATATGAAATGTCTTGTAGAAAGTTATAATGAGAGAAAAAAGTGGTAATGAGCAGGGGCGTGCACAAAAATTTTGAAGCCCGTCACAAATGACTTTTCCGAGGCCTCCTCTATATTGTTTACGTTTTTAAGATATTGGGCTCCTTTTAGGCTCGGGCACGGGCCAACAGGTGTCCTTTCTCTCGTCTCCCCCCCCCCCCCCTGTGCAGGCCCCTGGTAATGGGAGTACAGGATCCCAAACGTTCTTTCTCTATAACTTCAATTGTTTTGCCACTTATAAAGTTGTTTACAATAGGTAGTGTTTCATTTCATCTCAAAGTATTAATATATTGTACATAAAAATGATATTATGTTTAACTAGTGGGAAAACATGTTGCAGACTTATATGATGCCAACTTATTATTGTTAGCACGGATGGCAATTACAAGGCAGCATGTCAAAACGTTTTCTTTGGCAGGCCAAAAAATTTTAAAATCAGTAACAATAGATAATGAATAAATGAAATTGATAATACTTTTCGTTTATAGTTTGCATTTTAAAACTTTCAAGGATTTAGTATTAGTGCTATATTTGGTTGATGGTACATGTGTCTAAATATTTCTTTTGACTATTCAAGTTGGTTTTTTTCCCTCTAAGCTTAATTTTATGTATTAAATTTCTTTTCAAAATTCAGAGGACAATATGGATACTGTTATTACTAAACTTGATGAAAGAAGAGCTGAATTTCAATCAATGTATGAGAAAACAATTAAGCCATATCTTGAAGCTGAAATAGGTAATATAAAATTTAACTCTTAAATCTATGCTAGTTGAGAATTTTTAGCATTTTTATTTGTAGTTTAGTTTAAAAATTATACTTGCTGTAGAACTCCAATTATCCAAACCCCTACCATGCGAATGGTTTATTATCTGAATCGCTTTCAGAATTTCAAAGGAAAAAAAAATGAGACGAAAACCTACTGCATTCTCAAAATGATTCCTCTGAAGTGCTACTCCTTCCGTAAAACTAGTCGAAAAGTTTATTTTGGTTAAGATAATCAGCATGCAATGACTTAAAAGTGCTTTAAAGTGAGGTATGTACACACTGCGCTATTGTACAGCACTTGTTAGTATGCTAACAAGTAAAAGTGTAGCCTTTTCATATGATTAATTAAAAGCTCTTTTTCTTAAAAACATTTCTCCCTCCCATTTTCAACATATGCTCAGTCATTAAAAGAGCTCTTTTTTTTTTTTGAAAAAGAAATTCATTTGAATTTTTGATTATCCAAATGGGATCCAGTTCCAATTGATTTGGATAATTGGAAGTAATAATGTACGTGTTTTTGAGAGATAACTTTGGTCCTGTTTGTTATTTATCTTTTGCTAAATATTTATGTGCTTTATCAGATCAATTTTACACTTAATTTTCCTTTTGAGCCACATCTTAAGAATTGTATTGTAACTATGATCTGTTAAATTTTTCAGCTTTAATTGCATGCGATACATGTGTTTCTTTAAAGCCATTCTTAAGGAGTTGTGCTGTGTTCTGTTAAAATTTTCAGGTTGTACTGCATATGACAGATGTTTTGTCTGTTTTTGTTTATCAGGTCAGTTTTCATTATGGAATTTAGGTCACAGTACTGAAATCAGTTTCTTAAATTTAGTTTAAAATTATTAGTTTATTTACTTCATATAACTGTCCACAATATTTGATTTTTAATGCAATTCACAAATTTCAATTCTTGTACAAAAATATAATACTAGCAGGGGTCAATTTAGATGCAAAATGGGTCTACTCTGCAGCCCCTTCCCAAAATTCTATGTCATATAAGCAACTACTTCACAAAATTTCATATTTTAAAATTAGACCTTTTCTTTTCACAGAATTTTATTTGTAAAAAAATTCTTTCATAATTTTTAAGTTCAATCTATTTGTCTGAAAGCAAAACATCAGTAAAAAAAAAGCCTTCATCATCCAAGTCATTACCAGGCCGAACAGATTGTAGACCAAACAGATTTCAGATTAGATTTGTGATAGCTAAAATGCTTATGCAAGATCACAGGATTTATTTCACACAAAATATGTAAAAGAAAAATTGCTCCCCAAATTTTTTTTTACAAAAACAAAAGTCCGCAATTTCATTTTTCTCAAAATGCGGATTTAAAAAATAAATAAATAAATTAAAAAAATATATAAAAAAAAACCCTGGATTAACAGGTTTCAAGTGTCATATATGAGTATCATTGAAAATTCTAAGTGTGACAGATGTTCTGAATTTGAAACACTTTGTTCATCAAGGTTCAGATGGGGGCAACCATCTAGTACCATCGTTTATCTTTCAAAACCTTTATTTAAGTAGTGCCTAACCTGCGGCTTGGAAAGCTGATTCTTGTGGACTGCTTATTTGTTCAATATTGAAAATAGAAAACTATGATTATTCACGACGTCACAAATATGGAGTTATTCAGAAATTAATTTGTGGAAAACATTTGCGAACTTCGCATCAATAAAATAAACATCAAATTATGGTAGTATTATTCTTAATTTGTAATTTTCTGCCCTTTTCCATTTTTTCCTATGTGATTTAGATTAAAAAAGTTTTAAAACTTTGTTTTCTGACTTGCCTGCAAAAATCATCTGAATTTAAGGTTTGACCTCGGTTTAAAAAAGGACAGTATTTGAATGCATCAAAAGTTTAGAAATGAGAGATGCTTTATATACAAAATTCCAGCTACATATGAGGCAGTGAGAAACAAAGGAATGCAAGTGACAAAATTAAAAATTTGGAGATAACCAGTGCACATGGAGTGCGTTCGACGAGCACGACCGGGAGCGACCGGTTAGTTAATCACGTGACAGCTAATGATCAGGTGCTCCAATCCACCAATCAACTGCTTAGAATGGTAACCGCTGCGGTAACCGGTTGATTATAGAACGCCGCGGTTAGTAACTGGTTACTTACCGCCTGGTGAGGTTCGTCGAACGCAACCAGGGTAGGTGAACCTCTCCTCTGTCTTGGGGTAAGAGATGGTACTAGTAGCCCTGGTAGTTGCTGCTACACAGCATGATTTAGAAAAAAATTCAATGAAAACCTACCCAAGAGCTAATCTTTAAACGCATTTTACTCAAAACTTGAAAATGTCCATTTGTATCCCTTTGCTTCTCACTGCCTCATATATAGCTTAATGAATGTAATGAAACCTTTTATAAACAGTTTTTTTATTTTCAATAGATGCATCCAAAAAGGATTATTCTGATAAAGCTGTAGCTACAGATCTTTTGAAACCACCACCAGCAGAAGATAAGGCTGTTGAAGCAAACATTGCCCCAACATTTCAGTCACCTCCTTATGTTGATTATTTGAATACAGGTTTTATGAATATTAAGCGCAGGTATTGGTTAGTTTTAAACACTTGTTTGGATGTTTGTATTTGTTTTATGTTCCTTTTTAGTTTTGAATTGCATCTGCTTCTGCTTTGAAGAAATATGTAAATAAACAGTGATGAAAAAAAAATGTTTAACTTCTGTGTATACAGTTAACTCCTGATTATCTGCAGGTGGCTTATTTGTGAGGCGGATTTTCCACGGCCTTTCACACTTTCAGAAGAAAAAAGTCCGGAGATGATTAGTTGAATGCAGATAAATGCTCTCATTTTAACTTAACAAGTGCAAAATCTATTTTTAGACATTCCTATTTCCTTCTTCCCCTTCTCTTCCAAATAACATCAAATCTTCCAAGGTCACCAAAATTTAACTAGTTGAAACCTCATATTTAAACTAACTCTACTTATTGCTTTAGATCTACACTACTAATTGATTTTGAGATCTACCCAACTAATCTTTAAATCTACACTACTTAAAGGCTTAAACGAGTGACCAGATGAGTCTTGAAGAATTTTCCCTCTCTTCTTCCTCTTTGAGTTTTTGGTGTAACTTTGCATGAGCTGTTGCAGCTAATCTCAGGGTTCGTACGGGTCATGGAAATCCTGGAAAGTCATGAAAAAAAATAACAGAATTTCAGACCTGGAAAAGTCATGGAAAATTGAAATTTTCATTGAAAGTCATGGAAATTTATTTCAAGTCATGGAAAAATGTCCTGGACAAAGAAAAAGGAACAGTAGCTAAAGGAGCATTAGAAATCTTGAGTGATTTAACAATATAGCACATAAAAGCTATTAAAAGTGGAAAATTGAACGATCAAAAAATCAAATCTGAATTTTGAAATCTCATTGCATCCACTTCTGTCGCAGCCGCTTGCCATTTTTTGAGATGTGATTTTACTGCCTGGACATCACTTATTTTGAATTTTCCGTTATTTTCAACACTTCTTATGTTTCATATTCTGTAGTAGCAAAATTTCACATTCTTAGTTTTGCCACGCCCACTCAAAAAAAAAAGCAATTCAATTGCATGCGAGTTTGATTCTATCACTCGTAAGGACTTTATTATTCAATTTATCAGAGTTTATCTTAATTTGTTGAATGTTTTAGAAAATAACGATCTTAAATCAGGCAATAGAATACAGAAAAAGAGGAATTCTAATGCTCTAAAACAGTAGTGCCCAACATAAGGTACGCAAAACTAATCCATGCGACCCACTGCTACGTTTAATGTTGGGAATTAAACGTGTTCTGAAATTTCTGAACCTATTAATCTATATGCATTTGAAAATATGCAAATTTGTAAACAAAACAAATATACTTTTGAATCAGAAGATTGATTCATTACTGAATGATTTTTTCAAAAAAGATCTGGTTTAGAAACATGGAGAGAGAGAACTAAACTATGTGGCTTTACTTTAAAGAACCAAAATACTGTCAAGTTACGTGGATGATTAAAGGCACTGTTGACACTGAAAGTTAACTTTTGAAGCAAATTTATTGAAACTCAGTGATGACTCATTCAACCTTTGTCCCATTCAATATCATTTTGCCTGTTTTTTAAAAGAAAATATCAGACATTTAAGCATCATCATATTCGCTTCATTGCATTTTTACTTTACTTAAATTTATATAATGAAGACAAATAAGAATAGTTTAGTTTTTTAATAGTGTACTTATATTTTTTCCATTACGAGTAAGTTCTTCAATGAGGCTGTGGCATTCATATAGACGTTTTGCTAATGTTCAGTTCCAAATATTACCAAGTTTGAGATTAAGAAATGCTATTCTCTTCGTATAACGAGGTCATGAAAATTTTCATTGAAGTCATGAAAAAGTCTTGGAAAAGTCATGGAATTTTTTCATCCAAATAGAGTATGAACCCTGTAATCTGTTTACATGATTTGCTCACACTCATGTGTGTAATCGATTAGCAATAATAAACGAGTCCTTTTTTGACTTTTACATGCATTTTTTTACATACACTGTCATTGCTTCAGCCATAATTTAAATGTATGTGAGTTTTATTGGTTTTATTAAGCTGTTGCATACACTGGTATTGTTTTTACCTAATTTGTGAATTATCCGCGATTACCGTGCCATCCTATTCTGCAGATAATCGAGAGTTTACTGTACTTGCTGAATGAAACTGTTCTTTTTTTTTTTCAAACCTCCTTAGCCTTAGGTAAGGAGGTTTGAAAAAAAAACCCTCCTTAACCTTTAGGTAAAAGCTTAATAACAAAACTTTATTTAGACATCTTAGTGTTGGAGCTTAATTTCTAAATAATAATACAGTAAAACTCCTCAAATGCGGATACTAAGGGGACAATTTTTTTTTTGTCCACAATAGAGGGATGTTTGCAGGATAGGGTTTAATAATGTTATTTGCCTTGGCATTGGGGAATTAAAAATTGTCTGCATTTGAGGAGTGTCCGTTAAAAGAGGTTTTATTGTAGTAGTAATTATAATAATTTAGGCTCGACCGCTGCATCAGCGCCAATATATCAAAAATTCAGTTATCGGCATTGGCAGCCAATGCCATCTTGGGGAAAGAATCGGCTCATCAACTTAGCAAAACATCTAAGGGCCAATGTATTGCTGATATTTTTCAGGGAAAAACCCTTTTATTTATCTACTAGTGGTACCCGCACGGCTTTACCCGTAATAGAAAATTAAAAGGTCTTTTGGTTCACCTGTATACAGTGAAGCACCATTTATACGTTTCTCTTTTATGCGTTTTTATCAGTTATACGTTTTTAAAATTGGTCCCTGCAAAGTCTAATACACATTAACCTATACCTATTATACGTTTTTTCGTTTGTACGCTTTTTTCATACAGTCCCTTCAAAAACGTATAAACGGTGCTTCACTGTATTTACAAATAATGTATGGTGAATTTTCTCGCCAATTGGCTTGTGCCCATGTTACGGTTCCACGTAACGATAATTTCGTAATTTACTCATCCATCCTATGAGAATTTTGTTCTTAAAATTGGAATAGAAAAAGAACCACATCAAATTTTCAAAAAATCGCTTTGAGGTGCACACCCCCATGCTACAAACTAACTTTGTGCCAAATTTCATGAAAATCGGCCGAACGGTCTAGGTGTTATGCGCATCACAGAGATCCTGACAGACAGAGGGATTTATCAGCTTTATTATTAGTAAAGATTTTTTGTTTCATAAATTATAATATAAGTACAGTAAAACCTGTAAAGTTGACCACCTTTGTAAGTTGACCACCTGTCTATGTTGACCGCTTTTGGCTGGAACGGAATTAGTCCTATCTTATATAATGAAGGAAAACCTCTGTAACTTGACCACCTCTCTATCTTGACCACCTGTCTATCTTGACCACTAATGAACACCAAGTTTGGTTTGGAGTATTGTAAAAAACCCTTTGTAAGTTGACCACTTGGTTTATTTTTTAAAATTTTATTTAGCAAACTATTTTATTATTATTTTTTTAATAGCTTTCCAAGAATATTTTTGATGTCAGACCAGCATTTTACCTACTAAATGAAACAGCAGCATAACTAAACCTCCTTTTGAGTTTGAGTAGATCATCTTGGGGTTATAAATGTATATAAGAAAAAAATAAAGCGAAAAATTTGTAATTTTTGATTAGCTATGAATTTTTAGAAACTATTAATATCAAATGAGTAACTTTTCATAAACAATTAGACTTTTTTTTTTTGATCAATTTACTGAAATTTTAAATTTGCATGACACATTATATGTCATTCTGGAAAAATATTCTCGAAAAATATTTAAATAACATGTAAAATTATTGTTTCAACAAAGTAATGCTAAACAATGAAAGTGAGTTGAACAGAAAGAATAAGTGTCAATTAGTCAAAAAATGAATACATGGTGCAAGAAATGACAAAAAAAAAAATCATTACCCCCTTTATAAGTTGACCACCAGTCTAAGTTAACCACCAAAGTACTGCACCGCAAGTGGTCAACTTACACAGGTTTCACTGTACTGTATATAGGCCCCCAAATTGGGCGGTAACAGTACCAACACAGTTCTGGATTACAGAATGTACTGGATTTCAGATCGCTACAAAAATTTTGATAACATAAAATATACTTATGAAATGATAGCTTTGATAAGAATTTTAAGCACTGTACTTAATATATTTACTGTATATATTTGTATGTTAGTCAAGCAGTTTATTTTGAAAAATAAGGTTTAAATGTTGGAAATAAACTTACATCAAAATTTCTGAAATTATTTTCTTCCAAAATGAAATTTAAAATCTCTATATTTCCTATGTTGTATAAAAAAAAATCCTGCAGCCGCAGTAGCAGATTTTTAAATTGATTCTTAATTAACTTTTGCATTAATTGAACATATAATCTTCTCAGTTAAAAAAAAAAAAAAAAAAAAAAAAGGGAACTTTTAAAAAATCTTTTTATATTCTTGGCTAGAAAATAGAAATTTATTTATTATCAATTCAGACTTTTGAAATTTAGTCTTAAAATGTGGGATCCCCCCCCCCTTGTTATAGTTTTATGAGAGTTTAAATCTCTGTAAATGTTGAACATAGTGTTGTGTTGACTTCGGAAATGTTAGATGAAGTGGAAAGGTCATAAATGGGTAATTTTCAAAGTGATTGGCAGTTTGGTGTCCCGACTTGATTCGTTCATTTTTATGTTAAATTATTTTTGGCATTACAAAAGCATGTAGTAAGGCAATGTTTTACACTTAATTTATTGCATTCAGTACTTTGTTTCGTGATTGTAAATTAATAAGCTTTTTCTATTGCTTTAGTTAGCAAGTAACGGAAATTTCCTTGTCCTGACTAGAAACTTAACATTTCCTAAATCTTTTTTGTACGCTTTCAAGTAGGGCTCGACCGATGGCATTTTTTGGTCGATGGGCCGATGCCCATTGTTGGCCGATTGTTCAAAGATGGCCGATGGCCGATTGTTTTCCTCCAAATGGCCGATTGCCGATGGCCGATGGCCGATGTTGTTGGCCGATGGCAAAACAAAAAAAAAAAAAAAATCTAACAGAAATAAATTGATAAGATTGTCAGGTTTAAAGGATCACTTTACTTTCTTTCGACGAATAAGGAATTGTAATCACAAAATATATATATCAGATTTCGACCTAAATTTATATTTTACGATCACCCAATTTAAACTTCACAAGTTTTTTCGGCACGTCTGTACATGCATATGTACCTAAGAACATATAGATGACCGAAATTTCCAGTTTGAACATCTCTTTAGTTAATTATCGCAAGTTCTCTTGCACTCTCAAAAATGGACTTTCAAATTTGACGAAATTTTCTTCGTTTTTGACGAAACCACTTCCAGGGATATGCTTCGAGCGAACATTTCGTCAAATTGAAGAAACTGCTTTTGTTAGTGGTTTGAGGATGCGAATTTCGTCAAATGTAACAAAATATTTCTTCATTTTAGTTTCGTCAAATTAACAATCATTTTCGTAGTTTTGAGGGCATTAGTTTCGTCAAATTAATTTCGTCATATATGAGGACGTTAATTTCGTAAATTTTTAAGAATTTTTTTTTTTTTAAATCTTGGATCACATTATTATTATTTTTTTTTTTCCTTCAGAATACAGTCGAACCTCGTTAATTCGAACAGGCTTAAAACAAATAACTGCTGAAATGAACTTTTTTGCAATTCTTGTTTTATTGTTTAGTTTTTCGGATAAAGCGAACCACGTCTTTAATCGATTTTAATGTTCCCTTTAAGTTCGTTATAACGAGGTTCGACTGTATTTTATAAGATTCGTGTACGTGTGATCAAATCGTAACTTCAGAATCTTACCACCGTAGTTTCCTATTTTAATGCGTATAGTCACTTTCACAGGCCCGTCATTTATGGGGTCAGGGGGTCAATTGACGCCCCCCCCCTCCCGTCTTGATTTTTGAACATTCATGTTTTTACACATGACTGGCCGTCGTTTTAGTTGGTTTTCTGTAAAATTTTTATTGAGTACAGACTCTTTGCCATATTTGGGAAAAAAATGAAATAACGGGCCTGCAGCCCCCCCCCATAAAAAAGACAAGTAATTGTCGAAAAAAGAGGCACATAAAATATGTCAAGCAAATTTTTATTTATGTAAAAATGCAAACAAACAACTTCTTAAAAAAGGTAAAACAAATCATTGCAGATTAAACTCCCCATGGTCTCTAATTAAACCCCCCATAATGGGGGTTTTCGTTCAAAAAATCTAATTTTTGTCGGATATTTTCCAAATTTGGCACAGAGGTTCGTTATTGGAGGCTCGGGAATTCACACAAGGTCGTTTATGTCTCTCTATGTGGGGGGGGGGGAGAGAGAATTCCGCATTGGGGATTCTCCGTATTAAAAAGATTTTTTGTCCGATCTTTTTTAAATTTGCCCCAGAGGTTTTTAGATGCTCAAGAATCACGCAGGGTTGTTTTCATTACTTTAAAAGGAGGGGGGGGGGCTTGAAAAAATCTAGTTTTTGTCGGATTTTTCCAAAATTTGGCACTGAGGTTCTTTGATGCCCGGGGAGTCACGCAAGGTAGTTTTCGTCCCTCTTTGGGGGGGGGGGGGCAATCCCTATGGTAGTTTTCCTACAAAAAAATCCAGTTTTTGTTGGATCTTTCCGAATTTGGCACAGAGTTTCGTTATTTGATGCGCAGGAATTCTCATAGGGTGGTCCACTATGGGGGGCAACCCCCATACGGGGGGGGGGGGGGTCTTATGAAAAAAGTTTTTATCATATATTTTCCAAATTTGGAACAGAGGTCCTCTGATGCTCGGAAATTCACACATGGTAGTTTTCAACCCTCCATGATGGGGGAGGGGGGAGCAACCCCGCATTAAGGGTTCTCCTTATATATAAAAAAGTTTTTGTCCGATCTTTTCTAAATTTGCCATAGAGGTTCTTTGATGCTCAGGAATTCACGGAGTTTAGCTTTCGTCACTCTATGGGGGGGCAACCCCGATGGGGGTTTTCCTTGAAAAAAATTCATTTTTTGTCGGATCTTTCCAAAATTTGGCATAGAGGTTCGTTCATTGATGCTCAGGAATTCTCATAAAGTAGTTTTCGCGCCGCTATGGGAGACAAAAACCAAATGGGGGTTTTCTTATAAAAAAAGTTTTATCAGGACTTTTCCAAAATTGTCAGAGATGTCCTTTGACGCTCGGGAATTCCCGTTTTCATCCCGCTATGGAGTGGGAAACCATGTGTGTGTCGGGGGGGGGGGGGGGGGCTTATAAGAAACCAGTTTTCGTCTGATCTGTTCCAAATTTGCTACATTTGTCTTTCGATGCTTGGGAATTCCCATATTGTAGTTTTCGTCCCGCGATGTGTACCAAACCCCACAGGAGTTTTCCTTATAAAAATCCAATTTTCGTCAGATCTTTTCCAGATTCGGCCCAGATGTCCTTTGATGCTGGAAATCGACATAGTTTCCCATGGGGTAGTATTTATATGGGGTACTTCCCCATGTGATTAAAGGACCTATGTGCCAAATTAGAAAAAGATCTGACAAAAGCCTGGATTTTTGTAAGGAAAACTCCAATAATGAGGGAGGGCGGTGCCCCTAAAGCGGGAAGAATATTTTAAACTGTTTGGACTACATCGCGATGCATAGCTACATCGCGATGTAAGGATGGCGATGCATCACGATGTAGAAATTCCTACATCGCCCTGCCCTACTGGGAATATAAAAGTGCTATTCCTCAGCAGACATTGGGTTCTGGAAAAATAAATCATGTGCCACTTTTTTGCACAGTTACATCAATATATGCTCGGGAGAAATTTGCTGGGGATTTTCTTCTTCATTGCATTGCATGAAAAAATTCCTGAAAAAAAAAAAATATTTTTATCCAACTTATACCACAAATTTCAAAGAAAAAGTACAATGAAATGGACAACTTTAAGTTAGTATATCTCTGTTCTAAAATTAGATACAGAAAATAAAATTACATAATCTTAAGAAAAAGTTTACCTTTTTCTTTTTCCAATCAATTATTTGTTTTATTAATTTTACTTGTATATAGAATGTTTATTTGGCCAAATTTATGTTTAATACAGGAACTTTATTATTGCATGCATTTCATACTTCATACTTTGAAAACAATTATCTGCGAAAATTGCAAAAGGTATTTGAAAATATAAATCTTTAAAAAATGCAGATGTGAAATAAATCTTTTGGTAAAATTAATTAATTAATTTAGTGTAATGTTTGTTAAATAATTATAAAATATACCTTTGCTTTTTACCCCTAAGTTTTTATTATTATTTCCAAACATTTGTAACATGAAATCAATGTATAATATACGAACACTCTGAATATCGTTATAATTATGGAAAAAATCTTTGTCTGTCTTGGTTCTGATTATCTCCATGATGTTGGATCCGTCCTAAAAAAGGTATGATCCCCATTAAAATATATGTATAATAAGTAAATGGGTAAGTCCATGGGTGTATGCTCTCATGCACATTGATCTTTTTTCTATTTCGAGGCAAGTTTTACGATTAAATGCAGCAGCTTATTTCTGAAATAAAACATTTTTTCACAATTTCTTACAAAATTGTTCCCTTTTAGTTAAAAAGCTACGATTCTCTTGTGACTTTAAGGAGCATCTGATTTCATTTTCATATTTTTCAAAATATGATTATTTCGACGGTGACAGCTATTTTTAAAAGCAGATTGCAAGAGTGAGTTATTTTTACAACGGATGGGCGAAATTTTTATTTAGGCAGACAGACAATGATTTCTCTCAGTTGGTATCTGAAATTAATTTCTGAATAGCGTTCTGGAATTAGAGTTTCTTCAATTTATCGACAATCAGCATTACTTAGCCATTAAACTAGTTAATTCCTTTGCATATCGAGTCGTGAATTTTCATTTTTTTTCGAGCTATAAAAAAATCAAGGGTGCGACAATTGTTGATGTGTGATTTTTTAAAAATTTATTTCTTATTTCCGCCGACAATCAAAATACACCGTTTTCTCCCGACTTTCGTTTTCAGATTTGCAGTTTTTTTTGACGAATGTTTTCTGAATTACTCCCTCCACAACAAATTAGTTCTATTAAGATACTAACAAATTAAGTAGTAATGAAACTGATGATTATGATTTATTTTTACTTTTTTCAGAAATTTTATTGTGTTATGTTATCAATAAGCAACATTTACTTACCAAGCCTTACCTCATTAAACCACTACCAAATTAGAGTCAAAAACCAATGGCTCCAACACTCGATTAATTGATAGTATAGTACCTTGAAATCTTTAAAAAATATTCAAACAAATTCATAAAATCGTCAGAATTAATCACTGGTACAAAAATATTCAAACATCGCTCTACTAGTTTGAGATGGAAGGAGTATTACCAAGGAAGTATTACGTTTTTCCCAAGCATATTTGGTTTCTAAAATATGTAATTTTCACGCAGTAAATAAAAAACACGCCAGGGAGAAGAGTTGCCAAAGACAGGGGAAACCCAATAACATAGTGCTTTTCCTTGTTTGTGTCTTGAGAACTAATTGACAGATATCGATGGATTTTTTTTTTTATTATTATCCTTTCAATTTTTCAATTAAAGTATAGCTGTTCGGTTTAAAATTTCAGATATTTTACTTTGCATACAGCAAAAATCACAACTGTAATTTATATTTGGATTGATTGGTAGTTCATCTATAAAATGCTTCTTAGTCTGGTTTCATGTAGACCGGGATTTCTCATTTTTTGTTGACAATACCTTGAAACGCAATAAAATTAATGCTGCATTAATTTTAGCCGTAGAAACTATGTATAATAGAAGAACTCATAATTAGCAGAAATCATGTAACACAAATTGACATAGAAAAACTTATAAATTTAGTGTATTAAGTGTGGAAATAAACAACAAAAAATGCTTATCATTATTATTTTCAAAAACATGCTACTATATATGTATTTTTTTTAATCGAGGTTAAAGATTAAAACTCTATTTTCATTCATTTATTTAATTTGCAGAAAAATTGAAAAAAATATTGAAAATATTCTGCTGAAATATCAAGCACAAAGAGTTCTTTACGGAAATTAATATCTTCTCTAACTTAAAATGATTTGTATTAAATTGATATTTACTTTGCTTTATGTTTTATGCAAGTAAAAAAAAAGGCTCTACAAATAATGAACATAAGCCACTTATTGCTAGAAACATCTGCCGTAGGGAAAGAGATTATATAAACAACATGGGGTAAGCATATCAGCTGATACGTATAAGCGGTTTGCATTTATTTTTTATTGCATCAAGCGCTTTTTTTCCTCGAGTTTCATCGGTTTTATTCAAAGATTGATAAACAATTATTTTAAAATATTGTCTACGAACACTTTTGTGTTATAAAGTTCTTGATACTTTTTAATTATTAATTTCTTCAAAATCATATTTTATTTTGCTATTAAAATATTTCATGTAGTTTTGTAATATTGTTTATCCATTCCAAAATATTAATTTTTACTAATGGGTAGAACAATATTTCATTGAAAATGATAAGTATAGGAACACTTTTGGGAGCAACTGTATAAATTATAACATTGAATAAAACATTACATGTAGAGTGGAAGAAGAAAAAATATGAATACTTATTGGGGGATGGGTACATATTTGTTTAAGAAAATAAAAATGCACAGTGAAAAAAATTTGAACTCTTAAACTAAAAAATACACTTTGTTTTACAGAATTATTTTTGTAAATTTCATGGAGAAGAATAAAAACACATAACCATGCAATATATTCAACGTTGAAATCAAAAGTTTCAAAGTTCTACGCCTTTTATAAAAGCGCTGTATTCATCATCTGCGTTAGTTTAGCTACGGTGGAATTTTTTTTGTAAGTTTAAATTTGTACAAATTCTGTGGTCATGCTTGACATTTTTTTAACGAAATAAAGGAAGTACGTTTTTGGAAACTAATGTCAATAAACCAACATTTCCTTTTGCAAATAAAAAAACAACGCTAGTTAAGCCTAACGTGGAGGTGACTCAAAGTTAGTTCAAAAAGCACACATTTCTAAACCTAATCGAACGGTTCGTTTTCAATTTTAATGTGTTTTAAACACAACTATAAACACAACACTAAACAAAAATCTAACAATAAATAAAAGGAAAAGCACATTGCACATACAAATTTTAATAAATACTAACCTTTTTTTATGAATCCTTTATTTAACGAGTGAGTACAAGACTGAAACGAAAACTCCCAGAATGCACTGCAGTATGACGAAATCGGGACGAAATAATTTCGTCAAAAAGTTGAGATTTCTGGTTTTGTCAAATATCACGTGATTTGGTGACGAAAGGATCGTCGAAAAAGTGCTCGAGGATTGCCAAATCGTCAAAATTGAGCGTTTCATTTTTGACAGTGTGTGATGTCTTCATACACGCAAAGGTGCGTCACTCAGAAACGTTATGAAATAGTAAGTTGAAAACTCATACGTACGTAGTATGATCTAAAAGTTTGAGGCAAGCTTTATAAAACCTTACCCTGAATAGTTCACATTACCGAAGCACATCTATCTACAAAATTGTCACCTTGAACGATTATGCACTTCTGCCAACGTTCGTATAGCTTTTAGAAGCACTGGCAGCCATTTTCGCAACTTCCTGTAAGGCTTTAACTTCATCGTGAGAAGGCGACTTTCATGTTGAGGATGCACGGTTTGGTTTGTCAATACTCTGATATGACAAACAAATAACGTAACGTTTCGTCGGACTTAGCTCCGTATGACTTTTACCTGTTCCCAGCAAAAAAGATTTGCATGGACGCCGCTTTCTTCCGTCAGGAGAAGATAAAGCTTCATCACAGAAGGTAGCGAAAAATGGCTTCCAGGAGTGTTTCCAAAAGTTATATGAACGCTGGAAGTAGTACATAGTCCAGTGTTGCCAGATTGGGGGAAATTTACCCATTTTGGGGAAATCCAGTGCTCTCTGGGGAAATTATGGAGAAATGGGTTTTGAGGGGAATTCTTTGGGGGAAAAAATTTTCTTGGGGGAAACCTGGGGGAAAAAAAACCTCGGGAAAATTTGTAATTAAGTTTGCGTCTTGACATCTGGTAGTTGCATTGTTTGTATCAAACAGCGTTGGTTTAGTTTTCTTCTACTTTATGGAATTCGCATTTCGTATTATGTGGAATATTATGTACGGAATTCGCATTAATAGTTCTGCGTGAGTTACTAGTTGATACGTGAAACAGGCAAAAATAGGGGTGATGAAGCATATTCTTGGATAAATATATACAAAAATTATAGTTAAAATTTAAAGAAGCAGAGTAGTAAATGCGAGTAGAAAAAAAAATATTTGGTTATTTCTTATCTTTCGGTCAGGCGCTTGTATTTATGACTAGTGGCACCTGCACGGCTTTGCCCGAAGTAGAAAATTGAAAGGTATTTTGGTTCCCCTGTATATTTACAAATAATGCATGGTGAATTTCTCGCCAATTGGCTTGCCCACGTTACGGTTCCACATTATGATAACTTGATAATTAAGTCTTCCATCTTATGATAATTTTGCTCGGGAAAATGTTCTTAAAATTGGAATAGAAAAAGAACAAAATCGAATTTTCGAAAAATCGCTTAAAGGTGCGCACCCACATGCTACAAACTGATTCTTTGCCAAATTTCATGAAAATCAGTCGAACGGTCTAGGTGCTATGCGCGTCACAGAGATCCTGACAGAGAGAGAGGGAGAGATCCGGAGAGAGAGACTTTCAGCTTTATTATCAGTAAAGATAAAAAAAAGATAAAGACAAAAAAAAAAAGCGAAAATGGGGAGAAAAAAAAAAGTTGACGAATTTTGTAAGAAAATTTGGCTATTTGGGGGGGGGGGGGGATTTTTTTTCAAGAGACAAAAATATCAGGGGAAGTCGATTCATTTTATGAAAATATTAGTGAAAAAATAATTTTTGAATTTGGGGAATTTTGATTGAAAACATCGCTTTTTGGGGAAAAGTTGGAAGGGAACTGGGGAAATCTGGATTTGACCATCTGGCAACTCTGACATAGTCCCTCATGGTGACCTTTTGAAGGTGGATGTGCTTCGGTTATGTGAACTATTCTGGGTAAGGTTTTACACAGCTTGTCCCCCGAACTTTTGGATCGTAGTACGTACAATCTGTATAGGGTGTAGTTATGTTTTTCCTTTTTTGACTGCTGTATGATGGAAGACAAAGAACAACCAAAAAAAAAAGAATAAAATAAAATAAAGAAAGAAAGAAAAAAAGGAAGAAAAACAAAGAAACTGTTTAATAACCAACTGATTTTTTTAAATTGAACATATAACTAAGATTTCAGTAATATTGTAATAATGTATGGATTTAGGTACATTAAACATGGTTAAAAAACATTAAATTATGTTTTATCATTTAAAAAAAATTAAGAATAAAACTATGATACCGTCAACAAATAACGCAATTAAAGTGGAAAAATTGCACGTAGACATTTTTTAGTCATCAAATTAAACAAAAAAGGTAACAGATAAATTTCAATATTAAATCATATTAGGAATATTTTTATACTTATTTAAAATTTATGAATAGAAAAGTTTGCATTTTTCATAAAAGCTATAAGAGTGACATAAATTTTTCTGAAAAAAGAAATAGCCATGAAAAGAGCGAGGTTCTTAAAACGCAACTACAATAAACAAACTCAATATTTACACCAAGTTAATAACTGAATACATATACTACTTGATCTGATGTTTGCACACGTAATATTGAATAATTTGATTGTTTAATCTTTTATGAAGCACTACGAACAAGTTCAAATTAAATTTTTCAATTTAACAATAATTTTCTGTAATTTAAAAAATTACACAATAGAAAATCCTTTAAACTTTTCTATAACATATTATTAAAAATATGATGAAAATAAAAATAATTTATTCATTGATTTTATATAAATACATAAAGATAGTTACTTATAACAGGAAAAAAAAATCGAACACTATTGATGATGCAAAAAAGATGGCGCATTACGAAATATAGGTGAAACAAATATAAGAAATATGCAAAATGACATTTCTTGACCAAAATAAATAATCGCTAAATATGTAAGAAATGCTTGACACGACGAGGGGGGGGGGATAGGAGGGTCACCCTTTGATTTTGGGGTTACTCACAACATTAAACTACGGCCTCATTTTTTTAGTACAGAACCGCTACCACCAACGCCTCGGAAGAATTTCTGAATCTACTTCAGTACTTACGAAGAAAAAATTCAGAAGTCCCTTTGATTTTCGAATTATGTCACTATTCAAAACGTCTTTAATCAATTTTGTTACATTAATCCTCTAAATTTTTCCTAAACAAAAAATAAAGCTTGAAAAAAAAAAAAAAAAAAAACCCTCTAATTTTATGAATGGTGTTACTTTTAAACAACTCAAAAGTACAACTACAGTTTAATTTCAGGAATTGAAGGAGTGGGAGGAGGGGCACGCAAGTGTTCTCGGAAATACAAAAAATAGTCTTAAAAAATAGAGTTCAAAGTAATCATAAACATTGAGCAGAAAAACTCTTTTAAAACTTGCACCCGAGTTAGTTTTGACGCGCAGTGGCGGATTTAAAATATAGCAAATATTGAAATTGCACGAGAGGCCCCATAACCGTAGGGGCCCGAGTCACAAAAATGCTTACGATAAATGTTTTACATTTTCTATGATAGAGAAATAGGGCCCCAAAATGTATTTCGACGGGCCCCAAACTTGTAGCTCCGCCGAAGCGATACAAAAAAGACTGTTTACTGTGATTCATATTACAAATATCGAAAAATTAAAAATTACCGTCGGTTCAACGAGAATCTAACAAAATGAAACCAAACCGGTTTCGCCATCTCATATTTGTTTCCATAGTCTCCAATTCGGCAATATATCACCAAATGATCGTCAGTCTGAGGCGCTGTATTAGTTTTGCCTTGAAATAAGTAATTAATAGTCACAAAAAATGAGTAAATAGGCTTTTTAGAACACCCGATTGAAAACAAAAAGGGAATTGCACAACTCGCCCAATCCAAAGTTGCGGGTGTGACATTTACACTAACTAAATTAGTCATCAGCAAAAATATTTTAGACTATAGGTTTCAATTTTTATATTTTTCAATAAAGATCACTTGCAGGTACATTGATGCCAATTTGCAAATTGATTGATATTTTATTTATTTTTTAAAAAATTAATTTCTACCCGTTGCGGGTGTGACATAAAAAGGACATGCATTTTCACCTTGCGATAAAAACATTCAAAACTCTGTGAATTATATCAACTGATCGAACTGTTTTTTTTTTTATGTTAGACAGTAATACTTAACTAATTATTCTATACAGAAATTTAGATACTCACTCAATTAGTTTCACTGTAAAAAATATTCAAAGTTGCCGTTGCGGGTGTGACTTGTGTGGCCAATAAAATAACAACATACTCAAATAGTTATCAATCAGACATTTTATGATTAGCACAGTAATAAATAAGAGAAATTGCAAATAACTAAGGAAATTTTTTTTACATAAATCTCATTTCCAATCTAGAATTGATGATTTCAGGGGGTGTTAGTTTTCTTATTACAATGTTCTGTTTCTTCCATGATATGTCTGACTGATTGGGCCAGATGTATACATGTTCTGAAGGTTTTTTTTTTCCAAGTATTCTACTTGTATGTCTTCTCCATCTATTTGCTTGATTTGACCTTTTTTTTTTTTTTTGAGGTAGAAAACAAAACTAATTGTACAAAATCTCCAATAGCATTTATATTACCAATGGAGATCATTTCCGACTGAGGCAGCAATGAAACTATCTTCAGTGCACTTTCTGCAGTTAGTGCCTGCCACTTGAATTGTACCCATATCGATTGGTACAACATGGTGTACCGATTGTAAGTTTGGTATAGCTTTGTACAAGACAGCAACGTGCGTGAAGCATTTTTGCAACATCTTTTGTGATGTTGCTCTCCGCAGAATAAAGTACTCTGATTTTTTTAAGAGCCTTTTCTGCTCAAATGGCAAAATCTGATGCAGAATTGACTGTTGCTCTACGCTGTAACGGCAAGTGACACCATTTTTTATTTGTTACCGCACCAACACCATCCACAGCTCCTTATCTATGAGTCCTTGCAAAGTATGACCATGCAACTTTAATGTTGTAGTCTTTATGGTTGTATGACATTAACAGAAGATTGTACCTGTCTATGGATTGCATTACCAAAGGTTTGAGCTCTTCAAAAAATTGCCATCGACTCTGCTTCTACAGCTGGAGATGGTGTGGCCCCTTTTGTGGAAGATTTCTTTCTCTCTCTACACTTTCTCTGCCTCTCATTCTGGTTTTGCCTCTACATTTTCTTTTCTTTCATGGCCACAGATGTAATTTTTTAAAGTAGTTTCTTTGTAATTTCTATTCTTGCTTTGTTTCTTTCCCTTTCTTTTAGAAAATATTCCGAGTATTTAGCCTAGTTTTCTTTCATCTTTTTACGATGATTTCGGAATCTTTCAGTGCTGTTCATTCTTCTGCAAAAAAAAAATGTGTAAAGTGAATAAATATAGCACTACAAGTCCCAAAATATATTGTTGAACATGTTTTTTTTTTTTTTTGAAGTTCTTTGAATTTTTTAACCCCAATTGAAATTAAAAACATTAAGTTTTGATTCATTTAAAACTTTAACTGACAGAATTTTATACAAAGTTTTTTTTAATAAATATTTTAATAAAAGTTTCATTACTATTTTTATTATTTCTTTATATTTATTTTGAATTTGAAGTAAAAAATAATCTGTCCCTAATATTACATTATGTGTTTTAAAAAGTAACGGGGGGGGGGGGGGAAGTCAAATGCTGAAAGCAAAATTATACATTTTTATACATATTAAAAAAGATAAAATATTGTTTTGGTTTTTTAAAGTTTTATTTAAAAAAAAAAAAAAAACAAATCTTACCTTATTGAATAGTTGCCTTAATTATAAATCAAGAAATACAAAAATGTTTCTTAGGAGAACCAATAATATAGAATACCAAGCTAAATAAATCAACTGCACATGCTCTAAAGATACTAATTTTGAATTAACTGGTGTCTAGACAAATAAGTCAAAGGCCAAAGGTTAGGTCAAAGGTTAAAACATTAGTGCTGTCATCTACATGCATTCCAGAATTACATTTGTGTTCAATTTAAAAAGATGTTGCGGGTGTGACTTAAACTAAATGTCACACCCGCAACAGGAACATGTCACACCCGCAACGCTTAATAACTCCAATTAAAACATTAATTAATTTTTTTTCTGTTTGTTATTCAAAGTACTTTAGTAAACTATTTTAGAATACAAAGTTTCAAAACTTTTAGGCAAATAAATTTTTCTGTGGAAATATAAATGCATTTTTTTGTTGCGGGTGTGACACAATAATTAAGAATAATTAAATATGCTTACCTTTTGCAGTGAAGATTAGTAGACATTTCTCTTCAGGAAAAAACTGTTGCTAATGAATGTCAGATTATGTGTGAAACTTTATAGATTTCTAGAATTATTTGTTCAGCTGTAATAGACCATGCAACATAAGCAGTTTTGGTGCAGTCTGGTTCGCACTGATATAGTTCCACTTTAGTAATTAAAATAAGAATGTTAATGACATAAATGAAATTTTTTTTCAATAAAATATGAAATAGTATACTTTTAACAGTGTGTATGCAAAATTTCAACCATATTGAATGAAATTTGAATTTTCATCCTCATGTCCACTTTTTTTTGGATTGGGCGAACTGGAACGTACACACACCCCACACGCGAAAATTTAGACTTCTACAGCTTACCATTTTTGAGTTATGACTTATGAGAGATACTTACGTACATCCAACCGCAAGAAACAATGCAATAATTAACTTGTTTGGTACCTGAATGCAGTATTAAAAACTCTTTCAGGGGTGATTAAAATAAAAATTCATACTGAAATTTAAGTAAACAATTTTATGTGAAAACAATAACTCACTTTACTTTGTATTAAAAAGTAAAACAACTAAGGTACTTTTTTTTTTTTTTCAAAAACATCGGCCAATTCCATCGGCTTTTCGATGTTTTTTAAGGCCGATGGGCCGATGTTTCCTGCAAGTTAGCATCGGCCGCCGATGCCGATGCCGATGGCTAAATTGTTGAACCATCGGCGCCGATGCATCGGCCAGGCCGATGCATCGGTCGAGTCCTACTTTCAAGCAGCTTTTTTACGTTTTGTACATTGAAGAAGGAAGTAATATTTGTTAGTTACACACAGCTGAAATTGCAACTCATGAGTGTTAGCCCAGGGAATTCAATATCTTTTACGTGCAAAATATTTCTTTATCGTAATTATCAGCAGTGTTAGGGAAGCCATATTTGTTTCTTCTTAGAATGTGTAAGCCTAAAAATAGATATATTTATTCCTTCTATGTTGTATATTGAAATGTACATTTCAATGTGAAGAGTATTTTAATCATCTCTCATGAGCGTTACCCATTTATTTTGTAATATTTTTTTAACTATAGAAATATATAATTATGCAGTAATGTATTTTTTGTTAAGGAAACAAGAGATCTAATTAAATTTTCAAATATACCAGTAGAATTTATTCCAGGGAAGAATTGTTCTATAAATCTCTTGAGTGTTACTGCTCATGAGTGTTACTTTTAAAATTGAAGAGTGAACATTAACACAAAGCTAATGTTTGCAAAAGTGAAACGTGTGTGCGTTGTTTAGAAAAGACTCGAATTTTCAAGATATGGTATTCAAATAACTACATATTTTAGAAGATTTATTGCTGAAACTCTGCAATAAATAATTTAATGAGTCCATCTCTCATGAGTGTTCTATAGATAAAATTTAGCGTTTGTGTTAATAATTTTTTTCTTGAATCTTGAAAAATTGGTTTCAATATTTTAGCCATTCATAGTAAGTGCAATGAAAACATTAAATGTTTGATTCAATATGTTTCTACCGTAAATTTTGCCCTTTATTTAGGACACAAAGTAACACTCATGAGAAAAACATTTTAAAAAATACTTAAAATGTCTTAAATAAATTTATATTTATACCATGTTGACTTAAAACTGAGTATTTAAGATAGTTTAATCGAGATTTGTTGGATTATTTATTTTTATAATATAACTCACGGAATGGTTTATGAAAGTAACACTAATGAGAAAAACAGCAACTTGCCAAGAAGTTTTTTTGGAATTTTTAAAATCTAAGTAAATTAACTCACAAATAATCACCTGTTTAGAAAGCTATAAATTGTAAAGAATTTACACCTAGGAAAGTTCAAATGTTTATAAAAACAAAAATTTCTAATTGTGTTGACCCTAAAGTGTCAAAGCATTTGAAAATTACCCTAATATCCTTTTGAAAATTTTGTGTTCTTCCTGTGTTACAAAATTTTCGAAAGTATAGTTATGCAGAAACGAATTTTATTTTTTCCAGGGACTTTGGACCTAACTTCAAATTTTTCAAAACTGAAGACTTGGGTGCAGAAAGCACATATAACCACTCAGAAAGTGAAAAAAACAGACATAGATATGATACCTGGTCATCTTCTAGTTATTGTTCACTTCCACCAAATCATGGCATTCCAAATTTTGAACATTTTTGTGATATTCATAACGTTTGTGACATCTGTATTGCAGAAAGAAATGCTCATCCATCTAAAACTCTTTTACAGAGCAAGAGTGCTATAATCGATACAGAAGAAGACAAATTCTCTAAAGAACCATCTTGTGTAACTAATCAAGAAGTTGATTCCCCTAAAAAAAGTTCCGTTTTGTCTTCTTATGTGAAAAGTTTAGCTGATAAATATTTTGCTGAGAAGCCAGTTTCTTCAGCTTTTAATAAAAGCATTCTTCAGCAAAACCTTGAAAAATCCGATGGCCATATTTCTTCTTATTCTCATCCCGAAAAGAATGTGGCACAGTCAGAAGATGAGGAAAACGCAAGTTCATTTAATGCCCATAACGTTACTTCATATACTTCTCCAGGTCTGAAATTAGATCAACATAATGAGGAATTTTCTTCAAAACTTAAACCTGTTGCTCAGTTAGATATAAAGCGTGAAGAAGCACAACAGTCTTCTAGATTTGCAAGGACTGATAACTTTGCATCAAAAAATGGCATCAATTTGCAGAGTTCTGCTTTTGAGCAAAATGAAGTTCTGGAGCAGTTTGATCAGGAGGCAGAAGATGCAAGATTAAAACTCATAAAACAGTTTGTTTTTAGGAATTCTCCTAAAAGCAACTCTGGACCCAACATCCAATCACATGTCTTGCCTCCGAAACCTGAAAAATGTGACATGTTTGTAGGAAAAAGTGAAACTCCTCATGTTTATCATGAACTAAGTACTATTCAAGAAATGGATTCCGCAATAACATCTGAAACTCCTCATCTATCTTATTCTGAATCATTATTAGAGCAAAAGTCGATGAAAAAAGGAGATTCAAAATTTGAAGGTGCAATGGCTAAGCAAGCTTTAGATGAAGAATACAATGATACAATTAGTTTGCTTGATGAACCACCATCTCATGTAACAGAATTAGCGAAAAATATTTGCTTTGTTGCAAGCTCTGAAAATACTAGTCAATCATCACATTCCATGGAAGAACCTAAAGCATCAGCTGTGTCTTCAAGTTTGGACAAGAGTAGCTCTGTAACATCAAAAATTCATGTCTCTAAACTTGATAGCATATCTGGGCCATCATTGTCCCTTTCTTCAACTTGCAAAGTTTCTTTGTCTCCAAAAAAATTAATTGATTCTTCTAGTTCATCAAGTGTTTCAATACCTCGAGAAAGTACACCACATTTGCATCACAAAAAATATTTTCCAGATCATTTCGAAGATCTTAGCGATATTCAACTGCAGAACTCTAAAAGTAGTTCTACATCTATAGAGCAAGATAATGCTACCCCAATCCTAGGCAAATCTAATGAAAATAAAACAACCAAGAAAGATAGCACTTTGTTTGTGAAACCTGAAGTTTTATATAGTAAAGATTATAATAATGACAATCAATTCTTTTCAAGTTCAAACAGTTTTAATCCAATGTGTTGTCACTCTGATATATCTAGTACTGAGACAGTTAGTAAAACCCTTGATAACTATAAAAACTCAAATAAGAGATTGCTTGATCCTCTAAGTCCAGTCTTGGGATCTATTCCTGCAGCAAAAGTGTGTCAAACATCTGAAAAGAGTGAAAATTCTAGAAATTTTTATCCTCTTTCTTTATGTTCTAAAATATTAACACCATCTGGCATAGAACCTTCAAGCGATAAAAAATCTGATGGTTTTTCTACTAGTGCTTCTTCTTTTAAAGCTCTAAGTCCAGTTTCTAACATTTCTTCCCCATTAAGTAATAAAAGCGAACAGAATTTAACCAGCCCAGAATCTTCAAGCAATGTGAATTTTAAACCTATGACATTGCATTTTAATATTTCTACTCCTGGTTCAGAGAGAATTAAAAGTGATGAGTCAGAAGCTCTTAGAAACATTGGCAGCAGTCAAGAACAACTTGGACTTCCAAGTTTATCCAGTGTAACATGTAATGTCACTGTGCATGCTAAATCTTCTCGATTGCAACCTAGTCTTTCAGAAAATGCTGAAATTCCTGAATTAAAAACAGAAGCAAAGTTGCTTTCTTCGGATTCGTTTCTTCAAAATTTAACTGTAGCTTCTCAAGCTGCAGTAAATAATTTAATGGAAGGTGAAGCTTTAACCAAAAAGGAGATTCATCCATGCAAATCAGGACATTTTATCCCACAAATTAATATTTATGACTGTCCACAAGCAAGTGATCAATCTGAAATTCCGGTGTTTAAAATAAGATCACTAGAAGAAATCGAAAAGGAATATTTAATGAAAAACAATGAAAAAATTCTTTGTCATTCTGCTTTACCCAAAACATTGACAAATAAGAAAAATGAGTGTGAAACTAAAAAGTTGTTTGATACAAATGCAATTATTTCCTTGACATCCGAAGATATGGCAGTGAAAGGAGGTTGTGAAATAAGTTCATCAAGCAAAACGGTATGCAGCTATAATTTCTTTTAAATTCTATATCATTTCTTTTGTGAATATACTATCTCCATTTTCTAATTACAGTTAGGTTCAATGGACTTCTTGATCTAATTTACACTATATACACCATAGGACTGTGCGATGCATAGATACATCGCCAAAAACCGGTGCGCATACTACATCGTTAAACCGGTTTAGAATTTTTCTCTAAACTGTTGCATTAATACTGCTCCGATGTACAAACTCGGTCCAGGGATGCTGCCGTTTTAATCCTTAATTTCTCTCAAAACATGTAACAATTGCACATGTGTTCTTAGCTATAGGCGAAAGATAGGTCAATTAACTAGTAAGTTTATCATATAGTCACTTGCCAGAAAAAAAAGTAAAATTTACAGAGCAAAATAGCAACAAAAAATGCATTATGTATTTTGGTGTTGCAAAAAATGGAGTTCCTAGCACAAATGACACACGGAACGGTAACTCGTACTGTCTCCGACCCCCCCCCCCTTCAAATAAAAAAGAACTTTATAAATGTTTTATGCAAATAGAAACAACTTAGTTTTATTTTTGTGGCATAATAAAAGTTGGGAAGACAAATATAAACTGCTAATCCATTTTTTGCAAAATTTTTGCTAGATGATACACATAACCTCCCCTTCCCCCTGCAATATTGGGCACTCTATTTTTGTTAAATTTGTTAGCTTATATATTGGTGGAAATTTTCAGAATAAAAGTATTTATATTTTTTATAAACTATGAAATCCTCTTGAGTGTCATCCGATGCAGCCCCCTTCTTCCGCTACTGATTACAAGGAACTTTTTTTAATGCTAGAATATGTGAACTTTTGAATGGAATGCATGACTTTGCATCCATTTACTTACATCTTTTTGCATTGAAAAAATAGGCTCATTGTAATCTCAAAACTTGTCTTCTATACTTTTCACTAACGTTTAGCGATTTTATTCTGCTTTATAATATAATAAATTTATTTCTAGTGCTGAAATTTGTTAATTCGTGTCTTGCTTGATACATAATTTTTATACCTTGTATATATTTTGTAAAACATGCAATTTGTAAAATAATACATTTGTAAAACATGTTTTGACGTTGTGTTTTTAAATGCAACTTCAGTTTTAAAAAAAACTTACATTGTGATGCATCGTGATGTAAGATTGACGATGCATCATGATGTAGAAATTCCTACATTGCCCAGCCCTAATACACAGCTAATTCAACAAATTCATGTATTATGATTATTAAGTTTTTACAGTTCATTCAAAACTGAAGTGCACAATTCATAGAGGAGACAGATCGTCACCACAACACAGGCACTACTCTCCCTTTTCCTACAGCTTTTTCAAATGCGAACACAGACACTATCTCTTCGTTTCTTACAAGTTTTTTTAAATGCGAATATCGGCAGTAACTCTCTTGTTGCCTACAGTTCTTTCAAATGCGAACATGGGGCACTAACTTTCCTTTTTCCTTCAGTTCTTTCAAATGTTAATACGTTCACAAACCCTCCCCTTTCCTACAGTTCTTTCAAATGCGAACACTGGCACTAATTCTCTGTTCCCTGCTGTTGTTTCAAATGCCACCCAGACCTTGCTTGGTTCTCTGTTATTGCCTGCTTCAGCGACCCCAACTGGGGAGCTGCTCAGTTTTGTTTCTCCCTCTTCTCTCGTGAGGGTGGCTTTTATAGGGGGTGCATGACCTTTGGTCAACATAGTGGATTCAGGGACATAGATACATGGTTTTTGGTCACATAGCCCCTTCGCCCTGTCACGTATACACCACCTCTGTCACTTATGCACTTTTTCTGTCACATAGTTGAGTCGACCTAGACCTAGCCTGACAATTACAAGTGGAAAAAAAAAAAAAACAAATTACAGCATTAATAGTATGAAGTCCAGTTACCTCTCATTATATCACTTTTTTGTGAGACCAAAAAAGTGCTATCTCTCTAAAATTGGAATGTAACCAAAGTCATAGAAGGTAATGATGCATTTAACGTGTAAATTAAAATGATGTATTTGATTGCAAAATATTTCATTTATTATTTTATGGAAGCAGGCCGAATAGCGGACAGTCATGGGACCAGAACTTTTGTCTGTAATTAGGAGATGTCCGCTAATAGGGAAGGTTACTTGAATTTTTTTTTCTTTTCAAGCTTATAGCAATTAATTTAACATAAAATATAATATTAATTAAAAGTGTACTGTTATCATCATGCTCTAAAATACTTATCATAATTGCATATTATTTACTTAAATTTCAGTTTAAATTGTAACTGAGCACTTGCATAAAATAAGGATAAGCTAGGAACTTATTTAATAACTGAAATATTTGTTTAACAGATTTTGCCATCGTTTATATCATTAAACATTTGTTTCTCAATATAAATATTGAAAAATTCTTGCTTGCATCTCTCAGAACAAACTATCCTCAAATAAAAAAAGGTTATCTTCTGTATAACCTTTAAAAGGTGTACAGGGTAAAGGTGTAAAGGTTTGTAAGTGATGTTTCAAAAAATCACTCATTTCATAGGCTACATTTCCATTCATAAGCACTCCATCCTCATTTTTGTTCGAAGGAGAAAATTGTTCAGTTCTGCTTGTAGGAATAAAACTCGTAGCATTTTAACTATGATCCACATTTTCCTAATTTCATCTGTCCTTGAAAAGAAAATTTTCCAACTTGAATAATATTGGGCGAGCTATGCATTATGAGCTTTACTTCTTCTTCATCTTCTAGGACATTAATATGCCTTTTTAATGCCATTTTGACTAGTACTTTAGCACTAAACTGAATCAACTGGTTCTAGAAAAGTTACACAAGGCTGCTTTCATCAAGCAACTATTGTAGGAAACATATCTCAAGATAGATTCCGGCGGGGTAATAAATTGGAAAGGAGGGGGTTGAGGAACAGTACTGAAAATCCAATGTGTGGATTACAAAGAGGTTTTGTAAAACCATGTTGTACAACATGGTAAACTTATAAAAAGTCTTGTCAAAGCATTCAAAAAGAAACATTTTTTGTGCAAAAAATTGTGCGTTATTCGGAGTGTCAGCTTTTTATTGTACAAACAACAAAAGCAAATTGGCTTACTAATTGTTCTTTTAAGATTAAAAAATGAATAAATTAGAAATATTTCTGTTATTTTTTTGTGAAATAAGAATCCACAGTTGCAATTATTAAACTGCAGCAAATTTAAATGAGTCACAAACATACCTGGTTTGTTCATTGATTCAAAAAGAAGAAACCTCTTTTTTTTTGAAGAGCTACAATATTCTTACTTCCGCAGTCCAAAATTTAATGCAAGGTTTTTTTCCCCCGGGAGATAATTGAGAAGTATGATATATTGGAATGAGCCATGATCTAACACAGAATAAATCAATTATTTTGTGAATTATTTTAAGGAGAAACGCCATCAATAACTAGTATGTTGTGGCCATCACGAAACTTTCTTCTTTATCTTTCTTATAATTCTGATTCCTGCTCATGCTTGACGAGGAAGCAATATTCCCAGCGAAAATAAAATTCCACACGCCAAAACTTGACGACCATCCCAATTCCCGATTTATCTCAAAAGCAAAGCACTGAATGAAAGTTGAAAATTATTTAAAAGCCTTGCTTAAAATAATTACAAACATTCATTTGTTAACAAACACAAGATGGCAACAGTTAAAAAGTTTAAATCTTCGCAATTTTCTGATCATCTTCCAATAATTAAAATCACGCGACATATGCAGACGACAGTCTATTACAATTTATCTTTCTTATTTTTGCAATTATAAAGCTATTTTTATTCACACAAAAAAAAATCAGCCCTTCAAGGATCAATTGGCGACAAAATTGAACCAACGCCTGTTTACGTATGGATTCACATTTATTCCAAATTTCATCCAGAACGTAGCATTACTTCTTGAGATATGACACTCACTATGGGAAAAAAAAGAACGTTCGATTGCGCCACCTTCTTTTGAGCTGTTGACGCCAAAAAGAATCGGCTTTTATACCCTCTAAAGGCTACATGTCTATAAATTTTTGTTTGATTCAGTTCATAATTTCTTGAGATACAGCAGTCACAATTGGCGACAAAAACGTTCTACAGCTCAACCCCCATATGAAGTATTGACACCAAAATTGAATCAGCACCTGTACCTGTTAGGGGCATCATATGGACCAAATAATGTTTGATTTCGCCAGTTACTTCCTGGGGAATAGCAGGCACGCATAATTCAGAAAATGTCCTATTGCTCCATCTTCCTTGGTGGAATTCCGGCCAAAAACCAATGAGCACAAGTTTACATAGGGGCACATATGTGTACCAAATTTCGTTCAATTTCATGCGGTACTTTTTGCTGTAGAGCGGCCACAAAAAACTGGTCACACACAGACATATTTTCCAAAAATGGTCAAAATGGACTCAGCACACCTCAAAACGTTCAAACCTGTCTAAATTCGAAAACCGAAAATTTGCATGAATCCAATACTTTCATCTATATATTAGATACAGAAAGAAAAAATTGATTATATTCTTGTTTTATTATAAATTTTAGTAGAATTATAACATTAATTGGCCATGTTATTGATGTAATTTCCATATGTTTTAAATTGTGACACTGTAATACTTAGAATGCACATAATGATTGTTTTAAACCTTCTAAAATCATATTCAAGTCAGATTTACAACTCAATCATCAGATAAAAAAGTTAGTTTCCTTTATACAAAACAAACCTTAAGGACAAATAAGACTTACTTATTCACTTTTTTCAAAAATTTGTTTTATGCCATTTGTTATTTCATAATTATAAAAATTTCAAATACAGGAAACTTGATATTGTATATGTTGCAAAACAATGGAAAGGGGGACTTGATTCTTTTTAATCAAAAGGTAAAGAATCTGTTGCCAAAATAATTCAGTTTGCATCTGTTTGTTTGTTCAGATTTTCAGATAAATGTTTTTTTTTTTTTTTTTTTTTTTTGAGCAATCATGCTAGCTTATTGTTCTCATTTGACTGTTTTGAATTCCTATGATTTTATTTTCCCACCCCCTCCCTCTGTCAGCACCACCATCGCGTCAACCGGCCTCATTATGCTGCTCCTATAGTGATAACCGTCTAAAGGTTGTGTCCATATCCTAAGCACACACGCATACACTCATTCATGCCTGCGCACAGACACACACACTCCTACACACACACACATACACACACTCATGCCTGCACACAGACTCAAACACATATGCCTACCTACACACACGAACGTCTATACACACATGCCTACACAGACAGCACTGCATATACAACACGCACACACACACATGCATACATACGCGCCTACACACACGTGCATTCATACACACACGCTAATGATTGGGAAAAACATAATTTGAATTCAAGATGCCAAAAATTCAAATTAATATATATTTTTTTCTTTTCATTTTTTTTTTTTGTGAAAGAAAATCTTTTTTTCCCCTATAGTTATGCAAAGTTTAATTTACGTTGTGCATAACTTTTGTATGAGTTATACCTCTCCTCTTTCTATTTTTTCATAAACATGCTTACATTACTACTGGTTTAATATATATTAGAGTCATTTTGACTTTCTACTGTCAGATACCAAATTATCTGTCAATTTTAATATTGAGGATGTTATTTTCCCTCCTGCCTGCAAGCTATACTGCTTGCACAATTTAGGCATTTATAATAATGATTTTCCATTTTAAGTAATGTTTGTTAAGCAAATTTAATACTTGTCAAATTTGCTTGAAATAACAAGTGCTATGTTAATAAAGGAGTTTTTAAAAAAGTGCATTATGCATAACAGAAATTTACCCATAAATATTTTAATTCAGGAAAACTTCAAGAAATACATAGAATTTGATTGTTAATTTTTCGGAAGGCTTTCCATATTTTCGAGATGCAGGTTTTTTTTAATGATGCAAATTAAATATATTTTTTCTATGAAGTTTAAAATTTGTTATTTTGATTTTGTTCCTCAGGTTTCCAACTTTAATGGGACATTTTTTTATCTCAAAAACGTCTGTTCACCAGTGCTGTTTCAACTGATACTTGTGTGTGTTTAAAATCTGTCTGGGGATTTAATTTTGCTAAATTGCCAAACCATATTCTGTATATAGTTGCTGCAAATAATGTGCAAATTATTACTCAATAAAATTTTTTTCAGCCGTTTTAAAAGATAACGTTTTTTGTTTCAGCAACATCCTCTTCATAATTTAAAAAAAAGTCTTAGCTTGCAAAGCCTTGCATCTTTCAGGTAAAAAATATTTTATTTTTATATACAGTAGAAACGAACCTGATTACTTGTAAATTAAAACAATTCTGTCCTGTTTAAGGTACTTTAAAAACATGGTTGGTGCAGCTAGTAGAATTTTACATTCATTTTTCACTGTCCTATATTTCCTACATATGTTTTTAAATTAAAAAATACCTTCTTTATTGTTCTAGGTTTCGATATTTGATCTATAAGTTTCCTATATTTTTGCTGTAACTGCCAGAACTCGTGCTCTTCATAATCCACTCATTCTATTAAAAATCATCGATGCTTACTGGAGCAAACCATAATGATTTGTACCATGTTGAATCGGGGATTAGTAGGCGAATGTGGGACAAAGTGAAATAGTTAATGTGACTTAGCTCTTTCAAAATGAACAAACAGGAAATTTGTTTTGAAAATTACAATGCATAAAGATAGAACAATCTATTATGTTATAATATTTGCATTGAAAGATTATTTTTTAGTTATTGCATTAAATTTGCCCTTTCCAAAAAAAAAAGTGGAAATATTTCACTTTTTTTAACCGACTTCAAAAAGGAGGCGGTTATCAGTTCATACCGTATGTATGTTTTTTTTTGTTTGTCCACTCATAGCGTCTCACCTAGTGAACCGATTTTGATGATTCTTTTTTTAATGGATAGGGGATGGCTCAACTTAGGTCCCATTACTTTGTTTGACCATATTTGTTCTTTAGAAAAAAAGTTATGGGCAAAAAACAGTAAATTTTATGCAATTTCCAATGATATTGTAGCGAAGTTCGCACTTTTCATCCGTGGATAACGGTGGCTCAGTGGTAGAATTCTCGCCTCCCACACGAGCGACCCAGGTTCAAATCCCGACTAGGACAAAGTGAGTTTTACTAAAATTTCGTTTCTACTGTTTCCCGTATTTTCTCGAATGTTCTATTAATTTCTGTATCTTTCCAAGTCTGGAAAGTTCCAGCACTTTCTCAAGTTGTATATAAGGAGATGTAACGTTCATTCGTGGTTCTGAATAAAGATCTCGAGTTGAGACTAACGAGTATTCGCTTCATTTGGCTTTCACATTGTCTTCGCTATCTTCATCTACGCGACAGTATGAAACTCCTTGTTATAAAAGTTTGGTGCCATATAACAGTAACATTAATAGTAATTGTAATGATAATTTTGAATAAAGGCTTTTTTAAAGCAATACAGTGATATAGAGCCGAACTTCTTACTAGGTAACTTCTTACTTTTACTGAAATATCTACATTTGCACTAAAAAGAATGAAATAAAAAAATTTTGAAAAAAAAAATAGAACCGACTTCAAAATTGCTCTAAAAAGTGAAAAATAATTTTATTCTTTAAACACCATCGATAATACTTTTAAACATAATTTTTGAAGTTGGTGCAAAAACAAAAAGTAAAATCCATTGTAAGCATGCTTCGTTCATATTTTTATCAAAAAATCATCCAAAGTTAGGAACGAAACATTTATATCGTTACTCAAATATATGCTGTCATCAATGCGTAATGCATGTGTTAGTGAAGAAACTGGACCTGGTTAAATTTATACTTGTAGTTGAGTTATGGCTGTGAATGATTTTATCGATCGTTTTTGCGCCAACTTCAAAAATTATGTTTAAAAGTATTATCGATGGTGCTTAAAGAATAAAATTATTTTTCACTTTTTAGAGCAATTTTGAAGTCGGTTCTATTTTTTTTTTTTCAAAAATTTTTTTTTTATAGGACAAATTAAAAAATGAAATATTTTCTATTCCATTGTAAAAAATATTTTTCAGCAAATGAATGAGTAAATAAAAGGATGAATGAATAAATGAAAAGATAATAAAACAATAAACTAATAAAAAAAGTAATTAATTAATGTATGAGGAAAAATAAATGAATGAATAAAATAGTGAATGAATGAGAAAATGAGTGGAAGAATGAATAAGTAAGTGAATTGCGAAAGGAAGGAATGTAAATAAATTAATGAATAAATGATTATGTAAGTGAGTGAGTAAATGATTGAATGTGTAAATGAAATGAACTATAGTCAGACCTCGATTTAACAAACCTCTAAATAAGGAATTTCGCGATTTAGCAAATTTTTCTTTTTTTCCGACTAAAATGAAAGCAAAACCCCCTATTTACTGAATAATAAACTCCGAAATGACAAATTATTTTAACAGCCAAAAAAAAAAGTTTTTTTTTTTTTTTAATTTGTTAATTTTAGTGAGGAAATATTGGATTATTTTCCAAATGTTACACCCATATTGTCCGAAGCAGAAAAAGACTTTTCTTGGAATCAGCAATTTTTGACGAACGAGGGGGGCAACCAATGAATAGTGATTCTGATACTGAAAGCAATAGTGAAACTCCCATTAAAACTGTTACTTTTTTAAATGCTTTTCATGGCCTGCAAACTAAAAACATATTTCATGCAGCAGGCTGCAAAAGACACAGTATTTTCTTCTCTCCATAAAGTTGAGAAAAAAGAGAATTATTTTGAGTCAAGTATGAAGGAAGTTGTCCAAACATCTTTTTCTCAGTAGTGATAAACATAAGTTTATCCTAAATATATTATCAGTAATTTATTATATGTATCTCATAATTTACAAACAACTATAATCATGTAAAGGTAAACTTACTGGGAATATACGCGGTGAAATGATAACCTAGCCAGGGGTCTGTCCAGGATTTTTCACAGGGTCCGTTTTTTGTGAAAAATAAAATAATTTTGTGAAAAGTGAATTAATTTTGTGAAAAATCAAATAATTTTGCAAAAAAAAAAAAAAATTTGTTTAATCAAAATTTTAGAATTTAGAGTGGGAACAAACTGCATCATTTAAACTTAAAGTAGAGTATTTTCCTCTTCTATGTTGAAAATATCATTCTGGGATGTTTTTCTAGTATTTAGCGGTGGGGGGGGGGGAGGGGGTCATCGCTCCCTCAAGTAGCAATATCTATCTACCATCATACTAAAAATATTTCTGTACAGCATTTAAAATAATTGTAGTAAAATAAATAAGTAAATAAATAAATAAAATTCAGACGAGGGTTCAGCATTTAACTTTTTGACCCAAGACACTCTTAAACACAGAATTTCGTTTAAAACTTATAAATTCCGTGATTTTAACAAAAATAAAAAGAGATTTTATTTGTTTACTTTTTAACAAAGCGTATTAAACATCAAAATTTCAAAAAATCGGGTTCCCGTAGAGGATGCAAAGAGATCGTAATTCTCAAAGTGAAGGCATCAAAGGTATAAAAACGGCTTGTAAAAGAAAAAATTTAGATAAAATTATTTTTAAATTGCATTTTAGAGTTCTATGATAAACATATCATTAATATCTGTGAACACAGTTGAAGCAAAAATAAAATTAAACCATCGATTCAGAATTTTAATTTTTGACTCATAAAGAAAATGGAATTTTGCTTTAAAAATTTGAAATGCGTGTTCTAACAAAAACAGACTTTTCATTTATTTGCATATTAATTAAGCGAAATTAGCTTGAAAAAAGAACAAAATATGATTCTTATATCGGATGTTTAAAAGATTTTTCAAAATGTAGACATCTAAAGAAAACTAGTATGTTGTGGCCATCACGAAACTTTCTTCTATATTTTTCTTTTTCTTTCTTTTTTTTTTTTTTTCTGATCCCTCCCCATGCTTGACGAGGAAGCAATATTCCCAACAAAAACAAAATTACACATGCAAAAACTTGACCCAATGTCTGAATTATTGCAAAAGCAAAGCAAAGAGCGAAAATTGAAAGTTATTTTAAAAGCCTTGCTTGAATTAATTACAAATATTTTATTTGTTAACAAACATAAGATGGCAACAGTTAAAAATTTTAAATCATTGAGATAATATTTCCTATCATTTCCATACAATTAAAATCACGAGAAATACGCAGACGACAATCTATTACGATTTATCTTTCTTATTGTTGCATTAATAAAAATATTTTTTATTCGCAAAAAAAAAAAAAAAAATCAACACCTCTTGGAGCGATCGGCGTCAAAATAGAACCAAAGCCTGTTTACATATGGATTCACATATATTCCAAATTTCAACCAGAACGTAGCATTACTTCTTGAGATAGGGCACTCAAAATGGAAAAAAAGAACGGGTGATTGCGCTACCCCCCTTTTAGCTGTTGACACAAAAATAAAATCAGTTCTTATACCCACTAAGGGCTACTTGCCGATAAATTTTTCTTTCATTCCGTTCATTATTTCTTGAGATACAGCAGTCACAATTGACGACAAAAAACGTTCTACAGCTCAACCCCCGTTTGAGTTATTGACACCAAAATTGAATCAGCACCTGTTCCTGTTAATACCAACATATGGACCAAATTTTGTTTGATTCCGCCAGTAACTTCCTGAGGAATAGCAAGCACGCGTAACTCGAAAAACGTCCCATTGCTCCACCCCCCTTGGAGGAATTCGCGCCAAAAACTAATGGGCACAAGTTCACATAGGGGCACATATGTGTACTAAATTTCGTTCGATTTCATGCGGTAGTTTTTGTTGTAGAGCGGCCACAAAAAACTGGTCACACACAGACGTGACACACATACATACACACACACACACACAGACAGACAGACATTTTCCAAAAATGGTCGAAATGGACTCAGCACACCTCAAAACGTTCGAATCCGTCAAAATTCGAAATTCGAAAATTTGCACGAATCCAATACTTTCTTCTATATATTAGATATAGAAGAAAGTAAAAAACGGCAAGTAAAACAGTTTATTTAAAGTTAATCATCCTTGTTAGCATCGAAAAATCAAACCCATATAATTTTCTCCCAAATCAACAGTTAAATATCGCACAGCACCATAAAAACGCAAATATTGGCAAGCTGGTAAAATGATGAGAATATTTTCTAATCAAGTCATTATAAAGGTTTAAGGTCAGACACTAAATGGCTGGCGATAATTTTAAATTGGTAAACCTATCTGAAGCGATCATATTTTTTCCCCACCCTTACTATCCCTTTGCAGTTCTAAGTTCATTTCGCTGATATATATTATTATTGTTTATTAAACCATCAGCCGGGAGAAAAGTGCTTACCAACGTCCTTTCAGAAAAGTTTACAACAACACCGCTGCTAATTAGCTTTGATAAAACAAACAAAATTATTTAAAACCAAACTTTTTTTCAGCTGTTAATTTCTTTCCAAGAAACAAACAAGCAGTATATTTAAAGTCAGACCAAACAACGTAAGTAGAAGCACAAATTTGTAAATTACAGCAGACACGTGTTTCGGCGTTACAGGGAACGCCTTTTTGTCGGATGTCTTTTCATCCATAAGCTCATTATTTTTTGCATTGAAAAAGGCGTTCCCTGTAACGCCGAAACACGTGTCTGCTGTAATTTACAAATTTGTGCTTCTACTTACGTTGTTTGGTCTGACTTTACTATTCAGCACAAAGGTATTTATTTATCTTAAGCAGTATATTTATTTGACAGTAGCAATTTATCGTTTGCAGGAGCATCACAAGAGTCGATTTTTTTTTCTTTGTAAAATTAGCAGATTTTGTATAGCTGATCCCTCTAATTTGACTTCAAAAAAGGTTTCAAAAATTATCTGTTTAATATGCGTTATTTTGCTTTCAGATTTGCTCTTTCAATAAACAATTTGTGAAAGATCCCTTCTTGTTTATCAGAATTTTGTCAAGGGTCCGTTTTGGTTGATCGGGATTTTGTGAAAGGTCCGTTTTGTTTGATCGGGATTTTGTGAAAGGTCCGTTTTGTTTGATCGGGATTTTGTGAAAGGTCCGTTTTGGTTGATTGGATTTTTGTGAACGGTCCGTTAACGGACCCAAATATTCTCTGGCCAGACCCCTGCTAGCGAATTCACTTTACTGGGCAATCTCATGATGAAACAACTTTCGTTAGAATGAAAACAAATCTGGAATTTCTCCTTTCGCCTTCCGGATCGGATGGTAAGATGACGTCATGATTGTTCCATCATGTTCCATGATGTTCTCAATTGATTTGTACACATCTCTTTCCGCACGTGGCTGACATGTGACGACACAGTTATGCCAATCAGGTACGCAGTATTTATAGAGACTTTAGCTGTTGAATCGCTCTCTCTTTCTCGTGTTTGGTTTTAGTTTGCCTGCTGTTAGATTGCAGTAGGGGTTTTTTGACTCTCTGGCATTATCAATCCATCGAGTTCCCTGTTTATATTTTTTAGGATGTATTAATTGAAACTTAGTTTTTGATCGTCAATAGATATGATATGATTGAATCATCAAATATTATCCGAACTTAGTATTCGTTGAATATATTGAATTGATGTTAGTATCTATGAATGCATATCATGGAATCTTTTCGATACGATCTTTTGGCAATAGTAAATTGGAATTAGTAACTAGAAATAAGATTGAATTTAAAAATAGTTTTAAATGAAGTTTAACTTTGAATATGGCTTTGAGTTAGTAACTTTTCTTTGTTTTTAATTTATACAATTGTTATTCGTTAATAAGCTTGTTATTGTTATAATAGGACTTTTTCATCACTTAGTTTAAGATGATTCACGAAACAGAAAAATGAATTTCAAATTGATAATTTACTACTCTATTTACCCATCACAATTTGCTAAATTATTAGCTTTGAAATATTAGTATTCTTAGCAGAATTTGGACTATTGTTACTTATGCAATATGCTGAAGTATTATTAGTCCATCAAGTAGTTTAAATTTTCAAATTAACTAGCATGTAATAAGTCATAGAATGCTGAATAAAAAGTGTACACTTTCGAATTATGGATATTTTTGCGCAGTTGCTAGTGTATTAAAAAAACAAAAAAATCACACCCCGATATTACTAATAACCCCAATTTAATGTATAAAAGTTTCGGTCCCTGTGAATTTGTTAAAATGGGGTTCAACTGTATTTCACTTTGCCCTGTATGCACTTGACAAATTGAACAAAATATTTAAAATACAAATAAGCTTAATATTAATTAAATAAATTCTGCATCAAATACCAGTAGATCTCAATCAATGTTAATTAATTAAAATGTTAATAACCCTGGTAGCAGAAACAGTGCGGCACTGAGACGTTCATCGCGTATATTTGGGAAAGTTTGCAGACTAGAAAAAAAAAACCCCAGCAAAATCTAAAATTTTTAAAGGAGAAAAAAGTCTTAAATTTCAACTTATGAAGATTTGTTCTGTATTTTCTGGGATATGATCCACAGGTATCATGAACTTGGTACAAGCATTAGCATCTTATTTTTTAGCATTTTATGGTGCCGATTTAAGTTTTACTATATTAGCTAATGACCGCTTATGTTGAAGACTTTTTTTTTATCTGCGTCGCAGACTGCTGAAACAAATTCTGCTACCAGGTAAATGACAAGCACTTCATCATTTGGTAATAACAAAAATGGTTTTTAACTTACAACAAAATATTACAATTTGAGTATCAATTTTTGAAAATTGCTTGTATTATCATATGCTTTGATCTTCAAAGGTAATTCTTTCCTGACTGGAATAGACTACAGGTGTTACTACATAGTTAAAATATTACCAGATAGGTGGCGCTAAAAGCAGAGTAAATATTTCACCTTTTCACTTTGCCCCGCATTCCCTTACTTTTGTTATTAAGGTGTTTTCTTTTTTTCTTCTGCCATGGTAGCTTATTAAAGCTTTTGTATAGGTGCTCTTAAATTTATGTGACAAAGTTTTTTATACTTTTTGATTGTTATTTTTTTAAATCAAGTTTTATTTTATTATTAAATAAAGATTTCGTGTAGTTTTGTTGAAAATAGATCATAGATCTTATAATTAAATACCCATCCTGAAATATTACTTTTAGTTCATGGATAGACTCTTATTTTGTTGAAAATTCTAAGTATACAAACACTTTTGGGAGCCACTGTATAAATTTCATTTGTAAGAATCAAACTTGAAACTTTTTTTAAAAAATCATTGTTAAATTGCATTACAGTTCAAGTGAAAATGTAGCTGAAATGTTTTCTGGATCAAAAATAACTGACCAGTCTACACCAGTTAAAGGTTTTGATTGCACTCAGGTAATTAATTTTATTTTATCACTTATACATTTTAAGTTGTTTTTGTAGCATTTCATTGCACAGTTTCTTTGTCTGTCATTTTTAATTTTTTGCATATTAATAGTACTTTTTTACTCCATCTTAAAAGCACATGCGTCAGTTTAACTAATAGAAAATTTAAGAGAGTCATAAACTACTTGGAAAACCTCTGGCTTGTTTAATTTGCATTTCTGTGCTAAATGTCTAAAATTTTTTATTGTTTTTGGGGTATAACTCGCTGAAGACATGCCTCTTTTATATCTTTATTGACTTAACCTTTTAGTAGTGATTTAGCTTTTCTTCTCTCCCCCCCCCCCCAACCCACCCATTCCTTTTCCTGTTCTATCATTTAAATTGTTTTCTGTTATACCTTATCTTTCTTTTTGTTGTTGTCTTTTTCTTTATCTCTATGCCAAGGGCTTGACAACATGCCAGATCATACCTGGATCTATAAATTTTTTCATTCCCCCCCCCCTCTCAAAAAATCTGTAGGGCCCCTAACCACCATTTGGATTGCCCCCCCCCCCCCCCCAAAAAAAAGAACAAAATATTTGAACTGGTGATTGTTTTTTAACTGATTTCATATTTCTACTCTTAAGTTTTTAATTTGTTTGTTTTAAAGTTTTATTTATTTGTGATTATTATTTTAAGTTTTTTTTTTTTTTTTTAGCTTTTTGTTTGAGTGCTTCTTTGCATTTATGTGGATTTTTTACTTCTTATTTTTAGAAATTTATTTTATTTCTAAGTTATATACAGAATAGAAAGGAAGTAACAAGTCTTGCATAATTTAACACTGCTCAAATTTTAACTAATCAATCCAAGCTAATAAAAGTTGGATTTCAATCTTTGTTAAAACTTTCTAAAAAGTTCATTCCTTTAGATCTTGTTTTTTAATAGAGTTTCTACATTCTATGGGATTTGGTTCATGATTCAGCTTTCAGAAGTATTTTTTACATGTTTCTGCAATTTATGGGTTTTTTTATTAATATATTCTTAATTGTTACCTGTTTTTTAACTGCTTGAATTTTCCTACAAATTCATATTTGTTATTTTAATAATTTTTTTTCATACATTTTTATGTTAGTCTTTTTAGGTTTTTGTTTTGATGAGCCAAAATTCTTTAGGTTTTTGTTCATCCAAACTGGTCAAAACATTTTTTTCACAGTTTTTTAAGCATTTTCGAGAAAGCTTTGTGAGTGCTTTGAATCCGTTTTTTTTTTTTTTAATTATTTATTTTGTTTCATTTAATTCTTCTATTTACCTTTTTCAATTTCTAGTTATTGTATTAAATATATATATATATATATATATATATATATATATATATATATATATATATATATATATATATAATTGTATTTTTTATTTTGTTCTGTCCTTAAGAAATTGAACTGTAATCTGAACGATTTGTTCACTTTATCTGAAACCATCAAAAGTAAACAGGTGGACTTTTCATCCTTGTGACTTGTCTCCTGAATTACATGCAATATTTTGCTTCCCTTGCTATTGAATAATCAAACTTCTCTGCTTAATCGTCATTGGCTGGTCATATACAAAACTAGATTTTGCATAAATGACATTTAGTTTAGCAATATTTAGAATAGCACAATTTCAATAATCAAAGTTTCAACTCATAGCAACAAAATGAAACCAAAAAAAAAAAAAATAGTTTAAAAAACTAAAAAAGCACGCTTTCATAGCAAAATGAACTAAAAAGTGAAAAATAACCTTTGGATGATAGTAGTTGATCAATCACTTAATTTTTATGCAATACAAAAAAGCGTGGGGTGCTGTCTATTTACATTTTTGCTTGGACAAAAAATGGAAGAAATTCAAGACAATTGATAAGAAGCCCCCCACGCTTTTTTGTATTACATTAAAATTAAGTGATTGGTCAACTACTGTCATCCAAAGGTTATTTTTCACTTTTTAGTTCATTTTGCTACGAAAGCGTGCTTTTTTAGTTTTTTAAACTATTATTTTTTTTTCTGTTTTTTAGTCTTATGTTGGAGAATTATCAGGCGACGAAATTATTGATAAAACGAGTGCGAGGTAATATCTTAAAGTTAAGACAAGGGCACCCCGATGGGAAGCTACTGTGAGTCATCGATGTATGTTTGCGGAAATCATATTTATATTACTTTGAAAATTTGAGATGCATTTGAATAAAAGTTTTGTTCAACAATGGTCTGATCAGCAATGAATTTCCAATTGAAGGCTCACCTAAATGTTGGCATGAAATTAGTTAAAAACAATTATATTTCATGTTCTAATTACTTTGGAACATTGGAACAAATTTTGTCTGATGCAGAAAAATTAAAGGTTTTTGTAGATATTTTTAAATAATTTTTGCGAGCATTTTTAAATGTATTTTTTTAAATTTTTCCTTTTTCACATTGTTGGATTTATGCCAAAATATTGATTAAAATTGAAGGAAACTAACAATTAAAAGAGTTAATTAATTAATTTGATTATATAATATTGCATTGTCATCGGGTCTGAGGTCGCGTGCCAAATTTCAAAAGAATCCGATCGCAGGAAGTGGGCGAAATTTGAGCTGCAAGATTCCGTTACAAGATACATACATACATACATACATACATACATACATACAGGTGAAGCTAATAAAAGCGTGTTAATAAACTCAATGCGGTAGCATCAAAGGCTGTCTCTTCCTTTTTTAGTAACCATAAAATGAAGGGAAAGAAAGGGAGGGAGGGGGTATTTGCCATGTACATCAATTGCACTATTTTCTATTAATGCCTAGCTACTGCATAGCCTGATCATTTGATGAGCCTGAGACCATTTGACAACGAACATTTAGCATCAGAAAAATAAGTTTAAAATGCTTTTGAAACGTGCTTGCTAGGGCCTGATAAGATTTTCAAAACCGTCAGTAAATTAATTTTGAATTTTTAGAGCTTCAATTTCGAAAATATTAGCGGAATCGGAAACCTTTTCAAAAATGTCGTTAATGAGGGCTTTTAATTACGTTTTTAGAATTTCAATTCTGAAAAAATTCTGGGGGAGAACCCCCGATCCCAAGCCTTTCCTCTAACATCAATGAAGATCAACTAACATTATGTTTTTGAAGCTTCAATATCAAAAATTTGAGGGATAGCTCCTGACCCCATTCTTTTTAACGATACCAAAGATGGCTACTGGCCAACCATCGCATTTCAAGGCTCCAATTTCAAACAATTCTGATGGAAAGTCCCTGTGTTTTCAGGACTTCAATTTCGAAAAATTTCCGGAGAGGAGCCCCCATCTTCTTTTTTCCCCATCTTTCAACATCATTCAAAGATCGTCTAAAACAGCGTTTTTGGATCTCCTACATTAAAAAGTTTTTGGGGAAAAGTTCTGAACCTCATGTCTTCTGCTACGTCATTAAAGGTGGCCTAGAATTGCGTTTTTAGGATTTCAATTCTAATTTTTTTTCCGGGGGGAAAGCCCCAGAACGACGTGGTTTTTAGTATCATTAAAGATATCTAAAATTGTGTTTTTGAAGCTCTTAGATCAAAAAATGAATGTGAGAGAGTTCCTGAATCTCATCCTTTCCCTTCAAGAAACCAAAGATAGCAAGCAATTGGTTTTTTTGAAAATATATACACTTAAATTTCGAAAATTTTCTTGAGGGGGAACTCCAAGCCTCCTTTTCTTATTAACCACCAAATAGTCTGAATCCTCTTCAAATGGGAAATCAGATCTGGAATTTTGGGCAGTCCCTTTATCTTGTTGTCCAATTAGCTATAGAAAGATTAGTAAATTAATATCTTGATGCTGCAACATTTCTTTTGTAAGGGAAAAAGTACAATTGAGGACCTAAATGGCTGATGAAAAAATATTTCATATGTCCTCAAATGAATCAAAAGTTGAAAAGTTTAATTTGGATAATTTATCCAGAATATTAGTGGAAATTCTTTTTTTTTTTTCTTTCAATTTTTACTTCTTTTTGCAAAAAAGGAAGTATTGTATTTGCAAAAAAATTTTCACTCAAAAATCAGCCTTAATTTCCATTTTTCTCACCCCAGAATGAATGTTGAATTTTTTTTCTACCCAACCACACGTGGATATATGCCTAGGAACCTACAGACACCCGAAATATCCGTGTTGACGACCCCCGAGTTAATTACAGCGAATTTTCTCGTGACGTTCGTGTGTACGTATGTATGTGTGTATGTATCTCGCAAAGCTCTAAAACGGTATGTCCTAGAAAGTTGAAATTTGGTACGTAGACTCCTAGTGTGGGGTCTAGTTGTGCACCTTCCCTTTTGGTTGCATTCGGATGTTCCTAAGGGGGTCTTTTGCCCCTTTTTACTTCCTTTTACAAAAAAGGAAGTATTGTATTTGCAAAAAAAATTTCACTCAAAAATCGGCCTTAATTTCCATTTTGCTCACCCCCGAATGAATGTTGAGTTTATTTTTCAACCTGAGCACACGTGGATATATGCCTAGGAATGTACAGACACACGAAATATCCATTTTGACGATCCCCAAGTTAATTACAACAAGTTTTCTCATGGCATCTGTATGTATGTATGTATATGCATATGTGTTTATGTATGTCGCATAACTCAAGAACGGAAAGTCCTAGAAAGTTGAAATTTGGTAGACTCCTAGTGGGATCTAGTTGTGCACCTTCCTTTTTGGTTGCATTTGGATGCTCCAAAGGGGTCTTTTGCCCCTTTTGGGAAGGGGGAACCGTTGTTAATTTTAATGCACACTCAAGTGGTGTTATAATTTGGCGGATCCTTGGCGATATATCGCCAGTTTTTTTGATCGCCAACTTGGCGATAAATTTGGCGATTTTTAATTTTTTTTTTTTAAATCTGATTTTAATTTGGCCACTGTTGGTGATATTTAAAAAGTAAACTATTCAATCACATTAAAACTGCCAATAATGAGAAAATGACATTAAATTGGAGTAAAAGGAAGTCATGGGATGCACACATCAGCTCGTTTTATTCTTGGTACTCGAAACACTCAACTTTTATTCAAACTCTTTGAACAATTTTCATTATTCGGAAAAAAAAAAAAATCATGCTTCATTTCTTAAACTTTTTTAAAATTTTGTGTTCATTAGTCCCCCTCCCCCAATAATGTATTACTCAATTGCCCCTCCCAACAGGACCGTCTAGATCCGCCACTGCTTAGATATGCACAAATAAGCAATTTTTTCCACAATTGAAATACCTTCTTTTCATTCCAATTTTTAGCCACAGTTTCATTCTCCCCATTCAAAAGTTCTTTTTTTTTTTTTTTACATAGCATGATCTTTTGTTATGTAAAAAAAAATCTATATGTTTCTAAATTGATCAGAATGTCTTCAATAAACGTTTAAAACTAAGAAAACTTACTCTTAGCAATAACTTTCATTAGCAGCCATGTTGTATATTATATACTCATTGAATTGTTTTTGAAGGAGAAGTTATTGTTTTACCTCTGTGCATAGCCGGATTTGGAAGTGTGGAGGCCCCGGGGCAACGAAGGAGTGGAGGCCCCTAATCAGGGTTCGAAAAGATCATCATATTTTCGAAAATATCCGATACTTTGATATATATCCGAATATTTTGATATATAAGTATATATACGATATTCTCGACCTGTGAAAGTTAGGATATCTTGTAAAAATTTTATTGTGGGGGCTCCGGGGCAGTAGCCCCTCCTGCCCTCCCTTAAATCCGGCCCTGCCTCTGTGTTGTCCTTTGCATTGCTCACTTTCAAAAATCCCCCCCCCCCATCCCCTCATTCTTCTGATACATTTTGTGCATTTTTAATTGCTTTCTCTTGATTTTATTTATTTTTTGGCTATTTAAACTCCCTCTTTCTTTTTGATCTATAGAGTCACAAAATTTGATAGAAAATTTGCTTAGAGGTTAAGACTATGAGAAAGTGCTCACTACCACCTTTTTAAAAATTCGATTCGGTTCTTCATTTATCTTTTAAGCAAAAGTTTACTGGGAAATTTCCAAATTTGGAGATGAATACATCTTTGCAAGTTTTAAAGCTATCCATTAAATGAAATATAATTTTTAAAGTAAGCGTCTACTTTTCTGTCTAAAAGTAATCAGAAAATTTATTTGTGTCTTCCCTCCTAGAAGAGGTCGGATTGAAACACAAAAAGATAGCGAAAGGGGAGAGACACTAACCACTGTTGAGTGTTGAATTTTTGAATTTTCGACCCCAAGCGATGCTAATATTAATTATTCTGCATCATTTCATTAATTGATTGTCTGAAATACCATAAGATAATAAATTAAAATTAATGAATAAAATTAATGTACTGAATTTCAGCAAATACTGGAATTGACATTGCAACAATTGACGGCAGATTGCTACTATTGACAATAGGACTTGCTGTAGTTGGTACTATTTCTAAGGCTGAACTTTTAAGTTCAGGCTTGGCTTATCAAAGTTAGGAAAATTGTAACCATTTAGGGGATATGCGGGCCTTTAGAATGTAGGGTCGACACAAATAAAATCTTTGTTCTCGCTAATTAAAAAAAGTTTCGGAAAGTATTCAGCTTTTCTTTTTTAAATGAGGATAACCAAAACCCTCCTTCACTAAAAGTAAATTTCTGGCTATGCTAATGTCTATAACTACCTTATTTGTGTCCTAAAATCTGTACTTGGATTTTAAAGCAATTTTGTAATGTTATTTCATGTATGTTTTCAGGAGAGAGGCATATTAGAAGAGCCAGATTTAACTTTAATATCAACAATTAGCTCTGAAAGTTATCTCCAGCAGAAACGACACACAGATTTAGATAACCTTAGTAACAAGGAAAACTTGGAACTTACACTTAGTGTCAAGAATACTCCATCCATATGTACAGATAAAACTACTACTGCTACAAGTGATAGTCCATTCCAAACTGGCTGTGTTGATTCACCATCAATGATGTCTTTTATGCAACATGAAATAAGTTGTTTGGCCCAAGAAAGTGCTGAAGGTATGATTCCATATGATTTGTTTGTATAAATAACTAAATATACATCCCTGTGTTCTGAAGTTTCAAAGTAAACGAAGGTTGAAACCTTGCTATTGGGGAATATGTAAGGAGATAGTAGAATTTGATTCCTCTTGCAGCCAATATGGGCAATATAGGCAGTTCTCCAGTTTCCTCAATAAACAAAGAAATTTCATAAATTGCCACGGCCAGTAAAGAAGCACAAGCAATATCTAAAGCGGCCATGGTCTACTGAATTTATGGCAATATTACCAAAACCTTTCAAAACTGATGAAGAACAGATTAAATAATGAAATAAAATAATAATTTATAAATTTAACTTTAAGACATTCTTTACGCAGAACTAGTAGTTATTACTTGAGGTTCGGCATGTAATAGTATTATCAAACAGATTAAGTTCTACAGTGCTTACTTCAACTGAGGCTATTGTAAATTTTTCTTTTTTAAATAAGTACTGCACTTAAATTTACTTCATTTCTGAGCTAATTTCAATGTTGTTTGAGAGAATTCTTTTTTCTTTCAATCAATAAATTGCCAGATATTTCATTTGAAATGTTTTTCTCTGCAGAAATCAAAATCAAAGAGAAAAAGAAGAAGACGAAAGTAGAATATAAAAAATATCAAGCCCGTACTAAAAGGTAATGTTGTAGTATGATTTTAATTTTCTTGAATCATGTTTGTAAATATACTGATCAAAATGTCACATTATTTTAACATTAGCAATGCCAATACTGTTAGTTAAAATTGAAAATTATCTTTTTGCAAAACTAGAAAAATAAATAAATAAATAAATAAATAAAAGCAAATAAAAATAAAAGATGAATGTAATGCTGACAAGATTTTAATTGGTACCTTTGATAGGCAATGTAAGCAGCTTAGATATAATTTTAGGAAATTATAGGGAGTTGAGCTACTAAGTGCTCTCATACAAATTAAGCTCTACTTATAGGTTCATCGATTGATCAGACCTTTGTTTTGGGGAACGTTTTACCATACACATTTCTTGTGAGATTTATCATATATTAAAAAGCGTGTGAATGAATCTTTGTACACATCTATGTATGTATGTTACTCGAACTTCTCCCGAACAAAAGATAATTGATGATCGAACCAGGTATCAATAGAGTCGTAAATTTCCGGACGCCATATTTATGCATCTTTTGGTTTTCTACAACTTTAATTAGCGGAAGTATTAATTAAAACTTTAATTCTCAAAGAAATTTCAACATTATTGGCAGCGTGCCAGTTTTTCCTACCAAGACTTTCTTTCCCAAGACTGCCTTTCACCTCAGCAAAATTATGGCCTCTTTTTCCTGTGCTTATAATTTCTCTCTTTTTCTGCTTAAAGTGGAAGTGTGTCAAACTTTGAATGGTTCAAGTTAATGGTTAAGAGCATCAGGGTTCGCCGATATATATCATGATTCCTATATTTATTTTGAAAATATCATAGTATCTTGGTATTTTCGACATTTATTTTTTCAACTACGGTATTTTCAATATAAAAATTATATTAATCATAGTAATAGTGTTGATTTTTTATTAAAAATAACCAAAAAGTTGTGTACTATATTTTTATGATGTATAAATACATCATTAATAAAACAAAGTAATATAATATTCCTTCATTCAGTTGTATTTTATATTCATAAAATTTTTAGTAATGTAACAATTTTAATTCATATTAAAAGTGCCCAGTTAAATGTTAAATGATGGTCAGAAAAAAATATAATGTTTTATGACTGTGCACCTTCTAATGCATATTTTTCATTTCTGAATCATATGACTGTAAAAGTAGCTGACAGACGAAAAATGAGTAAAACAACTAATGCTAAATTAACTCTATTAAAATTGATAAAAGTGTCTACATATTGTAATAATATAAGAAAATTTTTTGGCAATAATATAAGAAAATAAAGAGTGATTTGTGGATGCATTTACCATTTTGAAGACTTTAGTTTGTGCCGATTGAAAATATCAAATATATATCAAAATATTGGATATTTTCGAAAATATCATGGTATTTTCGAACCCCGAAGAGCATAGACATGGTAACCGAATTTCTTATGTCTATGGTTAGGAGACACGGCAGGCTGGCAATAGAATGGTTCTAGAGGTGTGCCACTCTGAAAATTAATTTACTGGTCTTGACCTAATTCAAGTTATTGGTAAAGTAGAGGCAGAATTGGAAATAGAATGGTTTTAGAGTTGCGTCAGATCGAAAATTTATGTACTGCTTACTTATTAAGGTATTGCCACAGGCGACAAGGAGAGGACAAAGCTTCCGAAGTACACCACCAATCGCGGTGTACACCAGTTTGCTGCAGGAGGGTTGCACAAGTGGCCAAAGATGTCTAATTTAGCAGCTGTGGTGGCTAGTATCTATACTAATAATATAAAGCTGAAGAATTTGTTTGTTTCAACACGCTAATCTCAGAAACTACTGTTTCGAGTTGAAAAATTCTTTTTGTGCTGAATAGCGCATTTATTGAGGAAGCAAATGTAACATCAACATCACGCTATGGCTAATAGGAATGGAGCAGCAATAAATTGAAATTAAATCAATAATAATTATGATGCATTTTTTGTTGCATCAATAGACCAAACTTTTGTTGCCCAAATAGCTCAGTCGTAAAAATGTCGGCCAGCTACCCTAGGGTTTCGGGTTTGAACCCAGCTGCAGGCAGGAAGATTTTCAACATTTAGTACCCCGGCTCACTTAAAAAATAATTAATTTATATATCAGGGGTTTTCTCAATCATTTTTTATTGATTTTTTTTTTTTTTTCAATTTTCTTTTTTAACGAAAAACATTGACCTGGATGAAGGTGTGTACTTTTTTACTATATATATATATATATATATATCATAGCGTGATGTATTTAAATAATTTTTTAATGCATTGTTGTCTTATTAACATGGGTGAAACCGGGAGCACAGTTAACAATAAATAATGGAAAGTATAAATTGTTTCTCAATATTATTACTGACCCAGACAACGTTGGGTATGTTTGCTAGTCATCAATAAAATTTGATTTCATTTGAATATTCTTTTTTTAAAAATATTTTCTACAATAAGTTATTCAAATGAAGGGTGCTGCTAGGGGGAAAATAATGTATCTGTTAAATAATGGAAAGAAATCTGATCCCTGTTAAATATTGGATGTCTTTTTAACTACTCAAAAAATAGATTTGATGCATGTACTCATGTATTGCAACAAAAGTGATTAATCTGCATACTATTTTCGTTAAGTATTGTTTTAGTATATATTTATTGCCTTTAAAATTAAATAGAAGTATTAAAAAAGAAATCCATTTCTTATTGAGATATGACAACGTTTCTTCATAAAAATTGTTAGTGCATATTTTAGGTTCTTTTAATACATAATTTTAAGCATAATTTGAATATTTTTAGTGCATTTTATAATTTGGGCTCTAGTATGGATTAAATAACAATATGAGATAATAACAATACAAAAAGTAGTCCTTCAAAACCAGCATTCAGATATACATGCTAGACAAATAAGTTATTTTTCAATGTGTTAACTTAAAATAATATATTAACTGTAGTTTGCATTTTCCTTTAAAGCAGTCCTAAGTTATAAAAAATATTTTTCATAAATGTTTGCCAAACTTAACATGTTTAATGTTTTGTTAAATTTTGCACTCCCCCCCCCCCCACACACATCTGTTTCTTCCACAGCTTTGAAAGAAATATTTTTCTTCAGAAAGAAATCTATGATGTAATGAAAACTTCACTTCATAGCATCTATTCTAATTTATCAAAATATTATGGGAATTAATGTTCAGAGGAGATAAATGTAAAATCAGTTTCACTCTTGACAGGTTCCACTCATAATGAATAAAATGTACTTCGGGAAGTATCGGAAAAATTCAGAAATTTTACCTCTCTGGCTTGTCCTTGGTCTTAACAACCCTATTTCATTTCAAGACAAAACTATATTCTTTGTAACAGAACTATGGCAGTCAAAAAACAAAAAATCTAACTTGAAATCATCAATGTGAAATTTTCCTTTGTTGATTAAGCATTTTTTTCATTTTGAAATTTATTTATACTTTTAGGTTGTGGAACAATCTTGAAGAAGTTCAGAAAAAGCATTTGCAAGAAAGTAAAATGCAGCAGCTTGTCATGAATCGCATAAAAGCAAAGAGTTTGCTAAAGTATGAATTTAGAATACTTTTGTTGGAAGTTATAAATTTAGCTTTTATTACTTATTGTGCATATAAGTTTAGTTTCCTTTATTATTTAAAAGAGCTATGGTATTTTCAACTTCTAAAAACATTAAATTTAATGTTTTACAGTAAAACCCCTCCTAACGGACACCCCTCAAATGCGGACAATTTTTCGTTCCCCGATTCCAAGGCTAATAACATTATTAAACCCCTGTGCAGCGGACACCCCTCTTTTGAGGACAAAACAATGTGTCCTGTTAGTGTCCGCATTAGAGGGATTTTACTGTATTATTATTTTCTTGAGCACAAAAATGAAGTAACTTGTTTAGTAAGTATACCAAACTGCTGTAGTTAAAAATATATTTTGAAGAACGCTCCTTTATAGGGTATTGTAGTTGACAAAGTTTTGTTAGGCTAAAAGAGTTTGAGAATATTTGAGGCAGTGACAAGCAATGGGATGCAAGTGGACATTTTAAAGTTTTGAGCAAGGCACGTTTAAAGTTCAGATCCTAGGTAGGCTTTGATTGAAATTTTTTTCTAAATCATGCTGTATAGCCACACTTACCAGGGCTGTAAAAATCAATTTCAGCTAAGGAGTGAACTAGAATCAGTTAAAACTATGAACAGTCACCAGCACAAAGCATTTTATGTAAAAAAATCTTTTGATTAGTGTCAAACCTAAATGACATGCAAATGTTTTGTTTCCAAATCAGCTAAAAGAATCTTAATTGATATTTTCATTAATTTAAAGTTTTACAAAGATGAGACTAGGCGAAATAAGTTCTTTCATAAATTACAATTTTTTTAATACCTGGTTCAATTAACTCTTTCAAGTAGAGGCTGTAACGGAGAAGTGTGATGATTTGTGACAGATGTAGATAGAAGCTAGCATTTTATGATTCCTTTATGCAATTAATGAGCTTGAATGTTCTTGAAATTATTTTCCTTGAAAGTTAAACTAGTTTGTAATTAAAGAGAACTCATTTGTAGCTATTCTGTTAAAACAGAGATATGTTCAATAAGATAGTTTTCTGATTGTAGCTTTTTTTTTCTTCTAGAAACTAACACCAAAAAGAAAAGAAGAGAAACCCTAAAGGATTAAGAAAAGCTTGGCAATTTATTTGCAAAATATGTAAAAAATAGGGGTGAATCTTTTAAGAGCTTATTTTCAATGTCTTTTAAGAAATTGTCAACATTTTATGATAAATTGATTAGATTTTAACTGTCACATTCCATGTTGATTTTTATTGAAATTTTAATTGCAAAATTTTAAATTTTAGTTTATTGAAGTTATTTATTAATGATTGTCTTTTATAATTACAATAAAATTATAAAATGAGATGTTTTTAATTGTATTGCTTGTTCTTGTAGAAAAAAATGCAACTCCATCAAATCATGTAAATGCAAAATTTTGTTGAACAGCAAATCTTTTATAGGAATAAAAATTCTTTATAATGTTATATGGGAGTTAATGGCATTTGAAATTCATTTTTGGTCCGCTGGTACGAGACCAGTGAAAACTGCTTTGGAGCACCATGCAAGAAATCAATAGTTTGTGAGAGTAGTCAATTAAGAAATGTTCATATTATTCCTTATTTATTTTGTTTCATAATTAGTTTTTTACTTCCTTTTACAAAAAAGGAAGTATTGTATTCGCAAAAAAATTTTCACCCAAAAATCGGCCTTAATTTTTATTTTGCTCACCCCCAAATGAGTGTTGAGTTTTTTTTTCAACCCGATCACACGTGGATATGTGCATAAGAACTTACAGACACCCAAAATATCCATTTTGACGATCTCCAAGTTAATTACTAAGAGTTTTCTTGTGACATCTGTATGTACGTATGTAAGTGTGTATGTATGTCATATAACTCAAGAACGAAATGTCCTAGAAAGTTGAAATTTGGTACATAGACTAATAGTGGGGGTCTAGTTGTGCACCTTCCTTTTTGGTTGCATTCAGATGCTCCAAAGGAGGTCTTTTGCCCCTTTTTGGGGGGAAATCATTGTTAATTTCAATGTAAACTCAAGTGGTGTTATAATTTGAAGGACACTTGACGATATATCGGCAGTCTTTTGGTAACCAAGCGATTTTTTTTTTTAAATCTGGTTTTAATTTGGCCACTGGTGATATTTAGAGAGTAAACTATTGAATCATATTAAAACTGCCAATAATGAGAAAATGATATTAAATTGGAGTAAAAGAAAGTCATGTGATGCACACATCGAATCGTTTTTTTTTTCATTACAGTAATTTTGTTCAATTTTAATAGAGTAAATTTTTGTCACACGAATTTTGAGTTAAACCTAATTAGCTGCATTATAAATATTTTGTAAAATATATATGAGATCTAAGTGCAGTGGTTATAAATTTGTAGATGGCATATATAGTAACATATTTAATGTTGAACTATATTTTGTTTTAAATGAACCTATCAATCTGTTTGCGGACTGCTTACTGGTCCACAGGATCCGTTATTTTTTCTGAAGATTTGTAATTCTGGGTTGATTTTCTGTGACACACATATCATATGTTGCGCATAGGTTTATGTTCCACATTATTATTGATTAGCGAATATTTTGCCCCCAAATAAGGATAACACGTAAATTTCACAATTTTTTCACGTTCCCAGAAAATTTTGTTAAAAATGGTCTTGTGAGAAATGCCAAGTGCTGTCAAAATTTATCTCTTTTTAGGGAGGAAGTAGAGAACTTCTTATCCACATATAAATTGCTGTGTTAAGCTTGGCAATGTGTGTCAACCAACGGTATTAGGAATTGACTTCCAACCCCCTCCCTATCAAGGCTGGGCGATATACCGATATATTGTAATATATAGGTATATATTTATTACTGCGGTAACAATATTCAGATTTCAATCTGTCTGATATATCGAAAAAATGGACTTAATTAAGAACTAATTGAAATAACTTTAAAATACATATTCATTCATAATTCTTTGTGCTTAAAAAAGTGGATCATGCCTGCCAATTTCTCCAGATTTCCTAGAAGTTATACGGATTTTCATGCCTTTTTTCGCTGACCTGATCATGAGCAAAATTTTAGAGTATTTACTTGCTTTGCGGAACAAAAAAATTGTATCTCGCTTATTTTGGTGCTAGGAGCGTTTTGTGGATCTGGAAAGCAGCGGCGCGCCGTATTTAAAGCCAACAGGGTTGCCGTAAGAGAATTCACTCGTTGCATTTAGATACTCAGATAGAATCCAAAATAGACGCTCCTTGGGTTAGATGAATAATCGTGTACATCTGCGAACTTCCGACAGACGGAACTTCTGAGATGAGTGCGCGAAAATAGGGTTTTTATGTAAGATCTACAGTCAGTTTTCGTTCGAAATCGGAACCCCCCCTCCCCCCGAGAATGTTCTGTTTGAATTTAGTCAGCATATTAATTAATCCACCCCCCCCTCCCATGTTCTCAGGTCTTTTTTTTGCTTGACTTTAAAATTTTTGGCGGCTATTTGAATTTAAAAGTGCTATTTTTCATGAAAAAATTCTGCTAATTTGTTAGTGAAAAAACACATTTAAGAAAAATCAACGTAGAGGAGAGGTTTTTTTTATATGCAGAATGTGTGTACGAAATTTGAAATAGATTGGTCAATTGGTTTTAAAAATGGGAGTGAGCACAGACTTTGAAAAGGTGGTTTTGAGGAAAACGCGTTTAAAGTTTTAGAAGCGAAAAGGCATCAATATCATCATTTCATCAAAGGTGTAGATGATAGTCTCTGTAGCAGCTTTGATTTCCTCAGCCTTTTCTTTTTTCATTATTTATTTATATTATATTTAATAACCCTAAGAAAGCAGCATTGACATTCTGAACGTTTGCAGCTGCCTGAACAGCTGCATTCTTCGGCAGCTGTTGGAGCTACAGTTTGAAGGAGCGAAGACTGAATACTTGATAACTTTGAGAATTTTGCTCCAAATGACTTGAACTTTGGGAATAAACTTGGGTTTTAACTACAAGACAAAACAAAAAAAAGGAAAATCACTTTTTTGAAACTGCATCCCCCCCCCCCTTGAATACTTCTAAATTTGTGATTGGCAAAATTCTATTTTGCTGTCAAAGAGCCTGATGGCTACAAATTTCCACAATTTAGTTCCCTCAACAAGTTTAATCTGCCTATCTTTCGATACGAATTGAATAACTGCAATGTTGCATGGAATACTTCCTATTTATAACACCATTAACAAATGATTTAATCTTTTTTAAATTTTAAATTCAGTCTGAAAACAGATTCTTTGCCAGAAAGAGATTGAGGTCTCAGTAAAAAAAAAATGGTCCATTGCTGTCGAAAGAAAAGGCTATGCCGCAATAACAATTATTCTATGTTTATCCCACTCCCCTGTAATTATGTACTATACATGTTCCAGGTGTGCCCCCCCCCCCCTCTTCAAGCAAGGGTGCACACGCCCTAAAATTGCGAAGATCCCCCGAAAGCTAGAGGCCCCCTAAAAATTAGAAATACCCCGCAAAGCACCCCTCCTCTAAAAATTTCAATGGCACAGTCTGCGCCAAGACCCCTTCTCCCCTTGGTGGGCACCCCTGCATGTTCAATGAACTTTTAAATCATTCAAACCCTCAAGTTTTTTTATTTTAAACAATTTTATTGCATGACAAATCAACCAACTTAAATATGCAAGTTTTATTTTCTTGCACTTTTAAAGATAATAGAGAAAATGAAGGTTATATTTCATCTTTTGGCATCCTCCTAAAAATCAAAGGGTGCCAAAAAAGTTTTTTTTTTTTTTTAATGATATGATTCTCTTTAGTAAAAAATATCGCCAAAACATGAAAAAGTGAATTCATTCCAACAAAGGACATTCTTAAGACTTAATTTTTATAATTAAAGAAGACATGAAATTCTGAATGTAAATATGAAACAGTACAACATATAATGAAAAACAATACAAGTTTCAATTATTTCATTAATGTGACATTTAATGAATGACTAGATACACTTTACAAAGATAAAAATTACAGTCCTTGGCGAAATTGTTTGACACACAATGTATTTCTTAGACTTGAATGCTTAATCTGGTATTAAGTTTCGTTTTATAGAATAGGTAAGGTTTTATTTCAATATTAAAGGCCTAGAGCTATTAGGTGGGGCATGGCATGAGATATGTAGGTACAAACCTGCTTCAGTTTGTTTTCGAACAACCAGCAATAAATGCATATTTTTCGGTGAACTTGATGTTTTATTTGATTGCATCTGTATAATAAAGTAAATTTTACATACGAAGTACATTCTTTGTAGTTAAATATTGAAAAATCAAATTTTATTAACTGTTAAAAAATGTTGCTTAAGAAATGCATCTAAAACTTTATGCAGGGACTGTAACTTTACAACTTGTTTTACTTTCAGCTCTATTCGGGAACAAGCTTTCAGTATTTTTTTTTAACAAAAAAAAACATTTTTAAAATTAAAATTTGTACATATAAAGTATCAATGTTTAATAAGATAAATAAATACCTTTGTGCTGAATAGTAAAGTCAGAACAAACAACGTAAGTAGAAGCACAAATTTGTAAATTACCGCAGACACGTGTTTCGGCGTTACAGGGAACGCCTTTTTCAATGCAAAAAATAATGAGCTTATGGATGAAAAGACATCCGACAAAAGCCAAGAGCAGATAAGCATGCAGCTTAAAAGATAAAAACAGCGGATTAGCCAAACACCAATGACAAAGTTATAAACCGAAAAGGAACCAATAGGAATGCAAGCAAAGGCCAGGAGCTTTCCCTTAGGTACGAACCCAGAAAGAAAGAATTCAATTGGACAAGGATTAAGCCGAAGCTTAAACAAAAAGAAAAGAAATTGTCAGTAACCGTGAACCGCAAGAAAGGAAAAGCAGAATGGAAAACCACGAAATAAAATAAACAGAAACAAAAAATATTCGAAAAAAGGAAAAATAAAGATAAATAGAAGAAAATTGGGGGGGGGGGGGGGTGTCAATCACGACAAAAAGGTAAAAATAAACAAAGGAAGATAGATAAAAATGAGTGGGAAAAAAGGGGGTATTAAAGATATGGGAGCCAAATGTTAGAAAAATATGGAACTGAACTATGATCGTTAACTAAGTTAGAACTGTTCCTCAAAATATGAAAGGATTCCCAAAAGTCAAGATCTGATGAATTGGGGCATTTTTGGATAATCTGATAAGAGTTAAAATCAAAAGAGTGATTCGAATCCCAACAATGTTGAGCAATACTAGACTTGTTTAATTGTTGTTTTTTCACATAATTTTGATGCTCTTTCAAGCGAATTTTTAAAGCACGCCGAGTCTGTCCAATATAGGCAAGTTTACAACTACAATTAATTCATTAAATTCCACAACAATTAAGAGGGTGAATAGGATCTTTAAGAGAAGAGAATGAAAGTTTATTAATAGGAGAGAACACCACCTGGAATTGGAAACGTTTTAGAATCTTAGCAACCTGATAGCTTACAGATGGAAAGAATGGCAAAACAACCAAATTCTTTCTGATGAAGGTTCGGTTAAGAACATTAGTTTGGGATTTATTTGAAAGTTTTTTATAAATGGAATCAATCAAAGTTGGCGGATAGTCTCTATCAATTGCCACAGCTTTAAGATAATTAAGTTCCACTTTAAGAAGTTCCGACGAAGAACAAATATTAATTGCGCGATAAACAAAAGAATTGAAAGCAGAATATTTTTGATTTGGAGGATGAGACGATAGTCTATGAGGAGGTAAAGAGACAGCAAAAGGTTTGCGATAAACAGTAGTTTCAAAACCAATTTCAGTACGAGAAACAAGTACATCAAGAAATGAAATGCAATTATTTCGTTCTTTCTCACAAGAAAACTGAATATGAGGATCAATGGAGTTTACAATAGATAAAACCTCATCACTCTCAAACTGATTCTGGTTCATTAGAACAAAACAATCATCAACATACCGAACATAAAATTGGAACTGCAGTTTTTGGAACAGCTTAACCTCAAAATAATGCATGTAAATATCACTAAGAATGGGGCTAAGTGGGTTACCCATAGCCAGACCATCTAACATAGTATAAAAATTCCCATTAAAAACAAAAGAACATTGCTTAAGACAAGTACGGGTAAGGAAAATTAAATCCTCAATTTCCGTATTGGTGAAATGAAATTCAGAAAGTCTTCTACGAAGGCATAACAATGAACCCTCGACGGGAACGTTCGTAAATAAAGAGTTAACATCAAAAGAAGCCATAAAAGAATTATTTGGAACGAAACTATGAATTTTTTTAACAAACTCAACAGAATTTTTAATAGTAAATAAATTGTGACTCCTAAGGGGAGAAAACACAGAGACTAAATATTTTGCAAGTTTGTACGAAGCCGTACCAATATTGGAAACAATCGGCCTGAAAGGAATACCAGCTTTATGCACCTTAGGTAAAGCATAAAATCTAGCACAATTAGCAATAGATGGAACAACAGAGCGTTTAACATTTGAAGGAATAGACTTAACAGACTTGACAGCAGATGCAATAGTTTTTAACTCTTTATCACTAGGATCTTTAGAAATTTCAGCATATGGCCCAGAAGAAATCAAATCATTAGTTTTATCAACATAAGATGATTTGTCAAGAACAACAATTTGGCCACCCTTGTCAGCTTTGGTAACAACCAGATCAGAATTCGAAACTAAGTCTTTAACAGAACGGCTAACAGTATTAGCAAATACAGGTTTAGAAATTTTCGAGTTAAAGTCAATATTAGAAGCTATAAGATGCCGAATCGAATCTTTTTGAGAGGAAGTTAAGGCACTAAATTTAAAAGCTTTCTCAACAGGAGCAATAAGCTTTGAAAAAGACGGATTAACACTCACAGCAAAATTATCATTACATTTTAGAGCCTCAATTTGAGAATTACTTAATGGAACGCTAGAAAGATTAACAACCACATTCTTATTAACAACAGGTAAATTATCAAGAGGAACGACATGAGAAGATTTACAAAGCATAGCTAATTTCTTTTTCAAAACAATTTGATGTTTATCAGAGGAACGAAGGGTTCTAGACCAAGAATTTCTGTCAATAATGTTAAAGTTGGGAATGGAATTAGAAACCGAAAGATGTAAATCATAAAGTTCACGTTCAATAAACGATAAATGTTTCCTAGTTTCCTGGATCGAAGCTCTGAGTAAAGCCAATTTCGACCGAAAGATTACTTTGTCAATTTTTACAGAACGTGGTAAATTACATTTCAAAGAAATAAACTTCGGAATAATTTTCTTGCGCCTACACTCTTGAAGAAATTTTAAATGGTTCAAAAAACGAAATTTCTTAATCCGAAGATTGGCAAACCTATTGATTTGAGACATAATCAAAAGCAAAACCAAAACAAATGAAAATAAACAAAATCAAACAATAACAGAATGAATAAGAAACAAGAAGTAAAAAGTCACGATCAAAATACAACAATAGACAAAAATTCCGAAAACAAAACAAAAACACAAATTGCATAAAAGGCGGAAAATGTAAACGTAAGGCCCGTTTAAGCCAAAATAATAAGATAAATAAATACCTTTGTGCTGAATAGTAAAGTCAGAACAAACAACGTAAGTAGAAGCACAAATTTGTAAATTACCGCAGACACGTGTTTCGGCGTTACAGGGAACGCCTTTTTCAATGCAAAAAATAATGAGCTTATGGATGAAAAGACATCCGACAAAAGCCAAGAGCAGATAAGCATGCAGCTTAAAAGATAAAAACAGCGGATTAGCCAAACACCAATGACAAAGTTATAAACCGAAAAGGAACCAATAGGAATGCAAGCAAAGGCCAGGAGCTTTCCCTTAGGTACGAACCCAGAAAGAAAGAATTCAATTGGACAAGGATTAAGCCGAAGCTTAAACAAAAAGAAAAGAAATTGTTTGTAAACTTGCCTATATTGGACAGACTCGGCGTGCTTTAAAAATTCGCTTGAAAGAGCATCAAAATTATGTGAAAAAACAACAATTAAACAAGTCTAGTATTGCTCAACATTGTTGGGATTCGAATCACTCTTTTGATTTTAACTCTTATCAGATTATCCAAAAATGCCCCAATTCATCAGATCTTGACTTTTGGGAATCCTTTCATATTTTGAGGAACAGTTCTAACTTAGTTAACGATCATAGTTCAGTTCCATATTTTTCTAACATTTGGCTCCCATATCTTTAATACCCCCTTTTTTCCCACTCATTTTTATCTATCTTCCTTTGTTTATTTTTACCTTTTTGTCGTGATTGACACCCCCCCCCCCCCAATTTTCTTCTATTTATCTTTATTTTTCCTTTTTTCGAATATTTTTTGTTTCTGTTTATTTTATTTCGTGGTTTTCCATTCTGCTTTTCCTTTCTTGCGGTTCACGGTTACTGACAATTTCTTTTCTTTTTGTTTAAGCTTCGGCTTAATCCTTGTCCAATTGAATTCTTTCTTTCTGGGTTCGTACCTAAGGGAAAGCTCCTGGCCTTTGCTTGCATTCCTATTGGTTCCTTTTCGGTTTATAACTTTGTCATTGGTGTTTGGCTAATCCGCTGTTTTTATCTTTTAAGCTGCATGCTTATCTGCTCTTGGCTTTTGTCGGATGTCTTTTCATCCATAAGCTCATTATTTTTTGCATTGAAAAAGGCGTTCCCTGTAACGCCGAAACACGTGTCTGCGGTAATTTACAAATTTGTGCTTCTACTTACGTTGTTTGTTCTGACTTTATCAATGTTTAGTCGGAAAAACTATGGTTTATTCTAACAAAAGAGAGCTTCATTCCCACCAATATTTTATGCAACACTTAGGCATCCTAATATGTGCATTCTCTTCTATGAGTGACCATCCAAACTATGGGATGTTACAAAACTGTTCGTCTATTTAAATGCAAAAATAAGGATTTAAAATCTATAAATAACTATTATGTATTTAAAAAAAAAAAAAAAAAACTGATTACACAATTTGTGCTTGAATTTATTTACTTGGGGCTTAAATTGTCAAGTTTGTACTGGGGAGGGGGTGTAAACAAATGATGCCACATTTTGAGGAGGGGGTTTAGTGAAATTGTGAGTTAGTGACAAGAGGAAAGAGGTAGCAAGAAATGTGACATCACTAATTTTTTTCAACTATGCTTATGAAAAACAGAGTGACATTGACATATTGAAAAAAAATGACATTTATAGACAACCCCTTGATGAAGTTTTAATATGATAGTTATTTTTAACCATTATTAGTAGAGTTAACCCACAAAGGAACTTTTTAAGTTTTTTTTTTTTTTTTTTTTTTTTTGCAGAGTGAAGTTAAAAGTACGAGGCGTGTTTTTAAAGTAAGTTCCGTTTTTATATAAAAAAGGAACGAGTACAGATAGAGCTAAGTAATTTAGTGCACAAAAATCTACCACCCTTACGCTATTTTTCGACATTGCTCCCGTGATTTTCCAAGCATTTGTCATAGCGTGGTACAGGTTTTTGTATACCCATTCGTACAAAGTTACCGCCCGTTTAGTCAACCATGAGGACTCTTACAGGGCTTTGGCAGGGGCGTTTTTGAACATCCTCTGGTCTGCCCTCACCTCTCTCGCAGCATCTTTCATTTGTTTCGGCATCTAAAGTCTTTCCAAAGTGGTCTGTGGCACAACAGCAATAATGAGCTCAGATAACATGTTATCCCATGGCTGACTACACAGGCGGCAATTTTCTATGAATAGGTATACAAAAACCTGTACCACGCTATGACAAATGCTTAGAAAATCACGGGAGCAATGTCAAAAAATAGCATAAGGATGGTAGATTTTTGTGCAATAAATTTCTTTGCTCGATCTGTACTCGTTCTTTTTTTATGTCAAAACGGAACTTACTTTAAAAATACGCCTCGTATACCAGTAGAGAGGTTTTTTTTTTTTTTTTTGAAATTGAGAAAAACTCCAAGAAGATTTGTCACTTTCTTAGGTGGTAGCTTCGCATTTCTTTTGACTAGATAATTCTTTGCTGATCGTATGATAAGACTCATGCCTTATGATTAGTTTAATCATGTTAACTTGAACATGAAATATGTTGCTAAAAGTGAAAAATAGTATTCTAATTCTGATGAAGAAAAACAAAATATTTTTAGTATTCTATTCAGTACTTTCGATTCGCAAGTGTTAAGCTTTGGTTGTAAAAAAAAAGATCGTAATATCCTTATAATATGATTTGCTATATGGCTGTATTTCCAAAGTTGCTTATACAAAATAATAGTAAAGAGATTAAGTTGCGAGTTGCACTCAAGATGAAAAAGGTTTGCTCTAGTCTTGTATAAAATCGAAAAAGAATTGAGAATTTAAAATACATAGTAAAAATCAAAATTTTAAGGAAGTAAATATTTTTAGTAATTTCTTAAATGGTATACTAAAACGAAAGTAGCACATATTGTTTCAAAATAGTCTCCATTTCTAATTTTTAAAAAATGGGAAATACAATAAAGCTTTGAATAATTGCAGAAAACAAACAAACATGCATACTAGACATTGGAAATGTTCAAGACATTGACAGCCAGCCCTAATGTCAAGATTAAATGGAATGGAGACTTAAATGCAAAACTAATTCGAAGGTATAACATTGCTGATTAACATCAGTTAGCTGCTTCAAAAGTAAAAATTGTTTAGCTGCATTTGTCAACCATTGAGTATAAAAGGATAAGAAACTTGACTGTAATAAGATTTACTCATAGTAGTTTATCAGTTGATGTTTTGGAAGTGATGAGACATTTGATCAAACTATGGATTGGCTGCAAAAAAATCTCCTCAAAAATTTTGAGACAGGCTTTGAGGGTGATTCTGGTATCAGCCAAACTTTTTTGGATTTTGTTTTTGACCAGTCATGTGGCCAAGTTGAAAAAGATATCATAGTTAAATCCGAAGCATGTGAGAATTGAACCGACTACCCCATATCTAGGATTCTCGAAGTTAAGTTTTCAAACCAAAGCATCATTAAGAGGGGATTGAAGTAACAAAAAGACACATATCTAGAGTCGGAATATTTTCAAAGGGAAAATACTTACGCAAGATTTTTCTGTTATTGAACCAGTTAATGTATAGCAGTAAGTAGTTCAATTTTGTTTACTGTTTTTCAAACAGTGTGCAGTTTTGACGATTGCAAATAGTACATTTAGATGCATGTGAGGAACATCTATATCAGATACGAAAAATATGTGGTTTATAAAGGACATCTCAGTCACTTTTCGATATTCCACAATAATTTGAGTCAATGCCTTTCAAACCTACGAGCAATTTTATGCAACTGAGGATAATTATGTCTCTATTGACAATTTCTACCATTTACACTGTTCAAACATACAACTATTGCCTTGGATGGATCTTTGACTGGTGAACCTTGGCTATTATTTTCTGATACAGGCATATCGAAACAAAATGACCATGGTTTCTTCCATTTTTTCCAGTCTCTTTTCTGAAAATTACTTTTTGTCAGCTCTGATGAGTTGTTGAGTTCAGATATGTTCTTGAAATCCTTTTTATCTTGTAAAGGAACTTTTGCAGCTTTTTCCACGAAAAACACTTGCAGACCTTTAGACTTCTTCTGAGTCCCACTGCTCCCTGTATTAACAGACGCAGTCTTCTGAAACAATAAGGGATGTTATGAATAAAACATTCCTCAACTTATTTGTAATGTTAAAGACAGAAATCTAAGCAAAATTACCTTTTTGAAAGATGCTATAACCATATTTCTTGCCTTCTTATCCATTAAGCAGTGAAATACAAAGATAAGGAAACCCTGTAAAAATAAAGGGAACATAATAAAACTTTGGGGGCATAAAATTCATGACATTGAGTGATGTAACGATAAATAGGGTATGCTTCAATACAGAGAACAAGATTTGATGGAACAATGGCACTCGAATTGATCATTAATGATCATATTCACAAACCGTTTTAAACCTCTGCTAGACATCTAAATTGCTGATTGATGAAGCCTTCTAATTGGTTAAAGTTTTTATTCAGCAGGGGATTTGAACTTTAGTCAGTCCATAGCCCAACTTAATTCTTATGGGCTGTGACAACTGCTGAAACTCATAGCAACAAAGAGGGTGCTACGAACAACTGTTTCCATTACGTTGCCATTGGTGGATGCAGGGTTCCGATCGGTGCCTCTTGCAGTCAAAATGGGCGACATCCAATCAAAAATAAACAAACTTTGGAGCGTTGATATTGATTGGTGGATGCATGAGTGCATCACAGTTTCATCGGTTTAACACAGAAAAGTCATAAATTGTCGAGGCTCCTTAAGCGTCAGCGGCACCTAGTGGAGCCATGATCAGTCATTCAGATTGCCGATCAAAGCATAGACTAATAATAAGAGTAGACCGAGCTATGGCAACCCTTTTGCTGCTCATAAACCAAACCATGTGACTGGTGGATATCCTAGCAACAGCGGGCGTTAATCGTAGCAGACGATCAACGCCAGCGCGAAATAAAATAAATAGAATTGATGGAACACGGAAGAATGATCTTTTATGGAGTCCGATTTGTAAATTTGTTATTCTAAGTTGTAAATATTTTGTTAATATAGTGAGTTTTTCGTTTAGATAGTATTGTGCATTTTCTTTAGTCAATTTCAATAACTCTCTAAGCAATAAAAGATGCAAGCGACCAAGAAGAATCAGCAAACGGTAAGATTTTTACCTACAGTTTCAATTTAAGATACCGATTAGTACATTTTTGCGTTAACGCAAAACGTTTACGCCATTTCGTTCACGCCAACGCTGACAGCTCCAAATGAAGTAAAAGTTACCGAAAACTGATCAAAAACTATTACTAATGTCAAAATAATGCATAACTAAGAGAAAAACAGTTCAATCTCTGCACCTGGAAGTATTTTTTTAATGAAAACACATTGTCTTAAAATACATGTCGAGTGCCAAACTATAGATAATGCTGCCATCTAGCAACCATGCTGCCAAAGTCTTCACCAAGACTCGACGTTAAATCCCGGTTATCACAAATTTGCCATTTCAACTGCGCTTGCGCACGGACTTAGCTTTTTGGGCTTTCTGTTTTAAGATTTCGTGTTGCTTGTTTATATTTAGACTGTGCTAGTGTCCCAACAAATTAATGAATGCGATTAGAGTATTTTCACAACAATTTCGGGATACATTATATGAAACTATGGATATGAATAACTGATAATCTTTATAAAGAAAAGAGAAAAATTGCACTTCAATGTTTATTGGTTTGGAAATATTTATTTAACGTAAACGTAAAACACGTTATGTACTTCAAAAATGATCGGAATATTACAAATATCCGTCTTTTGCGGATATTTTACGTTAAGCGTAAATAGCTTTGTATTATACATTTGTATTTAGGTTGAGGGTTCGGCTTTGTATTGGAAGTGATGCTGCAGATCGAGTACGCTCTTCTGAGGTTAAAAATTTGGCCCTGAAAAGGGCCTTTGTTTGATAGAAAAAACAAACTCCGAATCCATTAATAATTAAGACGCAAAACTCAATCTTTACCGAGGCGTAAAAACTAAATCAAAGAAAGCTTCGTAATTTCTAATTTTTATCTGTTCTTATCTCATATTAACAAATTTAAATGCTTATCATTAGTTTGAGCAAGAGTTTCGAAATCAGCAAAGTCCGCGCGCAAGCGCAGTTGAAATGGCAAATTTGTGATAACCGGGATTTAACGTCAAGTTTCACCAAGCCCTTCCACTAGTCACATGATACATCTATGAACCAATTTTCTTCATCAGCAAGAATGAGAAAGCTCGGTCTACTCTTATTATTAGTCTATGGATCAAAGCCTTTAACCCGTTACGGTCATGTTCCCCAGCCGAGTTGAAACTTGCTCAAACACTCGAACCATCGACTGAAGCCTTCTTTACCAATCACAAGGCTTCAATTGACGATTTGAGGTATCTGACTGAGGTTCAAATATACTGGTTGAAAGAAGGTTTCATTCAGCAGTTCGGGTGTGTGACCCGAAGGAAGTTTGAGATGGCTGGTGAATAAGGCCGCTATTGGTTGAAGAAGACTTTGATCAGTAGTTCGGGGGGAGTTTTTGAATCGGCAGGCGAATAAGGCCGCAAGCTAGTAGTGCATTTGGAGGCAAAATTCTCAGTCAAGCGTACAACAACTCATCAGGCATTTTTACGGTACACATTTTCATAAAAATTTGAAAAATTATGATTTTTAAAAAATTATATTAATGAAAAATATTCAGTTGTAAAATATGTTGTTGTGTTCATTTCTAAATAGAGGAATTTATATTAGTTTGTGAAATGGCTAAATTCATTTGCAAAAAACATCCGTTATGCATTAGAAGCAATGTAAAAACCTTTTTAAATATTTACTTATCCACTAAGGAACACAAAGTAATTTTAACGCTAAACTGAGCAACTAACGATGAATGAAACACATGCTGTCAATCGGTTTTCCAAGTCAGTACTTTGCACTTTCTTACCTGAAAAGAGTTGAAAACAGTGAATAGATATCCAGCAATTTCAAAATGTTTTCCAACGTAAAAGAATCCAAACACCCAAGTTATTCCAAGTACAGGAAACAATATGAACGTGACACGCAACCATCGCCTGCAAAGTTGTATTTTTTAATGTAAATCAACTTATATTTAATTGGTTGAAGCGAAAAATAGAAAAAACTTACTTTACGAGAGCAATGTTGTCGTCTTTAATTGAAATTTTGCTAGCTTTCCACTGAGCAAGAAGTAAAGCTGCAGTGTTAACCTAAAGAGATAAAAGAAAATTCAATTTCAAAATAATCTATTAGGGCACAGCACACGCGCACAAAAAAAAAAAAGAATTTCTGTTGTACAATTATTATATGACTAGAAAGTCGCCCGTCAAGGCATGACGGGTGAAAATTGCTTCAGCTCTTCTACATTTCAACAAAGCAACTGCCTGTTCGGTATAATTTTGATAGTTGAAATTTAAACCTTAACTCCAGTAAGGTAGCGTTCATTGTTGACCATTTTTTCGTTTCTTCATTCCCCTGAAATGACACAGTCTTACCAGTAAAACAGTTAAGTTACCGGATCGAGTTCATTCTTGTCACAATAATGCCTTTCCCTGCATGTTAAACATTACCAAAACATATTATAAAATTATAATGCCGTGGCGCGATTTTCATTGTTGAAATACGCGGGTTACTGGATCATTGGCAATTATATATATGAGAATCATTCATTGATTTTTAATTTACCTGTTAAGGCGTGTCTAGTTAGTTACGTGGGTTTTTTAAACCTGATTTTTGAAAACTCATTTCGTTTATAAGTTACTCGCTACGTAGCCCGGCTTTGCTCGGTCTACCTTGAAAATAAGAATTGTGTCAAGTGACATATATTTAACAATCAGGCTTAAATAAATTTAAAAAAATCATGCAAAATTTCCCCATCCAAACAGTTACAACAGATATTAAAATACTTTTAAGAAATTAAATCAAGAAAGATGGCTTTAAAAAGCATAAGCATGAAAACACAAATAAAATAAGTTTTTTAAGGAATTAAAATGCGAAAGAAAATGCGATTTTTGAACACGATTTAAAAAGGCTAGTAACTTATTTCTTTGGAGATAGAAGCTTAGTTTTTCAACCATAGGTCGAGATAGATCTAAAGTAAAAAATGTCGCTTTTTCCCAATTGTGTCAAAAAGAAAACTGTGGGACAATTCCTTCACTTTTCATTGATAGATTTAATGAAGAAAGTAGTGCCTAAATTTCAGCTAAGCCTAAACAAATTTGAGCTAAAAATACAAATAACTCCCTCCGTACTTAGAAAACTGCGTTTTTAGACCTACAATTTCAAAAAAGTTTCAGGGGGGAGCCCCTGAACTTCCTTCTCCCTATCGTTACCAAAGATCGTCTAAAACTGCTATTGGAGTTTTGATTTCGATAGTGAATGGCACTCCCCCCCCCCCCCAAACATTCCTGAAGACCGTCCAAAACTGCGTTCCAGAACCACAATTTCAATAAAAGTGCGTGGGAGGGCTTCCAAATCCCTTCCCCCTCTTAACATCATCGAAGGTCGGCTAAAATTGTGTTTGGGGTGCTTCAATTTTGAAAAACTGATTGCTACCCAATGGTGCCAAAGATGACTTTTATCTGGATAAAGTTCCTTGGGGAAGCCCTCAAACCACCTTTCTCTCAAATTTTACCAAGGATCTTCTATAATTAGGCTTCTTGGACTACTTCGAAAAAAAAAACCGTGAAAGTTCCCGAACATCTCCTCCGCCTGAATCATCAAATATCGTTTAAAAATGTGTTCATTTTTTAAAATGCTGGGTCGAAACATTTCCGGGGGAGAACCTCCGAACTCTTCTTCCGATTTCTTCCCAAACATTAAATTTAAGACAAGGTTCGTTTTGATAATTCTCTCTTTCCACATATCCTCATCTCAACGCAGCAATAGGATATCTTACTGTTATTAATGCGATTAGATGTCTTACTGTTGCTCTGAGGCGACGATATCTGGTGAAAACCTCCTGATATATATGCTCATATTCTGGTAATGACACCCTCCAAAACAGGATGGATCCGTTGTGCATACCACGCTTGAAAAAAATAAACGCCTCTAAAAGTCATACCCCCTACTCCCCTTTAAGAAAAAAAAAAGTCTTCAGGAGTGACCTGCTATAAAAGTCAAATGCTCTACTTTAAATTGATGCTTTGCTACGGTTCTGACTCCAAATCTTCTTTCGGTCCCCTCCCCCCCACTTATTTGGTGCACCGGCAGGAGGTGCACTGGAGGGTCGCGATTTCGATTTTGCAAGCAATCGCTCAGATGCCTAGCAGCGGGCCTGCTAGGTCAAAGTTACTTTATGTGTAATACAAGAATATCAAGTAGTCTCTATTTATCTTTGGCTCTGGAAACGCTTTCTTTCATTTGTTACAGCCTGACCACCCATAAGATGGAAAGGCAAACATCCGGTTCACAAGCGGAAGTTATAGGCATCTATTTTCAGGAATGCTAACTTTTGCAGTTGTGTGTCAACCTTTAAATTAAACAGAGTCACATTAAACTGACGAAAAACGGGTATCAAATTGTTATTTTTCCTGCAAACCGCGATCGACTAGTCTTAACTGGACATTTGCCAATTGAATATCATCTGAGGTCAGATTGTAATGCAACATTCACACTGCGTCCGCACATCCGTCACCGACGCATACTTTTCTCCCTAAAACCACTTTTCAGCCAGCGTTGCCATGACAGCAAGCCGTATTGTACGGGACTCGTCAATGTGCATAGAAGCCAGATATCTGACGGCTCTGATGTTCGTAGAGTTGGGAGTCGCATTTCATTGGTCTCCACGAGATAAGCCGCGCTCTCGCTATTGGGTGAGAGTATCGGACACGTGCTTTACGCGCGTTCGAATCTATGAATACTTCCCCCTTTTCGGAAAACGTATGTGTGTCCGCTTGACGTGGCGAACGTGATGTGCCAACGCTGTTTGAATGTTGCATAACACGTTTGTTTTCGCCAAATATTAGGTGCTTCAAAGAAAACAGGGCAAAGACGACGAATGATACTGATGACCAGTGATGTTCCCATCAATTTTTCTGAGGGGTATACTCCCAGGATTCCATTACGCACAATGTGTATTTGATCATATACATAGTATGTCATAATATGAAAATTTATGAAGCTTGAGAGTATACCGCTATATGTCTAAAAAATGTTTGAGAGTATACGGCGTATATGGAGTTATACCCTATGGGAACACCACTGCTGATGACAAAACTTAACATTGAGTGTATCAACAAAGTTTAAAGAAACACAATGATAAATGTTATCTCATTTCTGTAAAATTAGCTATGTAATTGGGAAAATGAAAGCATTTGTTACATGTGCGATATTAACAAAAAAAAAAAAAAAATCACTATTCATTAGATCATAACTTACTAACAGGATACCAGCTACTGGTCCAATAAAACCCCAAATGGTTCCTTTCTCTGTGGACAGCCAGCAGCTAAAGAGAAACATGTAAAATTTACTTTTTTTCATGGAATGGAGGTCACATGGTATTCTTATTTTTGCTTTTTCCACGAAATTATTCTATAGAATGACAAAGAAAAAAGGTCAAACATTATTCGCTATTTTCAATGGCTTGTATAGTTTATATTCAATTTTAATAACCCATTGCTATATTGTAGTAAATTGACCTCTGTTTTTTTTTTTTTTTTTGTATTGAGGAACTCTTAAATTATTCAGATGCTTGTGTCTCAATGTGTATGAAAGTTTTAAATTTTAAGCAGTTAAATTGTTTTTGCTTACGTATAAACTTAAAAAGAAATTAGATAAATTCAACATTAATTTATGTGGAATTTCTCATTTTTGAAAACGCATAGGGCAGGGTCGGACTGGGTCCTCAAAAAGGCGCATACCCCAATTTTTCTGAAGGCGCATGCCAATGGGGGGGGGGGGGGGATCGTGGAAAGGATATAAGACGATCATTTTAGAGGAGCGATCAGTGGCGGATCCAGACGATCCTGTTGAGAGGGGCGATTGCTTAATTCATTAAGGAGGGGGAGGGTGGACTAATGAAAATAATTTTTTTTTAAAAGTTTAAAGTTTGTAACAATTTTTTCCCCCCCCGAATAATGTGTAATGTGCTTCGCTCAAAGAGTTTGAATGAAAGTTATAAGTGTTTCGAGTATCACACACACAAGAATAAAAAAACTGAAAAAAGAGTTTCTAATTATCTAAATTAAACCTTTTAACTTTTGATTCGTTTGGAAACTCGTGAAATTTTTTTCAGTTGTTATTCAGGTCCTCAATTGTTTTTTTTTTCCTTACAAAAGAAAGGTTGCAGCAATAAAATGGCATCTTTTTTTACCAGTTTACGTACCGAACATAATGAAATACTAAAATTGCATTTGTAAATAAAATTTGAAGATAGTTTTGGATTTGTTTGTTGATTGAGTTTTGTTTAATATTCGCGCAAAGGAAGGAGTGTTTGCAGGCTTTCTCCCGAAAATTTTTGTTCGGAACGCATTTTTAGACTATTTGGAGGTTAACAAGTAAAACGGAGGTTTGGGGGGGTCCCGTTCCGGAATTTTTTTTAAATTTAAGGGTATATTTTCGAAAACACAATTATTTGCTATCTTTGTGTTCTTGAAGGAAAAGATGAGAGACGAGTTCTCCCCAGTTGTTTTATGATAGCTTCAAAACGCAATTTTAGTGTTGCTAAAAACCAGGGGGTTCGGGGGCTTACCCCCGGAAATTTTTTTTGTAATTGAACTCCTAAAAACGCAATTGTAGACCATCTTTGATGACGTAGCAGAAGACATGGGGTTCAGAACTTTTCAACCGAAACTTTTCGATGTTAGGAGTTCCAAAAAACGCTGTTTTAGACAATCTTTGAATGATGTTGAAAGATGAGGAAAGAAAGATGGAAAGAAAGACATGGGGGCTCCTCTCCGAAAATTTTTTGAAATTAAAGTCTCAAAAACGCAGTTGTAAGCCAATTTTTATGACGTAGGGGGAAGGAACGGGGTTTGGAACTTTCCATTGGAAATTGTTGGAAATTGGAGCTTTGAAATACGATGGTTAGCCATCTTTGGTAGTGTAAAGGGAAGGGATTGAGTCCGGAGTAGACCCTCAAATTTTCAATATTGAAACTTCAAAAACATAAGTTAGTGGGTTTTCATTGACGTTAGGAGAAGGACTCGAGATTAAGGGCTCTCCCCCGTAATGTTTTCGGAACTGAAGTTCTAAAAACGTAATTGAAAGCCCTCATTAACGACATTTTCGAAAAAGTTTTCGATTTCGGTGATTTTTTGAAATTGAAGCTCCAAAAATTCAAAAGTTTTGACAATCTTCGATGGCATTGGAAAGAGGGGGTTGAGGAACTTTCCCCTGCAAAATTTTCGGAATTAAAGTCATAAAAATACAGTTGTAGACGATTTTTTGTGATGTGTTGGGGGGGGGGGGGTGGAGAGAGAGAGAGAGTTTGGTGACCTTTTCCCGGAGTTTTTTTAACAGAATTTTAGACGATTTTTGTTTATTTGGGAGAGGAGAGATTTTGTGGGACTTCCCATTGAAGTTGTAAAATCTTGACTGTAGGCCATCTTTGTAAACTTTTAGGTTAAAGCACGTTTCACTAGTTTTTTTCAATCAAGTGCCAAAAACGGCAATTTAGAAAAAAATAATGAATAAGTACATTCCGAATTTCTGAAGTCGCCCAGTGGTTTGATTTCGCATCTTCTGAGAGAGATTTTTTTTCACTAGGCGACATTGATGTCAAGTGGTCATTATGTTATAAAATGCACTGCTACATATCTATACGAAATTCAACTTTTCCACTATGAAATTCATTAAAACTAAGTGTAGAAAAACTCGCTGACAAACGCCTAGACAACTGCATTCAAACGGCAACCATTACCGACTCTACCAACAATAATAAACTTCTTCATGTAATTCAAAAATGCAGTTTTAGACTAACTTCGATGATGTTAGAAGATGAAGAGAGAAGTTCTAGTGGCCTTATCTCCAGAAATTGTTTTTAATTTCAATCTTAAAACGCTATTGCCGTCCATCTTTAATGACGTTAGGGAAAAATTATGCGATTCGAAACTTTCTTCCAGAACGTTTTCGAAATCGAAGTTCCAGAATAGGGAAACCGGGCTCGGAGGAAAATTTTCGAAACTTCAAAATGAGGGGAAGGTATGGGAGCTTTCGAATCAATTAGAAAACTTCGTTTTGAATTTGCAACACAAGGTTTTTTTTTTTTTTTTTCAGCGAAGGCGTTTGTATTGCATTTCATCTTAAAAAGTAGGAAGGGCGCACCTGCCCTCGGGCAGGTTGGCAGGCGGGCCAGTCCGAGCCTGGCATAGGGTAAGGTCACCAGTAACAGACAAGGGTCCAGTAACAGACAGTTATAAGTTTGGATTTAAATACTAAGCCTTTTAAGCAGGTAAAACTGATGTTACCGTAGCCCGTGAATACAGTGCAGACATCTAGTGTTATCAGAGTGAATTTTATGAGCCACGAGGTCAGCTGGTGTTTTATGTTCATTTGAATTTAATAAGGCTTTAGTTCTAATTCAATATTTTTTACAAATATTGAAGAGAAAAGAGGAATTTTGTCTATTACTCATCGTTTCCTCATCCTGTCTGTTACTGGGTATCATCAGATTTTTCGGTGTCTGTTTCGGGGGGGGGGGTTACCTTTTTGCGAAATTGAGCAGATGAAAGTATAATTAACTAATTCAGAGGATATAGAAGCAGCCAAACCTTAGATGAGATGTAGTTACATGAGAGAAACATGGTTTAAGAAGTCAAAATACATTAAAAGGCTCGGCAAAATGAGTTAACCTGAGAGCGATGTCTTAAGAATGTTTGTGACTGGTGCCGATTGTGAAACTCAAACCATTCACTTACTTTTCATCCGTGCCATAGTATGTTGGACGAGCGGCAGCAGTTATTGCAACAACAAACAAGGGAAATCCTAAATTAAATGAAAAACAAAAATATTGAATACCGTTTAGAGAAAAAAAAGTTTTACTGTAAATTTGTCTTTATATCTAAAGAACGTACCGTATCCAAAAATATAATATTTTTCACTGTGAGACCGTCTTGAGGCAAAAACAACGACTAAGAGTAAATAAATGTGAACACCTTCCAGTAACATCCAGCTGAAGGCGGACAGGAAAAAATAATGCAAAAGTCCAGCTATGACAGTACATAATTTCTGAAATCAAAAATAATTGATAGAAAACGTATTGTATTATAATACAGACTTGAAAATAACTGACGATTGTTGTTACAAGCCTGATATTTCTACGTCATAAACAGGGACGCCCCGAACTTATATTTTTCGGAGGGAAGAAATTCTCAACTTGCCGAATGGAACTCCAAATTTCGCCGAATGATGTTTTTCTTTCCGAACTGTCAGACAAAATTTGCCAAAAAAGGAAAATTTTAGGAGGTCACACTCCCCTGGTTATAAAATTTCAACGATCTCATCTGCAGCTATGACACCATTACTAGATTTTTTTGCGTAGTAATATATATATATATATATATATATATATATATATATATTGTTACGAGTCCAGTCACTTCAAGAAATTCTTTAATATCGACACAGTTCTTGAGAAAACACAGGAGATTTATTTACGACTATGTACAAGAAATATCCTTGGCAACTGCTAAATTAACTATAGCAATTAGGCAAATATCAATTAACACTGTAAAGTCAACGGTCCTACAAGTATTCACATCAAAATACGCAAAAACACAGCGCAAAGGCTAATACACACTTCCAGCGGAACGCTGAAAACGAGACTCCACAGTTAGAAAACGAACAAACTGTCTCCTCCACTCACAAGACGCCCGCCGTTTTATACCGAGCGAAGAAATATTTAGAAAATCCTACCAAGTTTTACAAATTTCTCTCATTTTTTAAAAATTCCATTCACAAATCTTATCATCCAGAAATGGGGGGACCTTCAGTATACTTCAGTCAAATGTTAGGGAGTTGTATGTACATTTACATTACAAGAAACCCTATTTACAGGTTACGTTACTAAGATAATTTTAGATGAAAGATAATGGAATAAACGCCAAATTTAGCTAGATTACAACAAATTAATCACAAAAATAATCACTATTTACAGAATTTATATATATATATATATATATATATATATAGACAGTGGTTTCGTTACCGGGAGGTGGAGTGGGTGGTTTGCCCCTGGTGTCACCCGTCTAGGGTGACACCCAAAGTGAAATTTCAAGTTTTTGAAAAATTTTAATACTTCAATTCAGAAAACTTCTCCCAAATTTTTAATTATATTTACTCTATCAAACGCAGTTACATTAGCATGACTTCTCCCCTCATTACATCACGCATTATCAAAGCTCATTTAAAATTCATTTTTAAGACTAGAAATTTGAAATTTTTCCGGGGATGAAACCCCTGGTCCCCCTTCCTTCATCCCAGATCATCGAGTGATTATTAAACTCAACATTAGAATCATATTGTCATGTGACTTCCTCTTGAACCAAAAAGCTGAAACCTGTTATCTTTCCCTGTGTTTGAAATAATTGAGGAACAATAAATTTAATACATCCCTTACTTTTTTGACCTCGTGACGGCCCTGCACAGAGGCGTCTAGGGCAAGTTATATACTTATATAATAAAAACATAGTTTTTTGTCTTTTGTACATTAGTCAACTTGAAATTTCGTTCTAAAAGTATGTTGTTGTTTCTGAATATTGTATGAAATTCATGTTTGCATAGAACCCTAAAACTTTTTTTTTTCTTCTTTCCGTTTGTGGGGGGAGGGGGGGGTGATACCAAACATTACCGCCCTGGGTGTCCCTCATGCTAGGTACGCCACTGGTATATATGTGTGTTTCACTGAACATGGAGTACTGTTTCAAAAGTAATCTAATCAATACAAAAATGTGTGATTTTTTTTTCATAGCAATGAAGCATATAGTAGAAAAATCAAACATAGTCACTAAAATATAAATCGTAATTGCCTTAGTTAGAAAATTGCTACGAAATCCATTCATACACATTTTTTTTACTGACTTATTCAAGGGGTAAAAGCAGAAAAGTATGTTTATGCTGCTGTACATAAAAAAAGTATCGATGCAATTGAGTATTCAACATTTTATGCAGTAAATAAATAAATGGCAGAATTTTTTTAACTCAAGTGGAAATCGAAATAAAGACAGAAAATGTCTAACTATTATCTTTTTAAACTTTTAATTTAGAAACTAATGCAGGATCAGTTGGTGTAAAAGAAAACTTGGGGTAACTGTAAACAAACTTTATCACACTTGATAAAATAAATTCGACTTGTTAGAAGCAAAGTTGCTCCAACTAAGTTGCCTCGTGTGAAGACAACGAAAAACGCCAGTCAACTAGTTAACAGGCAACTTTTTCAAAAGCTGATTCCATTAATCACCTCGTGCGTAGGAGGTCTAATAAGCCGAATTTATTCGAGCAGCTGTTCCACGAGGGGTGCCCACTTAGGAGGGGGTGGGGGGGGGATCATGGCGCAGACTGCGCTTTTGAATTTTTTTAGGGGGGTTGAGGGGTAGTTTCCTTTTTAGGGGGAGGGCTCTTGCTCTTGGGGAGGGAGAGTCTTCGCGATATTTAGGGGGTACGTCCTTGCTCTTAGGGGGGGGGCACCGTTGGCACTACAACGCTGTTAAAACTGAACCGAGTTGACTCTCAACTAGTTGACTCATGTGTAGAGCGAACGCTTGGCAATGTCCCGATGAGTGTAATCAACTAAAAGTTGACTGTCGTGTGAAGGCTGCCAAGGGATTACTCTACTTTGTTAGACTTTCTAATAATCGCCGTCCGAAAGTTGATTCAACTAAGTTGCCTCGGGAGAAAGAATCCTTAAAGTTGAAAAATTGAAATTATGTTTTCCTTTATCCCGACTGAGTCTATTTTTGAAAAAAATCAAACATTTAATACATTTACCTGATTATCTGTTCTGTCTATTCCGAAAATCAAGACTAAGTTGGCTATCAAAAGTGTAAGACACAGATTTCGATGAATGACGTACCGAAGGGCCCAGGAATGTCTGCTGTGGTAACTAGAGAAGAAAAAATGCAAATATTTACCGAACTTTTGGTAACGTATTTCAATAAATAGAAGAAAGTGGGGCAAAACCGCATCTTCAACTTTTGAAGGGAAATTAAAAGACATTTAGAGATGTTTCTATTATGAAAATTAGGCAACATACTTCCTTATACACTCCTGTTTGTGAAAATTGCAACACCATGAAGGAAGCATCATAGTTGAATGAAATTTAATACACAGTGGAGTGGCAATGGTACAAATAAATGATTACATTTTCAAACCAAACAAACAATAAAAAGAGATAGAAATTAGAATTTTGTGTGGCCATCATGCGCCGCAATAAGAGCCGCTACACGACTCGGCATGGAGTAAAACAAAGTTTGAATATCTGCCCGCGGAAGAGTATTCCATATTGTTTGTATGCGCAACCAAAGTTCGTCTGCCGAAGCAACAGGACGAGGATCACGAGCGAGACGCCGCCCAACGAAATTCCACACATGTTCAATCGGTGACATATCCGGGGAATATGCAGGCCATGGAAGAAGCTTTACCTGCTGCGAATCAAGGTGGGATTTGACAGTCCTGGCGACATGTGGACGGGCATTATCCTGCTGGAGTACAGCCCCTGGCAATCCTTGCAGGAAAGGAATAGTTTGGGGCTGTAAAACTTCGTTTATGTATCGGGTACTGTTCAAATTGCCCACAATTCGTAGCAATTGTGATCGTCCATGATATGCTATGGCACCCCAGACCATAACTCCGGGTGTTCGTCCACTGTGACGTTCGATAATGCACTCCGGAATGTGCCGTTCACCGGCATAGTGCCTGACACGAATTCGGCCATCATGGTGCTACAAATTGAAGCGGAATTCGTCAGAAAATACGACCTGCTGCCAATCAGCACGCCAGCTTCTATGCACATTGGCCCATTGTAGTCGCAGACGGCGATGGTTTTGCGTGAGAGGAATCCTCTATAAAGGAATCCTTGCGCGCAGCCCACGCTGCAGCAGACGTCTCCGAATTGATGAAGCATACAATGAAACACCTGTAGCTATTGACCACTGCGCTGCCAATAGTCTAGAAGAAGCTGTGCGGTCCGTCAGCGCCATACGCACCTCGCACCAGGTGTCTGTCATCGCGAGCTGACGTCACATTTTGGGGTCCACTCCCGGATTTCCTAACTGGCCGACCCTCGTCCGTCCACTGCTTCCAAACACGCATGATTGTGCTGCTCTTATGCTGCACACGAGCGGCTACGGCACGATAAGACAATCCAGCTTCTGCCCCGTTCAAACTCCGAAGTTCGCTCAAATTTCGCTTTCTTTCGTCGAAGAGGCATAGTAAAGATTCAGTTAACGTTTACTCTAGCATATAACCACCGATAATCATACACGCCTCGCTACAGCCGTCTATTTATTTTCTGTTCGATCGCCGTTCAGAGGGCGCTGCTCAGCATAAGCATGCGCTACCGGTCTGCAATTCTAATCATTTGTATATCATGCCCTACTTTACATTTCCTGCTATTTTCAGCTCACTCGCGTAAGTCCTTCGTGGTGTTGCAATTTTCACAAACAGGAGTGCACATTTGAGAGGAAAAATTCTGATTTAAGTGTAGACGTGCATAGTAATTTTAGAATGGATTTTTTTTCAGTCTTTGCAACATCGTAATTTTGGTAATTATTACGAGGAGCTTTAATGCAAAACGTGAAATTTCATTACTAAGCAAGAATATCATATTAAACACTCTGAGTTCATATGCTTAACTTTATCTATTCAAAAGCATTTATCTTTCTAATATAAAACAGATTCTATATCACCTTAAATTCAGACAAAACGTTCGAAAATTTAAAAAAAAAAAAACCAAACTAAACAGCTGACAGACATCAAATACAGTTTCAACTGCCTTTTAATGCTGATTTTGTCCGATAGTAAATTGTAGCACGTATTGCGCAAAAACCGAAGGTTAGAATTGACACCCCCCCCCTCCACTTTCCCTCCGTTGAGTATTAATATGTTTACCATATAATAAGGATAAATGTAGTTAACAAAATGATAGCTCGAATATATTTGTAAGGATATCTAACCTATCTTAAATTTAAAAAAAAAACCTTCTAAACCTTAACGTGACTTTCTTCAAAAGTCCGTATACAGTTTAAAAAAAAAAAAAAACAGTAAAAAGTACTGGCAGACAAGTACTAGAACTTTTTTTAACGTAACATCCCATTTTGTGGTAACAAAAACGCTGTGAGAACTGTCTGACCACGGATTGTATGGAAAGACAAACATCCGTTTTACAGCTGGAAATGGACGAATCTATTATTTTTTACGGATGTCAGCTTTTGCAGAAGCAGAGTCTCATTCAAATGAGAGGAATAAGCGCATCAAATTTTTACTTTTCCCCCTTATTCACATAGATTCGTCTTATCTGGAAGTTTGAAAATTCCATGCAATCCGTGGTTGGACAGTAGTTGCTCATTAAAAGAGCGAGGTATAAGCAGTGGGATTCAAACTTGCCTTCTTATTATCCACAGAAGAACAAGCGAATGCCTAGACTGAATGGAAGTCGAGTTGAAAGGAGGGAATGCAAATTATCTGCTTCGCACTGTAAGTCACGTGCTGTATCTGCTGACGCAGCAATCTTTTACTTTTTTTCCGGGAAAATTTACTGTAAAACATTCTACGTATTGTAAACTCCCATTTACAGTGATATTTACTTTAAGATTTTCTTGAATTTTTAATAGTGAACTCTCATATATTGAAATAAAGATAATAGCTCCGTCTAGTACTTTTTACTCCGACTTACAGACCAATAAGCTTGCTACAGGGAAGATTTACAATTTTGTGTCGTAAAAAAATCACCTAATTATTTAAAATTGCAGTAACGAGTCTTACAATAGTTACATAGCAAAATTTATGAAATATGAACAAGCTGTAGCCTCCTCAATTACTTTAGGAGGCTTTGAACAAGCGATGACGATATGTTTTTCGTTCTGTTGGTAAAACGCAAATCTAACAATAAGTAACTAGTATGTTGTGGCCATCACGAAACTTTCTTCTATAACTTTCTTGTGAATTCTGATCAATCCCTATGCTTGAAGAGAATGCAATATTCCCAGCAAAAAAAAAAAAAGCCTGACGGACGTCCGAATTCCTGAATTTCCACAAAAGCAAAGCAAAGAACGACTTGAAAGTTATTTTAAAAGCCTTGCTTGAATTAATTAGATGTTTTATTTGTTAACAAACATAAAATGGCAACAGTTATTAATTTTAAATCATTGCGATAACATTTCCGATTATTTCCCAAAAATTAAAATCACGTGAAATAAGCAGACGACAGTATTACAATTTATCTTTCTTATTGTTGCATTTATAAAGCTATTTTTATTTACACAAAAAAAAAAAAAAAAAATCAGCCCCCCATGGAGCGATTGGCGCCAAAATTGAAACAACGCCTATTTACAAATAGATTCACATTTGTTCCAAATTTCATCCAGAACGTAGCATTACTTCTTGAGATATGGCACTCACAATGAAAAAAAAGAACATTCGATTGCGCCACCCCCTTTTCAGCTTTTGACAGCGAAATAAAATCAGCTCTTATACCCACTAAGGGCTACTTGCCGATAAATTTTTCTTTCATTCCGTTCATTATTTCTTGAGATACAGCAGTCACAATTGACGACAAAAAACGTTCTATAGCTCAACCCCCGTTTGAGTTATTGACGCCAAAATTGAATCAGCACCTGTTCCTGTTAATGGCAACATATGAACCAAATTTTGTTTGATTCCGCCAGTTACTTCCTGAGGAATAGCAAGCACGCGTAACTCAAAAAACGTCCCATTGCTCCACCCCCTTTGGAGGAATTCGCGCCAAAAACCAATGGGCACAAGTTTACATAGGGGCACATATGTGTACCAAATTTCGTTCGATTTCATGCGGTAGTTTTTGCTGTAGAGCGGCCACAAAAAACTGGTCACACACAGACGTGACACACACACGCACATACACACACACACACATACATACACACACACACACAGACAGACAGACATTTTCCAAAAATAGTCGAAATGGACTCAGCACACCTCAAAACGTTCGAATTCGTCAAAATTCGAAATTCGAAAATTTGCACGAATCCAATACTTTCTTCTATATATTAGATATAGAAGAAAGTAAAAAATTAAATATTTGCGAACGAAAATGCAACGTATTATTCGTTTTTTTTTGCAAACGGTAATTCTCATCAGCATTTTCAAGAAAAATCAAAATTAATAAGAATTACCTGTAACACGAGAACACAATGACGCAGAGGATGAGGCAAATTATAGACAGAATGCATCCAACAAGGGTTATGTAATGCAACGGCAGCGGGTCCACTTTGTAGAGAATATCTTCATAATCCATAAGCACGGCGAAATTCGTGAGGTGATTGCAAACGCAAACAGTATAGCTATCATTTGAACTTTCTACTCGGCAACCACTTGTATCCCAGTCATGACTATGTAAAATCAAAGAGGAATGCTATTGTGTTTACATGAAACAAATAAAGAAAAAGGTTTTACAATACTTTTCTTATAAAAGAAATAACTGTGGCAACAACGAATTAAGCCTTGGTATCTTTCTTAATATAACATAATCTTCAGTAATTAATGAATCTTTGATAATATTCAAGGGGTTTACAGAGCCCTGCACTGATAAAGAGGATTCCCGCCCCCCCCCCCCCCCATCTCCCCAAAAAATAAACTGCCTCAGATTTAAACATAATTATTCAGGGTTACCAACTGCTCAGCAAAAATGGCAAAACTCCGCGGCTCCGCAAAGAAGTTCTTTTGCTCCGCATATCAAGGCCGAAAGTTTCAAGCTTAAATTTAATTATTTTATCATAACAAACAATAAATATGGGACATTATAGATGCTTATACTCGAAGATTAAAATAGTGTTTAAAGCTGTTTTATTAATTTAAAAGTAATCATTTTTATACTTGAGCTTAAAATGATTTATTAAAGCTATAAAACAGTTTTGGACTCGTGGTTTTAGTTATTTTTATTTACTTTGATACAAAATACCAAACTGCTCCGCAAAATTTTAAATCGCTCCTCAAAATCACCACATGTGCTCCTCATATTGTTTCTCCAAGGTTGGCACCCCTGTAATCTGTAAGTATTTTTAATTTTTATCCTTATCTGATTTTTTTTTTTTTTGTTCTTTTGTTTTTCTTTCTTTCCTTCTTTTTTTTTTTTTTCACAACGTTAATACAGTTCTACGGTTGCACCTTTCCTAGTTCTGAGAAGATTCAGAAGATTTTCAACTTCGCGCTAGACTATCGCAATCAGAATTTACCTTCTGGGGAATGAAGGTTTGGTCCTAAACTTTTCGGTCCAGCAAAAATTTTAAATGTTTTTTGTTTTATAAATAAATTTTCTTTATCAGTGCAAATGTCAGTGCTAATTTCTATTTGAGAGTATCGGGTGGAAAAGCACTTCAGCTTCTGCAAATCAAGTTAGGGGAAAAAACCCCAAAAAAGTTTAAATAGGCAAGGTTATTCCGTCAAAAATCTTTTTTTCATGTCAGTCGGAAATATTTTACTTGTGATTTAAAGGATTTAATAACCGAACCTTAAAGTTGCCCTGCAAGGCATATAAATGGCAAAGACTGTTTTGCTTGACGGTTATAAGTGGCATTTCTCAATGACTCTCCCTTTCCTTTTAATATTTTTCAGCTTAACTTCCTTTTATGTTTTTTTTTTAAATTTTTTAAAGTGTAGTTACGTCGGAAAATACATTCAAGTTGAAGATACTTGGCGAGTATCACCTGATGCTTCTGCTATAGAATATGCCCAAGGTGTAACCTTTGAAAAATCGGCAACATCTCTTCTCTACATAGTATAAAATGAAGTCTCCAATTAGCGTCTGTTTGTGTAAACTCGCAAAACTTGAGAACTACCCGGCCGATTTCGCTGAAATTTTCACAGTATCTTTCCTTCAGCAGTCAGTACCGGAAAGGTTTGCAGACCAGTTCGAAAAAAATTCGACGAGTAGTTGTTTTATTCCAATTTAGGCCCAATTTTCATATAAATTTCCGAATATGGGGGGGGGGGAGTTAGTTGCACATATTAATATTACATATCGTTGGAAAGGGTCGATTTTTCCGCGTTCTAGGTAATTTTGTTTCAATGCTCTAACTTATTTACGGCGGGAGTTATTTGCGCTTTTAGCTCGAATTTTTTTAGGCTTAGCTGAAATTTAGGCACTACTTTCTTCAATATCTATCAATAAAAAGTGAAGGAATTGTCTCACAGTTTTCTGTTTGACACCATTGGAAAAAGCGACATTTTTTACTCTTGATGTATCTCGACTTATGGTCGAAAAACTGAGCTTCTATCTCCAAAGGAAAAAAAGTTGCAAACCTTTTTAAATCAAGTTCAAAAAATCTCATCTGCATTCAAGTTGTTATCCATTTTCTTTTCGCGTTTCCATGGTTACGCTTTTTGAATCCATTGTTTCTTCCCATCTTTCTTCTTAAACTTATTTCATTTTATGTATTACGCTTTTTAAATCCATATTTCTCATTTTCATTTCTTAAAAGTATTTGATTATCTGTCGTCCATTGTTTGGGAGGGAAATTTGGCATTATGTTTTTTTTTTCTTTTATTTAAGCCTGATTGTTGAATATACACAACGTCACTTGACACAATTTTTATTTTCAAGGTAGATCGAGCAAAGCCGGGCTACGCAGCAAGTAGTTTCAAGTCAACGACTACAGAAGTAACTGGAACATAGAGAAAGAAAAAAAAAAGAATGAAATGCAAATTAATAACTGTTAAAGAAAAAACCTTCAGTTTTGAAACCCGGATCATAAAGTTTATCCTTCCTCCCAAACAGTATTTTAGTTCGTTACAATGTCGCACGAAGATAAAAACTTTAACTTCTTAATATTTTCGAAACCTACAAAGTCAACGCATTAAGAGAGATTTATTCTTACCTTCGAAAATTCCAAAACACGCATGCAGTCCCGTTAGGATTAGGAGTTAGATGTTCTACGAGTATCTTCACTTCTTTGGAAACGGCGATTGGCTTTCTATCCTGAGTTAAGGTGGCACTGGACAACTGCGGAATTTAAAGAACTTGGATCGCTAGCCTTGCTACGAGAAATAAATTAATTTGATCAGAAGAAAATTTCGCAACAATTGTCAGCAAAAACATTTCTATTCGACTGAATGTGAATGAAAGCAAATGAAATTTTAGCGCATAATAATAATAATTGATTAGTTAAGAAGAGTTAAGTAACCTCAAATCTTTAAAGCAAATAATTCTTACAGGCTTTCGGTGTGCTTTTTTAATTTTTCGAAATAGCTCTTCTGATTTTCCAGGCATTAGCTATAGCGTGGTGCAAGCTTTTGTGAACCCTCTTTGCAGAATGTGGCTGCCTTTGTATTCAACTATGGTATAATATTCCTTGAATTCATCGTCGCTTTTGTACCCCCAATCGGCAAGGAAAGACTTCAGGTGCCGAAATAATAAATAAAAGTTGCTCGGAGCGGTGTCGGGGCTGTGCAGAGGATGGTCAAAAAATGTCCCAGCCCGAAGGCCTGTAAGTGTCTCATGATTGACTACACATGTGGCAACATTCTGCCAATAGGTTTTCAAAATCTTGTACCATGCTATGACAAACGCTTGGAAAATCACGGGGAGCAGTGTCGAAAAATAGCTTAAGGGTGGCAGATTTTTGTGCAATAAATTTCTTTGCTCCATCTGTATTAGTTCTTTTTTTTAATTTAAAAATGGAACGTACTTCCCGAACGACCCTCGTAATAAAATGTACTTACAGTTTTATTTCCAAATGAGATTTTCTCAAAACGTTAATTTAAAAAAACTCATGCTCCTTCTTATCGAAAGCCATTTTACATGAAATACACCGCCAGCTCAGTCATTCCAGCTGAGGACTGCAGTTTCGTGCTTATTAGCACTCATCGGCCCCGGCATAGGAAGTGACTGAGCTGGAGGTGGAAAACTTCTCAAGGAAGTCAAGAGTGCCAAACACACTGGTAGCTAATATAGAATTAGCACCGACCAAATGAGTGACTGAAGCAATGGTTCGGTTCAACTCATATTATATAATAGCTACCAGTTTGTTTGGCACTCTTGGTCAGTCACTTTCTATGCCGGGCTGATGAGTGCTAATAAGCGCGAAACTGCAGTCCTCGGCTGGAATAACTGAGCTGGCGGTGTCTTTCATGTATTTCTCCCCTAGCCCTGGCTATAGGGTTGTAACTTACTAAAAATACATTTTACATATTACTTTGACTTTCACCATATTTCAATTATATGTTCATAATTACGGAAATGAAATTTTTGCTTTAGGATTGACACTTTTCCTAAACAGCTGGTTTTATGGTCAAAAAAGGCTTTTTTTCATTCAAAAAGTGGCTATTCGTTAAAAGTTAATAGGTTATTAAATAAACATAATTGCCAAAAAATTTCACTTCATTAGACACTTGGATAACTCTAGAAAACACCGTAAAAATTATAAGTTTCTATCATTAAAAATATTTCAGAAATAGATACATTTAGTTTAGCAATTTAACATTTTGCATGTACAGGGTACAGACTCCTCTTAGTAGAGTACAGTCGAACTCGCTTATAAGGAGCGCTTGTTTGGCAAGAACCCGGATATAATGAGGAAAGCAGAATTATTTAGTTAGTACAATGTATAGTCTGTAGGAGCATAACTCACTTTTAACAAGCAAACTCCGAATATAGCGAGCAATACTTATGTCAATTATAACATTTCTAATAAATTAATCTAGTTAATACTTTCTTGGAACCCTTTAAAATGTTGAAATCAACAGAAAGGTGGTAATGAGTCATTGATCCTATAACCAGGGAACCTCACGACTTCAGTAATCATGAAAAAAGTTCAAAATGGGCGCATTCGAAAGAGAATATTCAGACATTTTTTTTGACCCATGAACTGTGTGCCCTCGTCCCCTCGTTTTCGAGGTATGAGGTCTTAAAGTTTGCCGAAATCTTAAAAAAAAAAAAAAAAAAAAAGTCGCCAAATTTAAAGACTTGGCAAAAAAATATAAAACACCGTGCTTTTTTATCGTCAGCATCATGCAAGGTATCTGATTTCTATTTTAAGTCATCTGCAAGGCGTGTGAAAGATGTGTTGCATTAATTCCTTACTTGTGTGTGTTAAAGAATCACTATCAAACCTATGAAGTGAAAAGTAGTAAGCTTTATCCAGAGGAACGGCAACTTTAGAATGACATTAAACATAAATTATATCATTTCATTCGTGATAGTAATACATTTCAGAATTTTTCTGTATTTTAATACAGACATTTAACTTAATTTATTTAAGTGCTAATTCTTATTGATGAAATATGTTGCAAGTATTTCTTAATAATCTGGGAGAATTAATATGAATAAGTACAAAAAATCAGACTACGTTGAGCTCATATACAGATAATAAAACGAATGATCTTTGATGTTGAAATAAAATAGTCATGGATTATGGTATCAGTTTTTTTTTTCTTTTAAAGTTATAATCAATACATAAAGTTTTATTGTCTGACCACTGTGAGGAAAAATGTGTAATTTTCAGTTTAAAAAAAAAACTCTAAAGAGAAAACAATGGATAAAAAATGTCAATAACCTGTGCTTCAGAATTATCGATTTTGGAAATTACATCATGGATGGAGGGAAATAGTTATTTTTGTTCTTAAAAACTTAATTTTGTCGACGTTCATTAAAACAACCCCTGAAATCCAAACAAAATCTGCCACTACAACTAAAAGTTGTTATAACGTAAATGCACAACATATTGCAATTTTTTTTTTTTTTTTATTCATTTTTAAAAGTACTGGAATAGCTTTTACTAGTTATGTTTCAATCAAACTACTTTCACTTATTCATTTCCAGATTAGTACAACCGCAATACTCGGACATGATACTATATGCTTGGTAAAAGTCTGGGTTATTAAAAACTCGTCCGCCTCCATTTTAAGCACCTTTTCAATTTTGCATTTTGGGGGAGCTTGACGGTTGAAATATACACGACTTAAATTCATGAAAATATTTCTATTGCCGAAACTTTCTGTCTTTCAATCATTATTTTGTTCAGTGTCATATTTGTCCGGGTCAGTAGCGTATTTTTGCCCTTTTGACAGGCTTCTTTTATATTTATTTTACTATGTCACTTATTTGTATTTAACATTAATCTGCTAATTAAAATTTCTCAATTGCAAGTTCCTTTTTTAAAAAATTCATATTGCCTCAAGTATACATATTATCCTTGCACAGAATCTAAAAGAAATATTCATAATTAATTCTTATAGGAACTATATTAAGAAATACTTGAAATATATAACATCAATAATGTTGCAATTAGCGCTTAAAGTACTGAAGTAAAATTCACTTAAACTACACTAAAATGTAAAAATATACTTTAATCCTTCTCGCCCCTTTAAAATTTAAAAAGGGAAAGGGCCGTGGTTAATTTTGCAGAGGGATTTTAAAGCGCAATATCTGCAGAAATGAATTTTTGAGGCATTTGAAGAAACTCGTTTTGGATTCCAAAAGTGGAAACGTTTGAATATGACGTCCTTTTCGTGCTTTATTTTCAGCGGAAACCAAATAAACAATTTTGTACACTAAAACTAAAGCAGAGGTGCTCACCTCCCCTAAGGGCATTGGCGCACCCCCCCCCCAAATGTCACAAAGATGCAACAAAAGCAAGAGCCCCCCCCCCTAAGATGGGAAAAATGCCCCTCAAAACACCCAACCCCTAAAAATTTCAATGGCCCAGTCTGCGTTACCCCCCCCCAGGGGGACACCCCTGGCTAAAATACAGAATAGGGCCAAAAAACAAACAAAAAAAAGCTGATACTACGCTTTACTTTCCCACGACAGAATTATACAAAATGCCTATCATGCCCCGAAAAGCAACAGAAAACACACCCACATACACACAGCTAGAATTGGAAATAATGTGTCTGGGAACTCGACTGGGGTTTTAAGGGACTCGCGAGAAAAAAACGTGGTTTGAAATCAATTTACATTATATTGGCATTGTTTTTACAAAAAAAAATATTTCTGGTGACAGTGTTCCCCACCTTTCCCTACCATACTACTTTTACAAGTACATGTAAATACATTTTTGTTAATAACCAGGAAGGTCAGCCTTAGCCCCTTACCCCCCCCCCCCCCCCCCCCGACTGTAGCGGGCTTCTTAGATTGTTAATAATGAGATAAAACTTATGTTTAATCTTGATTTAAAGTTGTTCCTCTGGAAAAAGTTCCGCTTCATAAGCTTGATAGTGGTTCTTAACTTTGACGCACACAAGTAAAGCAGGGTGCCTATTTCCTCCAAGAGCCATAGTGTTTTCCTCCCACACTAATATGTTGAAGCCCCCACAAAATAAAAGCCCCCCCCCCCAGACGAGATAAAAATACCCTTGCAAACAACCCTCTAAAAACTTTAATATCTACTCTGTGCCACGACCCCCCCCCCCCCTGGTACTTACCCATGAGTAAAGAATGAACTTAATCTTTCGCACGTTTTGGTGAAGACCAAAAACGGCAAATGAGATGTCTTTTCAGCTGCAGATTTTGAATTCGTGCCGTACCTACCATTTTTGAACAAAATTCGCTAAATTAGGCGGATTAACTTAAAATTTCGACAAACCTTAAGACCTCATATTTCGATAACAGGGTCGCGAGGGCACGTAATTTTTCTGACATAAACATGTTTTACGATGCTCTTTCAAATGCTACCAATTTCGACTTTTTTTTTCGAATTTCCTTGATCGTGTGGATTCCCGGTAAGAACAAGTAATGAAGCCTTTTTTTAAATCCAAAAACTTCAAACACTTTTCGAAACGCAAAGTTGATTTTTCAGGCCATAAGATTTCTCTGATAAACAATGTCACATGAACGAAACAATAAAACAGTCCAATGCAAATTATCCAATTTTTTTACACGTATAAAAATAGCAAAATAAATGTGACTGAATTTTTGTGACTTTTTTTCGAACTAGTTTCGTACGAGCACTGGGTTATAACGAGGAATATCGCGCCTCTTCACACTCGTTGTAACAAGGACGTAGCCAAGGGGGGGGGGGAGGGTCCATGGGGTCCGGACCCCCCCCCCTGGTACTTACCCATGAGTAAAGAATGAACTTAATCTTTCACACGTTTTGGTGAAGACCAAAAACGGCAAATGAGATGTCTTTTCAGCTGCAGATTTTGAATTCGTGCCGTACCTACCATTTTTGAACAAAATTCGCTAAATTAGGCGGATTAACTTAAAATTTCGACAAACCTTAAGACCTCATATTTCGATAACAGGGTCGCGAGGGCACGTAATTTTTCTGACATAAACATGTTTTACGATGCTCTTTCAAATGCTACCAATTTCGACTTTTTTTTTCGAATTTCCTTGATCGTGTGGATTCCCGGTAAGAACAAGTAATGAAGCCTTTTTTTAAATCCAAAAACTTCAAACACTTTTCGAAACGCAAAGTTGATTTTTCAGGCCATAAGATTTCTCTGATAAACAATGGCACATGAACGAAACAATAAAACAGTCCAATGCAAATTATCCAATTTTTTTACACGTATAAAAATAGCAAAATAAATGTGACTGAATTTTTGTGACTTTTTTTCGAACTAGTTTCGTACGAGCACTGGGTTATAACAAGGAATATCGCGCCTCTTCACACTCGTTGTAACAAGGACGTAGCCAAGGGGGGGGGGGGAGGGTCCATGGGGTCCGGACCCCCCCCCCCCCCCGCCCTCTTCCCGAAAGGCCACTGTCTGCTTTTTCTCGGTTGTTGCACTTCACGACAACCAAAATTTTCCAAAGAGAGAAATTTTTTGAAACCCGGTATTTTCCCCTTAAATATTCCCATTAATCGGCAATTTTCCCGCGTCCGAGTCAATTCAGAACACGAGAACCTCGTGCAATAACTGCGGGTTCCCAGTTGCCGAATGTCTCTTGCTGTATCGCGTACTCCGTCCGAAAACGACGAATTTCCAATTCAACCCAACTGTGTGTGTCAACCCATGTATTAAAAAAAAAGATAACGAATGCTGTTTAATGGATAATTTTTTTTTTCTGGTAAAGTTAAGCGGTAATCACTTTGATAATTTGGACTTTTAATTGGGTGATTTTATCTTAAGGTGGATTTAAATCAAAATTCATAACTTTTGTGTGTGTGTTTTAAGATAGTTATATTATCAATAGAAAATGAAGCATTTCGCGTATGACAAGAAAATATATGCAAAGTTAATTCCCCCTGCAAGACTCACAAACTATTTTTTTTTTTTTAGGTTTTGATTTTTTCAAGAAAAATTTGTTTTATACTGTTTGAAAATAGAACAGAAAATTGTTCAAATCAAAACACATTATCTATTTCTCATCAAAAGCTCTTTCTTACAAAGTTTCATTGAAGCTAAGTCGCCTCTAAGTTCAAAATTTATATTTGCATTGAAGTTTTTTTTTTTTTGAACTGTTCAAAATTAAACGAAAAATTGTTCAAATCAAAAATAAAATGTGGGAATGAGGTGTCCTCTTTCGATCAAAAAAAAAAAAAAATAATGTTCAAATTGGACCGTTCACTCAAAAGTAATAGGGGGCGGGACAGACCGACAGACATTTTCCCCCATCTCAATACTCTACTTTGAAATTTTCAATTTTTCGATATTAATTTATGTATTTTATTTATTTTTGACTTTTTTTTTTCGCAATGTATTTTTTAAGTTGCAGAAAGCCTTTCATGATATTTTCTTCTTTCTCTGACTTTTACTGGGAAAGTAAGCTAAAAATGAAAATATACAAATGTGCGCAGATTTAAATTGGATATTTGATTCAAATTTTTAAAAATTTGATTTAAATTTTAATTTTTTTCAATGAAAATTATAAGTTTTCTTGAATTTTAAACTGAAGATCATATTGCTTTTAAGAAATGAAATTAATCCCTTTAAATTCTGCTTCAAATAATTCTTAATATAAAAAAAAAATGTTTTAATTGACATTATTAAAAATATGTTTTTATTGTTTTATCATTAATTATTTTTTATTAGTTTAAAATCATAAATAAATTTTAATAACTATTAATTTATCTCAAAAATTAATGTAAGAAAATATAATTAAAATAAATTAGAAAATCACTTACAAAATGCGTGATAAAAATATATTAAAATCTATATAAATCAAAATGCGTGATAATACCAATTTTATTAAAAAAAATTCAACTTTCTTGGTATTTATTTGTATATGAAAAGAATGTTATACCTATGTCATTAAAAAAAAGTATATCCATTATGTCATTAAAAAATATTTATTCGATACGTTATGTCGTAACAGGTTACAGAATATTATTTTTCATAGTCTATTTTCAGCAAAAAAAGAAAAACGAAACTTAATTTCGCTCTTCGCGACGCGGAAAACGAAGAAACAAAACTTGGCGACAAAAAAATTCTCAAGATTGAGCTACGTTTTGTAAAGTATTTAAAAGAATTCGTTGGCCTTCAAAAAAAAAAAAAAAAAAATCGATCCTGGTAGCTCAGAAAATGAAGATTTTTTAATCACTTATTGCGTTTGTAACTTTCGAAAAGATTAAAATAAACGTTCTGCCCGCATTGAAAAGTCGAGCGAAATTCCGTAGGACTCCATGGTTAAGAGTGTCCTCTAGGGGGGGTTGCTGGCCTTCATTTCTTCCACGAGCGGCGGCGGGGTGTAGTCCTTCCAGCTGTATAGAGTTCAGTGGGTGCATCCCTAGTGAATCAGTAATTGAAATTCCTATTATTTTCTGTTTTAACGCAGTTTTTTCTACCACGCGCTTATAGGAAACATATCTTGAACAAAAATTGTAATCAGAAGAAAATTAAGTGTACATAAACTAGGTAAGTTGTTGTGTTCCCTTTTAAAGTTTTCTTAACAATACGAGCTATTTATGTGTTAATATGTTTTCCCATTTAAAAACGAAGTTCAGACAGCAACGAAAAAAAAAAAAAAAAATTCTACACATTTCGTGTGTTTGAGGATGAGAAAAAAATAAATATTAATTATTAATTTGTTTTTGCTCTTTATATTTTTGGTATGATTCATTTCAGATCCATTTTATATTTTGATTAATAATCTTATTTAAACTTTTAGTTTATTTTTAACAATAATAGATTACTTATCTCTCCGTAAGCTTACAACTTTTAAATTGTAATCCTGAAAATTTCTTTTTTTTTTTTGAACATAAGTGAATAAATAAATTTGAAGTTAATGCAACGAAATTACTTTTCGCTGTATCAAAATTTTATGAAGCGAAGAATGAAATTGAAAATTACTTGAATATTTTACTGTGATCAGTTTATGAAATTGCAAGTTCGGCCATATTAACACATGTAATTTAAAAGTAATTATTTGAAATTCGTACTTTTAAATCATACTGAAATGTGAGTCTATGGTCCCAAGAGAAGAGCGGCTAGTCATTTCTAACTGAAGAAAAAATCTTTCTTTGATGTTGTTCCGTTTTTCAAGAAAAGCATATTTGTATTTGTTTCATTGGAATAAATTTTCTGATTAGTATTTACCGCCTTTTTACTGAGGAATTATTTAATAAGCGTCTATGCATCCATCATTAGTAAATTGCGAAGGTAGCATTAAACGTAACAAAAAACGGACATGTGGGGCATTTAACTATAAAATTACTATGTGAAAGTTTCTGCTATTTACTGCGCATATAATTAAAAAAAGGTCAATGCGAGGAAAATTTTCTTGTGTTTTTCACGTCTATATTAGATTTTTTTTTTAAACTCTTAATTTCTTCAAGTAAAAATTATTTGCTATTTCTTGCAATAAAATATCTTTTACTAACATCACATAAAAGAAAGAAAAAAAAAGTCAATACCTACGTTATAAAATATGATATGCTTTCGAGAATACAGGATGATTACAAAATCGCTCCTAGAATGGAAGTTATACCAATTTGAAAATGAAAGAATCAGAAGTGTTATTATTGTTATATGAATTTTGGAATGTAGATTTAAATCATTACTGGATTTTTAACCACAATCATTGTAAGAGTTTCAAAGATTGTCTTTAGACTTTTGAACATCAGATGACTGAGGAGCAAAAAATTTACAAACTGAGGCTATAAGAAACCTATAAGTTTTGATTCCAAAAATTGGCTAGCTTTATGCATATTACATATTGTAGAAAATGTATCTAATTTAATGCTACTGTATTATCGCAATCGCAAACGGGGCGAAGATTACCTTAATGATCAAGATTTGACGTTTGACTCCAAATTATGAAATTTTCGAGTCGAACACTTGCTTATTGCTAATAAAGACAGTGAAGTAACCAGGTTATAATCAAATATTGACATGATAATTCGTAATAGAGTATATTGCTATTTTCCCTGTAGTTGTTTACAATTATATTTTTAATTTGAAAAAGACTGATTTCTACAGAAGTATTTTTGTATTGGCAGAATAAACTGAACTCGTGTTTGGTGGTGAGATAGGTGGGTGCGATGCCTCCTCTTGATCTTTTAAATGAAACATCAAATTGAAAACATCAGAGGAAAATCGCCAATAATGTTCAAATCATTCATGACCTTATAAAAAACATTTATAAAGAGCAATCATTTGCATTTTTTCCAAAATGTTGTTAAAATAAAAATACACAGATGCTTAATTTCATTCACTATACATTCCATTACTCGACATGTAAAAGATCTCTCAGGTATTCGTTTGGCTTGACAAAATTAAACCCCTAGTGCAGTTTCGCATCGATGAGACTCAAGTGTCTCTATCTGGTGGAAACTCGGCATCAAAATTTCCTGTGCCAGTCACATCTGCGCCTTAATGGTAGCATTTGAAAGACTAGATGCCATATCGGTGGTTCGCACTAGGTCCGAAAAGGCTAAAGCCTCCAACGAAGCCCCATTAGAAAGAAAAAAAAATACCATAACGGATCCTAAGATAGCTTATTTTACCAATTCGTTGCAAAAAAATAATAATAACGATTAAAAAAAAAAGGCAATACGCATTTTTTATTTATTTATTTATTTTTTTTAATGATTGCAGCAAAATAAGTCTCCGTCCATCAGAGTTAATAGTTTTTTCAAGCTTTTAAATGATGGTTAGAAATGATAATTAGAAAACGGATAAAATTAGAAATTTTATTCAATTTTGTATTATCAAAAGAATGTTTTAAACATAGATAAATGAAGAAGTAGTTCAAGCTTTTTAAATGAAACCTTGCTAATATTTTCGTCGAGAGAGTGGTTGAATTGTCAGAAATCTTGTTCAAATCGGACAGGGTGGCGGAATTACGTTATATTGCATTCATGCAGTTATACATTCGACTCGATAGATATATATTTCTTTATTTTTTCAAACAAAATGACTTCTACATATTTTGTTGAAATATATTACAAAGCTTTAATATTTTATTAAATTATTACCTGCGTTTTCCAAGTAATCCATAGAACAGTTTTCGTTTTCCGATTTTCTTTTATTGTAAACTTTTTATTAATAGGAATTATATCACTCATTTTCAAAGTATCAGAACAGAGGACGCTTATGTGATGGAATTTTTCTATCCATGTGTGAAAACTTAGTATGGGATAACTTTTAGTTTAATGTTAATTTTATAATCTGACAATAATTTCTTTGCCACTTAATGTAAAATTTTTGTTAACTATTTTTTTAATAAATACTCTATCAATTTCAATTACTTATTTAATTTTAGTTAATTATCATATTTTAATAATTAGTTTTGATTGGATTTATTTTTTAACGTAAATATGAGCTGCTAATTTTGCTTTAGCATGCCTCCTCTTTTGAAGTTCGTGAAACCTTGGACCCCCCCCCCCACCTTAACAAAGTTCTAGCTACGTGCCTGGTTGTAAGCGAGTTCGGCGGCACAAAGAAATTTTTCTTGATGAACAAAAATAGTCGATGCCTCAAAAACATTATACAGCAACATTAAAATTACTCAAATATCAATAAGAACTATAAATACGCGTTCCTGAATTAAGATTAACCCCATTACTTAAAGTAAGTTTCTATGAATGCAAAGATATCTGACAAAAGCATGGATGCCTTTTAATCCGTAATCTAATATGTTGCACTGAAAAAACGCTAAAACAAGTGTCAGCAATTTTTATTGCTATCCATGCAGTTTTAACGTTGAATAATGTTTTAAATTTATCACAAAAATGTAAAGTTTTCAACAACAACAGATAAAAAATGTAGTAGGAAATGTTTTGCTTTTACATTCGACAAGAGTTCACTGACATTGTCCGTTCATATTTTTAGAGAATATTTTCTCACATGCAAAAACTATGAGGCAGTGAGAAGCAAAGGGATCTAAGGGCCAAGATTGAAAATTTAGAGATAGCCAGTACAAATAATAGAGGAATTTCTCCTCTGTTTTGAGGCAAGAGATAATAGTACTACTGTCCGATCTTTTAACACGAAACCTTACTCGAATTTGCGCATGCGTCAGGTCTCTTCTGATTTTATCAAAGCAGGCGTGATAGCAATAAAGAAGTAACGAGCAAGCAAAAACTGAATGCATCGCGGAGTTCGAGAACAGACAGTAGTAGCCCACGCAGTTTACTCAATACTTTTAAAAGTCTACTTGCACCCCTTCTCATTGCCTCATTGAACTTTTCACGACATGTTTGAGCAACGGGCATTGTACAGCGGACTCCATCTGAACACTCCCTGATGCGAACACCCCGATATTCTGAACACATTTTGATTGTCCCGTTGGATACATATACATTATCCAGTCGCCCTGTATAATGAACTTAGGAGCGGTTCGCATTGCTGTACTGATTCTTGTAGGGATTTGAATAGTCGTTTGATTTTAATATTTTACCATCTGCCAGAAATGTTTTGGTACATTTATTTTCTGTCACCCGCAAGCGTCTAGTTCACAGATTAATGGGTAAGGGTTTTTGATTTCGACAGTAAGCTGTTGAATTATGCCAATTTAAAACTGGTTCTAAAGGTTGCGCTCAAGGTACTGCCAAAGGTTGTAGCTAAACCACGTGGTACACAGCGGCGAAATTCTTTGATCTTGTCCCCGGATAATAAAATGCATGGCCTTTACTCCTGCTTCAGCGCATACAATAGCGACTGAATAGAATGGCTTGTCTATCTCTCAATAATCTAAGATAATGAACACCCCCATATTCTGAACACTTAGAGTATCTACTGTAACCGCTTCGAGGAGCAAGACTTCCTTATATTCCGTTGTTATCACGAGGGGGGAGGGGCTTAGCCCTAATGAAAAAACACCGATGTAGCCTTTTCTAATCGTTTTTCATACAAAGCTGATGGGATCTATGACTTCGAAACATGTTCGAATGAATAAGCCGTTATAATTGTATAAGAATTTACAAACGTGTCGGGCTATAGGGTGGATCTTATTTGCCACCTGAAAACTGTGAGATATGTAGCTAAATGGAGAGTTACCAGTCATGGAAGCCCATTGAGGTCGACATTCCTAGCAAGTTTTTTGTTCTCCTACTCATGTCCGCATATTAGTTTCAGATTCAAATGGACATGACATCGCATTTCGTCCATTGAGTAATGACGAAAGGAAGTTTAAATCCAATTACTACTTTTTTATAGTAGCTATAGTCGAGGCAAACCTAACCTGGCAGCATTGTGAAGGCTACGAAGATCCTAGTCACAGCATTACGTACTGCCAGGTTAAGTTTGCCTCGACTATAGTTTAATGAAATCTCGTATTCAATATTGTTGTTCTAACCATGGAATACAGGAGGTCGGATAACGATGTCTCAATTAGATATTTAACATGACGTTGTTCAGACGCGCGAAGGGATACCTTCTTACACTCCGTTGTATGTGATTAACTAATTTGATACTTATATTTATGTGGAAAGTTATAATTTTACACTAATGTTTTGATCAGTACAAAAAACAGCACTTTGACGTTAAAATAAAACGTAAAATGATGATCATAAATTTGAGGTTTATTGCTGAAAGTGAAATTACTTCTCGGGGGCAGACGATGACGGAGTGCTAAGGCAGATGCAACAGTTAGTTATGTAGCTCAGTGGTATAGCTTGACCCACGGAAAAAAGGCGGATGAACTGGAAGCGGAAACGGACCCCTTTATTTTGTATTACAGAATGGTAGGATCAGCGAGATCGCGCTATCACTAAAACATTCAATGCTTGCGCGTTCTCTGCAGGCGCGATCTCGCTGATCCTACCTTTTACAAGATGAAGTGGTCTGTTTCCGCTTCCTGTTCATCCGTCATCCATCCGTGGTCAAGTCATAATGACCGCATATATTGCATGATATTTACCTCGGGTTATGCTTTGGAGCCAACACATTAGTCATGTCACCATACAGAGCAAACACCACGGAAACGTTCCCTCCTCCTGAATCTATTTGACTGTCATAACCTTTCTCGAAAAAGATACTACCTGTGTGACTATAGAATCTGGTGACATCCCATTGCGGAAGAATTACTGACTCATCTGGTTTCATCTTCATTATTTGCATTGCTATCAAAGAAAATGAAGAAAAGGAAAAAATATATATATAAATAAATAAATAATTTCTAAGGAACTAAAGTTTACGCAGTCAAGGATAGAAGTTTTGAAACATTATGATTTCTTTTTGAAGCTTTTGTTCTCTCTTTTGAAATTATATTCTAAACTTGATTACTCCATATTTTTAAAACTTATAGTTCACATAAATTTCAGACTATTGAATCAGATTTTTCATTCACAGTTAACATCCCGTTAATAGAACACTAATAAATCGATACACATTAAAACTTATACCATAGTACATCAAGAAATCATAATAAATAAACAAATAAATAAAAAATCTAAATAGTAAGCAAAGTGTATAATAGCAACATTCAATAAAACGTACAGTCAAAATAATTGGATTGTTAAAATACACGCCTGTAATTAACATTTGTGTAAAAAAAAAAATGCGAAAAGATTTAACGAATATATATATATATATATATATACAGTCTGTTGAGAAAAGGGGGAAGAAATCGTTATATCATTTGTAGCAAGACCTAAAGTTGGGGCAAAGCAAACTTGTCAGCTCCTGAATACTACGAAACGCCTAATCACACCATACATATATATGCTGCCAGATTAGGTTTTCCCCAATTGTGGCCAATGATTTGAATCGAGAAATTCGAGTTAAAATTCGGTTTTCTCAATTCAAATCATTGTCCAGTCTTCAAATTCGATTTAAAACACTTATTACTCCAGATCCAATTATTAAGAAGCTCCGTAAAAATCCATGTTCAGCAGAAAAATTTGTTCTGTCGATTGGTATCAAAGTTTTAAATATGCAAGCATGTTTTCACCACCAAATTTGTGAAATAATATTGCTTTTTTTTTCGCTATTACTTACAGTCCTATAAAGATAAAACTGAGCTTAAGAATTCTTTGAAAAATTTTTATTGTTTTAATATATAGCGTAATCATTAACTCCTGGCTGTTTTCGAGAAGATTGCATACAACATAAGTTTTAAAGTAGAATACATACGTTTGTTCATTTTAAAGATCACGTGGGGAAAGAAACAACCCTTTTTTTTTTTGTTCTCCTGCATTTTTTCTTATTGCACATGTTTTAAAATTTTATTTATTATTATTTTTATTTTTTAGTTTTACTTGATTTGCTCCATTAAAGTTTTAATCGACAGCAAAAAACTTTTAAATTCTAGGCACGTCATTTTTATGCAACAAAATAATTTTTATGCATTCTCAGAAACATCCATATTTTAAAGAAAACTTATCTTCAGTAACAGACGACATTCGGTCTAAATTTTCTAAAAACTGTTTTCAGCTCAGAGGCACGCTTGCAAACAGGCAAAATTGCTCATAAAAATATGAAGACAGAACACAAGATAACAAGGCATATCTCGTAATATACATTTTTTTTGCTCTGCTCGTGTCAGATTAAGACACCTAGTGATACGAATAATATAAAACCGCAAAGATAGAGAAAATCTAGATAGTTGAATCCTTTTTTCTTTGATTTTTTTTAAATGAGGTATTCAACCTCAAATAGTGTTGCAAGAGGGAGAAAAATGTAAATTAACTTCTTAAACAATGATTTTGAAAGATTTTTCTATAATGAATTACGGGGTTGAGGGCTAAAATGTTGCGATTTTATAAATTTCTTGTTGGTATCGCGCTTAAGTCTTTTGCCACCACTTTTTTTCAGCCCATAAATTGAGAATCTCTTTTTAAATTCTGCCCAACTATTTTTGTCATGCAGAAATGTCTCGAAAAAATATTTACTTCCTTAGACATAAAATAGGTTTAAATTTCAATTCATTTTGGAAAGACTTTTTGCCGTCTAGTTTAAAATTCTGTTTATTATTTTTCTTGCATGTTTCCTAATGATTTTTTTTGACAGTATGTAAATGCAATGAATATTTTATGACGCAAATTTAAAGTCTTATGTGACTACTCCCCCCTCCCTATTACTATAGAACCAATAATATTCGGGCACTTTAAAAAATTCATTTTTTTTCTTTTCAAATTTCTCGAAAAATATCCAGCCATTTGTTCTGTTACTTTTGCCATAGAGAGAGATGTTCACTCTTTCCAGTAAAAATTCAGTCACGTATGCATTTTAGAGGACCAACATAAAATTGAAGAAGCAAAAAAAGGTTTTTTGAGCATTCTGCATCGTGAAAATCTGGAATTAAAATGTAAATTTGAAATTAGTTTATTTACTAGACACAAATATTCCATGGATTTTTGCAAAAGTGTCACTTTAATTTACAAAGGTTTTTCACAAAGCATTTCTTTCAAAACTACAAATGTACTTCGCAAGTTTTATGTTCATCACACCGTTCGCCCGTCAAAATTTACCAACCTTTCAGAAAACTTAACAAGAGAAACCACTGCTTTTCAGAAAATTTGCAATAATAAATTACTTTTGAGTAAAAAAAAATGCCTTCAAAAAACACCTAGGCACTAAAAAGCAAAAAAATAACCAATTACACTTGAATACTATTTCCTGCACAAACCTAGAAATTTATTTTACAATTCCAGTCCAAAAATCAACTAAACTAAATACCCAATTTTAAAATAAACACTGATTTTAGTTACTATATGCTGAATTATTTTAAATATCTTACTAATTATATACGATCTATTAATTTTTAATAACCTTTTGAAGTCGGGGCCTCCTATAATTACAACGTAACGTAACTGACAACCCACCGAATCCCGAATTAAACAATAATTTATCTAAACATTTATCTAGATTTTTTAAACTAACTTTGCTTTTTAGTTCCAAGGTGTTTTTTTGAAGGCGGTTTTTTTTATTTAAAAGTAATTTATTTTTTGCTTTTTAGTGGTGTAAATATAAAATAAGTCCGTAGGATAGAGTTTGTAGTACATGAGCCTTTCTACGCGCATCTTGAGTGAGAAAGCGTCGAGCACATGAGTCTGAAAATAACTAAGATGAGCAGGATAGAGAAAGAAATTGATAACAGCGTCTCGGAGACTTCGACGACTGTGAAGAAAGGCTTGTTCAACTGCGAAACTATGAACAAAAAATTTTGTCTTCATCATTAGTTGGACTTATCAAAGTTTACTTTTTGAAAGCAAATGCACGAGTCACTAAAAAAAACAACAGAAATCGCTTTAAAATTAAAATTGTAAAATGTACATTTTAAAATTGCAACAGTTTAAATTGTAAATTATATTTCACAACGATACATATCACACAACCCTCGATAAAGCTGTCATAGATTTAGAAAAAAAAAAAGAACTTTGCGAAAGGACGAGTATACGTAACTCTCAGCAGAGTCAAGACTTGAAGTAATAGCTCGATCTGATTTAGAACTCTTTAAACTTTTAACTAAACCTCACGATGAACGAGCATTAGCAGAAATGCAACAATTGATGCATCTCATTTCTGATGAAAAGTAGACTGGATTCAGTATTAAGTTAGAATCATTTAAATGTTTACGGTTTCCCAAACTACTAATAAACTGTAAATTGACGTAAAATTCTAAATTATAGATTGTAACATTGTTAATTGTTAAATTGTAATTTATGTTTCACTACAATACGTGTCAAAACTCGTGATAAAAGTCGCACGGTTCCTTAAATGAACCCCATTATAGATGAAGATAAGAAAAATTCCACTAGAATAAATTTTATGTTTGCTTCAGAGAATCCTTGATTCAAAATTTTCATTATGATTACTCTTAATAATAATGTCTTTTAGCACTTTCTTTCACTATGGATAAAGAAAACACATACCTTTGTTTTATGGCATTTTTTTAAACAATGGGTTTTATATTTAATCGTTTGTGAGGGAAATTACATGAAATTTATTGTTTTTTACCCATAACTTTTCTCTAAAGAACAAATAGGGTAAATCAAAGATTTTGAACCTAAGAGTAGAGTTAGACCATCCCCTATCCACTAAACAAAACAAAACAAAAAAAATCATAAAAACCAGTTCACTAAGTGAGACGATATACAAAGTTAATGAAGTGCAAATCGCTTTAAATCTGAGTATGATATTTGAAGAGTTCCTCAATTTCATCAAACCCGAACTTGATTACCATTAGACCGCCGGGAAAATATACCGTTTCAAACAAAAAAAAAAAAAAGGATTTTCCTAACAGGTACAGGCAGGGACGTGAACAGAAATTTTTGGGCCCATCACGAATGACTTTTCGGGGGTCCTCTCCATATTTTTTAACCCTATAGTTCACACCTAGTTTTAAAAATATTGGGCTTCTTTTATTCTCAGGCCCGGACCAACAGGTGTTATTTCTCCCCCCCCCCCCTCTGTGCACGCCCTTGGGTACAGGTGTCTTCGAGTATTTATGAAACATTGTACAAAGAAAAAACCAATCCGATGATTCCAGAATCTCCTCCCTTTTTGAAGCCTTCTAATTAGTATAACCCTAATTTCAAATTAAACTGGCGGCATTGTGCAATAGTATATCTCGAATAATGGTCAAACTTGAGAAATCAAACACCAGTTACAACACATTATTAAAGAATAAAAATTAAATTATCGGGAGAAGGGTGTTCTGTATTCAATTCCCCATGGATAGAACACTAAACATGTTTAAAAACTGAAATATTAAAAAAAAAAAAAAAAAAAAAAAAAAAAAATTAGTGACTAAAAAAAGTTAGTTTAAAATAATATTAAGGTGAGATTGATTCAGCTATTAGAGCAGCAAAATATATTTAATTACTGCTTTGCTACGTAGTAAAACATTAGTAACACCTATAAGTAAAACTTAACAGGCGGCGAAAATTAATCATCCATATGCTGCGAGAATTATCGTTCAAGATGAACGATAAACTGATGTTAAAATGCACCGGTCAGGGAAAAACCACGTGACCTGTGACGTATTACGCCCGCTGACGTAAGCTGGATTACGTAACCACAACGTGGGAAATTCAAAGTTTCTTGGATTTCTCCGAGACCCCTAATCAGATCCAGATCAAATTACCATGAACCATCTGAGAAGTATATCCTTCCAAACAAAAAAAGAATTTTTCAAATCGGTCCAGTAGTCTTGGAATAATACGAAAACGTACATAAAAAGCCGCAAGACGAAATCATATCCTCCTTTTTTGAAGTCGGGTAAAAATACTGAAAATTTAATAAAGTATAAATATTTAAGGCAATAAAAGTTTCACTGCGCATGCGCGAAAGACAGCAATTTATCAACTTCAAAATATTGTAGCCAAGTATATGTGACAACTTATAAAAAAAGTTCAGTAAAATATCTTTAAAACTGAGAAAGATATCAGTGATCTAATGAGCTGTATTTCAATGATTCATACCCTTATGATTCGTTGAATCGTAAGGGATTAATCGCAAATCGGCAACACTTGCACGGAAACCTTGTGTTTTGCAATTCTTGATAAAAAGATTATTTGTGGACAATCATTCACGATTCCTCGTCTATCCGAGAAGTAGTAAAATATAGCTTATTAGATCGCCAATCCCTTTCTGACCTTTTAAGATATTCAACTGGAATTGTCTCATTAGTTGCCTCATATACTTGGCTTCGAAACTATGTAGGTTATAAATTGCTACCTTTAGGCGCATGTGCGTAAACAATTTGCTTTAGATGCTCATATTTTATAAAATTTTCAATATTTTTGTTTATAATGTTTCTCTTGTATGCTGACATTTTTTCTGAAAGTTTGGTAAAACTGAACGGAAAACTCAAGTTCTTATGAGCCAAGAATTTGAGTAAATCGGTAGTTTAGAAAGAAATGTTTATATTCTGCTAAAGATGAATGACATTTTTACGAAAATATAATGATGATATAAATTCTTATTAATCAAATGGGAATGTCGAAATCTCTTTTCGTAGTCATGCCGCTTGATACAAATCTTTTAGAGTTTGAGAAAATGAAAGTGATTGCTTTTGAAATTTCAGGACTTACATATAAAAGTAATTGAAAGCAAGAGGGAATTTATTTATTTAATAGCGTGTTTCAGGGCTAAACATTCATTGTCCTCATATTTTTGTCCAGTTTTTAAAAGGACATTTTATATTAACTATCGCCAAACATTCATATCTTGCGTTTTGAAATCTTTTGCATGGCAGAGCGATTTTTAGAATGACAAAAAAGCTTTCTAAGTAGTTTCACTAAATTCTGCGTAAAAAAAAAAATTTTCTGTGAAAATTTCAGTTGTCTTTTAGCTCTGACCACCGCTGTATGTCATTTCATACATTATTTGTGTCAACATTCATTCTCTAATGCATTTTCTTTTTACTTTTACTTGAAAATTATGCAAAATTATTGCATGTTGCTTACGTTTACCTTTCTAAAATTTCAATTGAGTTTGCCTTAGAACCAAATTAAAAATCCAATTTACTAGAGTTTTCTGAAATATCTATTTATAAAATTTTTTTAAAATAAATTTATGTGATGAATGAGCAATTCCACGGGTAACTGACTGACATTTTTGAAGCAAAACAATACGTATTTTGAAATATTCAACGCAAAATATATACATTGAAGAAACAATCTCTCCCCATGGAATATTGTATTTTTCTGGCTTAGTTCAAAGGTATACTTAAATTCTCAAAATACATTTTGGACGATTTAAAAAAAAATTGTTAAAAACATAGTAAGTGACTGACATACTTGTTTTTGAAATGTCAGTCAGTTACCATGTTTTTAATAAATATTTAAAAATCATCCAAAATGTATTTCGAGAATTCAACTATACCATTAAATTCAGATAAAACAATACAATATTCCAGGGCAAAAGATCGTTTGCTCAACATATATTTTACGTTGAATGTCACATAATACGTATTTTTTTTTTGCTTCAAAAATGTCAGTCAGTTATATGTCTAATTGCCGAAATACCAATCACATTGTCAAGACCTGAAATTACGGAAGTTATCTGAACCGCTCAAAATGACTCATCGAACTCAGTGAAGGGGAGGAGGAGATACATTTTACGTTTTGCGGACGTGAAAACACTTTCTTTTTTCATTGAAAAATATTTCAAGAATTGCGACGTCAGTGAAATGTTTTGATAGGACTTGACAGTTACGAGTATTTCTTCCTGGAGGAGATAACAATAACCTGAGATAAATTCTGGATTGCAACTTAAGATGCGGGCACGCTCTAATTTACAGTAAATTTTCCAAGTTGTTTCCATGATATCTTTTGCATTTAAAATGTATGAGGGCGCATTCTGATTAGACACCTTGCTCAATCTATTTGCGCGTGTGTGACTTTTTTACGTATATGGGCCAGTCCTCAAAAAGTGTAACTTTTCTGTCACACACTTTTTACACTAAAAACGTTAAGGAACAATTCATTTAACAATGCATTTTAATTTACAAATATACAAATGTGACGACCAGCAACAGGCTCTGGGCCCAGCTTTCATCAAAAATATATCTAATTAAACCTTCCAACAATTTTTTAATAATAATTTCTATTTTAATATATTTTTGGTTCACAACATGTGAATTCTCACCTTCGTGACATGTCACACACCTGATGTGACTGTTTATGTTGCTTAATAACTTGTTTAATTAAAAGTATGTACTTATTTATTTATTATTACTTTCACAAGTGTCTCAAAAACTAATTGTTTAAGTACATTTAATTGTTTAGTATTGTGTTTTTGTTCGTTTTTGTAAGGAATCATGTCACACAATAAATTCTCATCTCGCTTATCTAAACACAAAACGCCATTTCTCATTAGCACGTGGCAGTAATGACATCACATTTTATTTTCCATGATACAAGAGAGCCCCCTTGTTTATTTTCAGCCATAAAGAAGTTGTGAGATTTTTGTCGAAAAACAAGAAGATATAGATTTTGCTTGAAAAACTAAGTGTGGGTATTCTGAACTCTCACCTCTGTGAACTTAAATTTCAGAGACGTAAATTAATGTAAAAAAAGAAGTGAACATGTCTTCATCTGTTTAACATGTGCAGGCTGTAGCAAAGAAGAAAAATATATTTTCCTGAAAAATGTATCCATTAGGGCTGTATTAAAGGAAACTAGTCGACCCGTGCGGAACTCCGCACTGTGCTTCGAATCGTTTCATAAGGTATTTCGCTATTTAAGAGTTTCAAAGGAAGAACATTATGAAAAAGAACCGAAAAAAAGTAAGCGCAGAAGAGAAGGCATGTAATTTAAAGACATCAGTAACAAAACCTCGTTAAATACAACGTTGTGATAATTTGATCATCGCTCAGCTGTTGGTCCTACATATTTTCAATTCAAACATAAATATCATTAAAAGTGTGGCTGAGCAGTGACTCGTGAAAAAGCAATAATTATGCATGTAAAAAAACAGGTTGTGGGAAATACAGTCCTGCCCATATGAGCATCTGACGGGATAAAAAGAAACATTAAAGAGATATTTATTCGCACGGATTCGAATTGGCGCCATTCTGATTAACAGCCCGACACCCCAACAAACCTAGCAATTGCGCCTTACTTTTCGAAAGCTATTCATTGAAGGAATGCGTAGTAAAAAACCGCAAAAAAGCTTTTTGCCAAAATAATAATAATAATAATAATAATAATAATAAGATCATGCTTCTATGTTTTGTCCTTAACCAGCATGATACGATTTAAAATTATTCGAAAAGCATGGAATTTGATTAAAGAATGACGAAGATCTCACGTAGCGATTGAAACGAACATTCTAGAGAAGTAATAAATTAGATTGAAAATAAGTGTTTTTATCTTTGAATATTGAACTACTTCACATAGAAGGTTGCTTTAACAGTAACGGCTTAAATGCCCGCACATGTTTCTCTTTTAACCGAACACTTAAAATTCAAAACCAAAACCAGTTGAACTGAGTAGGTTTTTTAAGTGTAATTTTTCGAACGTAGACAAAATGTTTTTTTTTTTTTTTTTCAGCAGAAAGCAGAGGAGTAGAAAATGATTTCTTGCTAATGAAGTTGATAATAATTTTAATGCTTTATATCGTATTCGCGCGAATAAAAAATTAAAGGTTTACTGGTTGAAACTCGTAGTTTTAATTTGACGTAGTATTTTTTCATTTGTACAAAAGGTCGAACACTGCTATTAGAAACATCTACCTTTCAGCATACAATGAAAATGTTTTTCTGCACAAAAAGGATTTCCTTTAGGTAAATCTAATACTTTTTTATGCTTACATTATGCTGAGTGATCTGGATGTAGTCAAAGCTTAAAAAAAAGGAAGAACACCCTTCGATTAACAGTCAACTTATCCGAATGATAACTGTAGCCTGCATAAAGGAGTCGAAACACCAAGTAGCATTCCCGCTGCATTTATTTTATTACGTTTGTATGTTATGAGTACATGTAATGCGTAATACTAATATAAATTTGATATTATATCGAACAGCCCAAACTTGCCCGAAGTTCAGATAGTTTATAGCCGAACGCTCTACCGAAAAAAACTTATCATTTTAACCGAACGACTAAGTCCAGTGCTTTTAAGCTTTATTAAAATATGAACACACACACACAGGCTATTTTTTTTTTTTTTTTTTTTTTGCCGAAATCGACGTAAAAAATGGAAAACTGCATTAGGACTTTGCTTTTAAAAAATGCATAAGAACTACAGGCAGCATCAAGGTTTTGAAACAGCAAGGGGCGTTTTCGAAAACTTGATTTTTCGACCGTAAGTCTATTTTTCTTCATTAGCCAGCCTGAGAAGTTTTAAAATAAGAAGAGAATAATATATAAGATAAGATATTGAAGAAACATTTTTTTATTCTTGAAAATTTTTATAATTTGTTACCGCAGGCTGCTTGAACCGTTATAACTTAGACGGCAGCACGTGTTCATCATTTAACAGCACGGTTAAAATACAAAATAAATTGAACTATGCTCTTTTTTAAGCGTAGCTTTTCGAATGTAGTAAAAATGTAATAAGCTATTTGTATTTTTTTGCAAAAAGACGAAAAAATATGTATTTTACCCTTCAAATTGAGGTAGTATTTTATTTATTTGTACAAAGAGTCAAAAACTCATTAGAAGAATATATATTTCAATGTACGATTTATTATTTTTTTTCTGAACAAAAAACAATTCTATTGTAGTCTGAAATCTTAAACCTGTTACTTATATTTTCGCTTACATTATACTTTAATTTTCTTACCAGAGCCAAAGCTTTAAAAAAAACAAAAAAAAAAAACGTACAATTCAGAAGTAATTTAGCACAAAGTCACTTCGAATTTTCATATCAGCAAGGAGCGTTTCCTTCTCATTTATTCTATTCCTTCATAGTTGTTATGCACTTAATTAAGTGTTCATGTAATGCGCGATATTTCTCTAATTTTTTGTTGCAGATTGTCCGGACGTGGACCCGAACACGCATTCTCCTGGTTACGAAGAGAACGCTCTGCCGATCAAGCTATTCAGCTCTGTCGGTCATAGCGCAAATTAAAGTTATAAGTTTAACCGAAAAACTCATTCTGGTTCTTTAAAACAGGTTTTTCGGTTGAAAAAAACAATTTTTAGACCGTGGGTCTATTTTTCGTCAGTAGCCAGCACCATAAGCTTTAAAATAAGGCGTAAATCAAAAAAATCGATCAAGAATTGAGGAAAATCTGGCGTAGAAACCAAAAACAGGCTACAGAAATAATATATAAGGATTCCTTACCTCCGTGAATCTCAACTCCGTGACAGACCTTATCAATGTCATTATTTCTGTGGTGAAAATAAATGATGGAGGAAAAATACATCAATATTAGGTATTCTATCAAAATTATAAATTGCCAGTATATTCTCGAATTTGCTAAATACTAGTTTTTAAACACACATTTGAACTTAAAGGATAACTAAAATGAAGCCGTACTTTAATTAAGGAAGCTTAATATTAGATTCCCACTTATCATTAAAATAGCTCATTGTTTACCCCAATTAACAAAATTACTACTTTGATATCAAATTGGCCTCGACTTTTGAACATTAAAAGTTCTTTTTATTTTTTTAAATTTCTGTGCACAAGGCATTTTTTTTTATTTATGAGTAAAATAATTAGAACTTAGCTGAGTCATTCTTTATGGTAACTTCTACTAGGTAACACTTTCATGTAAGAATGAAAAAAAAAAAAAAAGGTTTCGAAATTGAAAAATATTTTTGTTCTAAAGTTACATTTTCTGGGGAACGACTCATATCTTTGCCCTTTTATTCCCAGTGTTTCAAACTTAGGCCTTTCTTTTTATACATTTCAGTATGGAGAACTATATTGTATCACGAGACAAAGAATCAACTATTTTTAAAAAGTGTACTTAAAAAGTAATGGTTAGTACGTGGGATCCGACCGCGCCATAACACCCGCAACTACTTACAAATCTTTTAAGACTTACTTTCAACAAAATCCATCAGATTGAAAACTACATTGAACATGATGATGCAGCTCATATTTGTAATGTACATCTAAATGGCTGTCCGGATTAAGCGAAGTCTGGTTGAATGGAGTCCGAATTAATGAGAGTTTACCTTATAAGTATCAAATTTTGAAAATGACTTGTACTATCAGATATCCTGATCTTTAGAGGGTTTTTTTTTTTTTTTAAGAGAGGAATCAACTATACTTTTAACAATATAGTGTACTTGCCAGGTAGGTGGTGCTGCAAACTGTAAAATATTTTACCACTTCCCTTGGCCCCATATTCCCCTACTTTGAATTACGTTAAATTTCAGTTATTTTTGTTCCCCTCCCCCTCAAAAAAAATTCTTCCTGCTGTTTAACCTGTACTATTTTAAAAGATGTATTCTTCATGCATCTTAAGCTTATTACATATAGTACAATGGGCGGACAAGTTTCATTTTAGAGCAGAAGTTAAAAGAAAAGATCATTTGAAATTGGAACAGAAATTCATGGTTCTTGCACAAAATTTCAAAATTTGAAACCAAAAAAAAAAAAAAAAAAAGAAAAAAAAAAAGAAAAGAAAGAAGAAGAAGAAAAAGTGTGTTGTGAATTAAGTTGTCAAAATACAGATCAATCAACTGATGAAAGATACATTTACCACTCTCATTTTCCTATTTTTCGTCTTGTTGAAGACGAAAAAGAAGAAAACACGCGAGTGTTGGCATAGCCATGAGGACAGCAATTGTATTAAAACAAAAAGTTCAAACAATTGTACTGTCATAAAAAAAGGTGATAACATCCAGGCTATACTCACGAATACGATGGGGATATGTAACTCCCTTTAAGTAAATTAAAACGAGTTGGAGGTTGGACCTAGCGGGATGGTTGACGGGTTGACTTTACTGACCTAGGCACAATAACTAAGTAGCTGTTACAAGACACTGCAATTGTATACTGATCTCACTTTTCAGATTTTGATGTACAGCATAAAATGATAGATCTTCACGAATGTGTTAATTATATAAAAAAAAAACAGAGAAAATTTTTACCGATATTTTTTCCGATGATACTTTGTTCCTCTGCAATTCCTCCCATAGCATCTGCTAGCTGTATTCCCATCTCGTCTATGGTAGCGACAAGATGAGTTCCCACTTCCGTCTTATTCAACTGGAAAGAAAATCCAATTTCAAAAATAACTAACTTCGACCAATTAAGTACCCTCAAATCATATACAGGGTGGTTATAAAATAACGTGAGGTGTTCAGAGTCGTCTAGTAAGTGAAGTATTGAACGAAACATTGCCAAATTTCAAGGGCGTACATAACAGACCCTGGGATTTCGATTTCTACAATAAAAATAAATAGTACCAAAAGTCAGCACCAGGGGGAATTTCGGCTCTGCAAAAGTGCATTACTTGCGAATTCTGAAGAATTAAATGCCAAAAAATGCAACCACATCAAATTTTTCCTACAAAAGTTTGTTGCTTACAAATGAGGTTCAATAAAACCAACAAGGAATTTCAATTTCTAACGTAAGAAGAATAATACTAAAAATCGTTACGAGGAAATTTCGGCCCGACAACAAGGATTTCTTTCGTGGCCGCCATCTTTCACCTTGTGACGTTTGCCCGTGGGAATTTCTTCATGGTGTGGTGTCGACATGTTCCGATATCTCTATGAATATTCGAATTACTTTACAGGTAGGAGGTTTTAACCCCCTCCTCCCCCCCCCCCCCCCGATGTGTGGAAAATATTGTGCATCGTATGCAGTACCTGGAAAATTTTGGTGTTGGTCATACAGAACCTCATTTGTGCGTAAAAATTATATTTTGTGAATACAATTAATGCATATTTTGTCAGTTAGCATTTAATAATTCAATATTCACCGTAATACACCTTTTTGACGCCAAAATGTCCCTTGGTGGCAATTTTTCGTACTATATATTTTTATTTCAGAAATCGAAATCCCATGGCCTACTATATGCACATATAAAATTTGGCAATGTTCCGTCCAATACTTTACTCGCTAGAGGGCTCTAAGCACCTCACGTTATTTTATAACCACCCTGTATAACTCGATAAGAGTAGTTTAGTAAGAAATTTTGATTATACTTCAGAGAATTAGCGAACTTTCTTGAACATAAGTCGATTTTCGGCGATTGAAAAATTTCTAACTGTATTTCTTTAAATATTGTATTGCAATGTAAAATGTTGAAAATTGGAAACCACTGACTAATTTTTCGAAAAAAAATCAATTTATCAGTTCTTTCTAGTAATAGTAGTGAACGTATGATAAGCCATTACTTTCCAAACGCGAAAAGTTAAAGCCCCTAAAAATAAATGCCAGCTAATACATTTACACCATTTTTATATACATTTACACCATTTTTATACATATATCAGCAGCGAAATAAGAAATAACGTTTAATTGCACAAACTAGATTACAGCAGAATACGTGATTCATCGCTACAAGTAACGCCTTTTCAATGCAAAATAATTGAGCTTATGGATGAAAAGAAATCCGATTAAAAAATTTTGTCGGATTTTTTTTTCTCATCCATAAGCTCAATTGTTCTGCATTCTGCAGTAATCTGTGCAATCAAACGTTTTTGGTTCTTATTTCACTTTTCAAGCACAACGGCATTTTTTTAATTCACATAAATATCAGCACTTTATTCCAGGAATTTTAAACTATGGCTTTTCATTGTGATATATTCGAATAAAAAGAACATTTATGTATCAAAGGAGGATGAACTTTGTAAAAAAATATATTAATTTTTTGTTCTTGAAACACAACAATTTGTACGTGCTACAGTTGCTAAAAAAAGTTGCAACACTGTTCAAATTATATCACAAACTGACCTTTGAGATGTCTTGCCATGTATCATCAAGCTCAATCATATGGTCGAACACAGACATCGATTTGCCAACCGATTCTTTTGTCGATTTCCAACGTGAGTCACTCGGAAGCGAGCCTATCTCCTCAAATAAGCGATTCGGCAGTGACGTCATTAGCGATATCACATCAGCCAGGTCTTCTCCAAACACTTCTTTATCTTTATCTTGAAAAATCATCTCTAATTCATTGATGACTTCCAGGGCAGTGGATGAATTATACTAAAATAAAGCAAATATTATATTTCCCGGTAAATAAAATGGAGGGAGTGAAGACTTCAATTCATGAAACGCAGAACTCAAGTCACGTGATAGATTTGAACGCAAAGCATTGGAAGAAATTAGGTTTCTTTCGCTTGTTTCACGTAAAACGTGTCAACCATTCGTCGTTGTTGAGTTACCTGACTTGGGGTCTCTGGGTCAGCTTTTGCTAAACCAATGATTGGACTTGCTCCCTCCATTTTAATTCCTGCTCTAAGGACAACCCCGTTGCAAGTTGAAGGCACAGAAAAGCGACTGACATAACCTATTTTCAGTTTTACCATTCATTTCCAGTTTCCGGTCTAAAAGTGGTTTAGGAATGTTTATATTCTTGTTACTAATTGACATAATTACCATTTCTTTTGAATGTATGGTCAAATGTTTATCCTTGCTTCTACCTTGTTTTAACCAATCTTTCTCGAATTCAATTACATACCTCTCTATTGCCTTCTCTTTAGGTCCTGCACTAAGCTTTTCGAGACGCAATCTTCATTGTACAGAAGGAATTTTTAAAAAGCGGTTCCAGATTCGTAGTGTGTGTCGTCCGGGTGGGATAATAACTAAAGCCATTGATCGTAGCTTAGTAGCGACACATCCGCCATCTTGAGGCGATACGCCGTTTTCTTCCTATGTCTACTGTGAGGAAGCGGCGTGTTTTCTTCTTGATTGTGGATTAACGGGGAGTTAGTAAGAAATCAAATCTTAGAAGCAAATCATGCTGCTTCATCATAGCAGACATAGGGAAAAAGCAGCGTTTTACTCCAAAATGGCGGACGTGACGCTATCAAGGGCTTTAAGGATAACGAAGTTCAATTGTGTGTGTAGTATAGTAACCATACAAAAACGTAAATTACGAGAGCATATATCAATTTAACGTCTGACACACAAAGTATTTACCTCAAAGTAATACATACTTTCTCTTTTAAATTTTTTATTTCAAGAGAACGGCATTCTGAAAAATCTGGACCATTTTCTTTCCATTTTGCATTATCTACATCTTTCTGGCATATCCACCGGGCACTACCTGTTTGGGGGGGAAAAAAAGTCTCATTTTCACATCTTGAAATTTATCAAAAGAAGAAATCGTAGTAGTTCTTATATGTAAAAACAATTTAGTATGACAGAAAAAGTTTCGCATTTTATGCAACTTTAACTTTATTTAAAACGCATTAAATTTTTCGAAAACATTTTCCTATTCCGAAGCACAGGTGTGCAATTTTTTATGCAAGTTTCTTACTTATGTACATTGTAATTAATGAAGTCTACGAATTTTTAATTTTATTTTAAAAGATATTGTCAAAAACGTTAGCCTACTTATATCTGTTGTAAACTCAACAATCGACGTCATGAACCAGTACAAAGTAAGAAATATAAATGATCAAAATCTATAAAAATTTGGGGTAGTCTCAACTGCAATGGATTTCAAATAACTGATGAGCAGCTGAGGCAAAAATAATTCCGAAATAGTTACTAATTGACCAAATCTCCGACAAGACCACAAGTTTCAACAAATTCATAAGCATTCCAAAATGCGATTAAGTACCTATTTTAACCCAAAAGGTGAACCATATTTTAAATCTAAAGATGTCAACCTAGGAACTTGAAAGAAAGATGATCCAAAATGCCCCATGTGTCTGGACCTTCGTGAAAGAAAAATTTTAAAGAAGTTGTTTGGTCCAAGCATCGACAACAACATACAGATTCGAAAATCAAACGAAAAAGTTGTACAGTAAATACAAAAAATAAAGAATTTACAAGACATATAAAGTCAGATAACATTCGGACATGTTCGTTGTACATAATCCAAAAAGTAGTAAAAGATAAATTGTTCAATAGCAGAAAGAGGGGAAGACCCATCAAAATATGGATTGATAATGTTGAAAAGGATTTGAAACAAACGAAGATCCCTAATTTGAAAAAAAAAAAACAACAACAGGGAATTGGGAAATGGAGATGAATTGTTGCGGAGATCGAAAGTACAAGGTTATAGGCTACAGCACCACTTCAGAAAAAGAAAAGATACCAACCTGTCGACTTTCCAGGACAAGGCTGGAGAGCAGTTTTACCAACTTCAGTATTGGGCCAATCTATTCCTCGTTTTCTTACTTTCTTGCAAAAAGACGTACTAATGGTGGTTGCCGTAATAGGTGAAGTGACAGTCGTGTTGCTCACAGCTTTGCTGCTGGTGGAGGTGTACAGGAGAGTTGATGTTACGGTTGGGGTTGTTTCGGTTGTGCTTTCTAGTAATAAACATTGCAAGTGGCGAAATGAGTGTAAGCCATATTTGATAGTTAAAAAAAAGTCTTTAAAAAGAATTCAATATTACCTGTTCCATTAACACAACAAACGAAGGGAAAACGCTTCTTGCAGTCTCTCTGAAAATAGTGCCATATGCCAGCAGTAGACTTTTCTATGTGCAAAGACAGACATTCTTCCATTCTAGAAGGAAAAGGTAATGCTCTTCAGTTTAAAACTGTAGTGCCCAACTTTGTTTTGTCCGAAGACTGTACCTTATATTAAATAAATCTCATGGCCCAGAACACATATAAAATGTAAATGTATTTTTTTTCAGATGACATGAGGAAACACAGAAAAAAAAAAAAAGAAAATTACAAACTAAGAATTGTTGTTTTCTACATACTAATATTAACACGAAGTTATAAATTGGAAGAACTGCTAATATTATAGCGACATTATTATTAATACGAAGTCTAATAAAAAGTTTCCATCAGTTTATTAGAATTCTATTTCTGACTAATCAATTTTAGAATTCTGACTTTTCAAATTTAGTAGAATCATTTTAATTATAGAATAAAGCAGATCGGTTGTTTTAGAACTTTCCAGAGCATAGTTTTGTTGTGATTAGTAACACTGAACCCAACAACATCCGACAAAGATTAGCTTCGCGGGCCCCATGCCGTTTGCGGGCAGTAGATTGGGAATTGTTGCTTCATTACGTACACGTACATCTAATACTTTTCATGCGTGCCAATGAATCAATACATAGATTTAAACGTGCCTTATAACTCAATTTTGTACATTTAAATCGAAGAAATGTGTATTTTAATAACCTTTGAAATTTGTTAAAATACTACAAAGTCTAAACTTAGTTATGTAGGCTTAGCTAGTATGTGTAAGTAAGATAATTAAAGAGATCAATGAACTCATGGTGAATTTTTTCTACGCTGTTCTGGATTAGCAAAAAAATAAATAAAATAAATAAATAAATAAATAAAGTGATTGACTTGGAAGGAGATACTCTGTTACGAAAACTGCGGTAGAGGCAATACAACTTTCGATGAAAAGGTTAAGAATTAAAATATAACAAGGAAAATGTTATTGTAGAGGTTGAGTTTCCAGTAGTAAGTAAAACTCTGAAGAAAAATACTGTAGAAATACTGTAGAATACTGTCTAAAACCAAAAGTGAAAAGATCACTCGGAATTAAGAGCAAGTAAATGGTACCATTGGACCATTTTTGCTTTTTAAAAATATCCAAGGTAATTTTGTCCTCCCCCCCTGAAGCTTTTCAATTTTTCATAACCTTTATTTCCATGGCTACATCATTGCTGTTACGTCATTTTTGTGGTATATTTATTATTTGTTTTGTCAATGGTAATGCATTTCGCATTTCAAAGCTGTTGAATTAGCTCAGAATTAGCTTAGGGAATATTCTAACAAATCAGCCTGAAATTGGGGTTCAATCTACTCAAAAGTTTTCACCATGTATTGCAAAAAGTAAATTCATGAATGTTAACCTAAAACATTACTTACTTTTCTTCCGTAGTGCAATTCCTGTTGGATAACCAGAGCTCAAGCTCAGCATTACCGAATGCAGATAATCTGAAAGCTTCTGTGATATCATCAATTTCTTTCTTGGACTTGTAACACAGCAGCTGTTTGTTGTCTTCTCTGCATTTACGAACAGCCGCAGCCCAGCCTACTCTCCAGTAGAAAAAGCTGCATGTGTTGAAATCTGTAAAGAAAAAGCCCAAATGAAAATCAGTTATAACATAAAAGGTTTTCATGAATAATAAAAGATTCCAGAGAGAATACCTTTTTATCTAAACGAAACATTTATGGATAGCACTGGTGCTACTTGGAGAGGTAACTTATGATGTCACCTCCAGTTTTATTTCAAAAGGTTACTATTACTTTCAAAGCTATTTTATAAACATTACAATCAATCAATTTCAGCAAGTTAAAAAACTCTAAAAACCTTAGCTTATAAGCTTTTATTACACTTACTCTGCCGTTGGTTAGTGTAAAAAGCTTTTTAATAATTGTCAAAAATAAAAATTTATAATAGTTGTTTGAAAGAACGAGAACAAACAAAAAGAAGAGAAAAGACAATGGCGTTGTTCCATTTCACGGGTTACTAATTTTTTTTTTTTTTTTAATGTGAAAACTAGTAGTACCCGCACGGCTTTGCCCGTAGTACAAAATTAAAAGGTTATTTGGTTCGCCTGTATATTTAAAAATAGTGGATGATGAATTTCTCACCAATTTGCTATGTTCATTTGCTCGCCCATATTACGGTTCCACATTATGATAATTTGGTAATTTACTCGTCCACGTTGTGATAATTTGCTCGGTAAATTTTTTTTAAAGCTCGAATAGAAAAAGAACAAACTAAAATTTTCGAAAAATCGCTTCGAGGTGCACACCCCCATGCTATAAACTAATTCTGTGCCAAATTTCATGAAAATTTGTCTGGTCTAGGTGCTATGCGCGTCACAGAGATCCTGAGAGACAAACAGAGAGAGATCCGGACAGAGAGACTTTCAGCTTTATTATTAGTAAAGGTAATTATCGCAAAATCCGTGAAATTTTCCTTTAAGTAAAGCTGAACGGTTTTTGGTGAATTCAGGTAAATTCTATTCATACAGTTCATTAATAAATCGTATTTTTTTTCCCGTAAACCGTGATTTAAGTTCATTATTGTGAATTCTATTATTCCATTGTAAAGCTGCATTTAACCATACATAGATTTGCAGATTTTGGGCTTTTGAAACTTTTCAAGTAATGCAGCTTTCTTAAGGGTTCTTTGTTTTAAGTCATCACTTTAAAAGCGTTTTTAAAGGCTTGTTTTCACCATACACTTGTTATTCATTTTGTTTGTTTGGTGTGACGAAAGATTAAAAAAAAATCTTCATTCACTTAATTTTTTCCCCTGATAAGTTCAAAGATTTTATTCACCTGATGTTTCACCTGAGATTTTCTACTTATTCGGTTTCTAATTCGTTTATGAGTGTCCATAATTTTATCTTTCCTTGGAGATTTTTATGGTATGTAGTTTTAAAGCTTTAATACCATTTTTTAATAAAATAAAATAATATTATGTATTACTTTTTATAATTTTAATGTTATACAGTGGCGGATTTACAGGTTTGCTGCTTCGCCGCAATGCATGTTTGAGGACTATTTAAAAATGAACAAAACTTCATAAAACATCTTTCACACGCCTTTTTAGATCTATCCTTTGGGGTCCGTGGTCGTGGGTCGCAATTGCAACACACACACACATTTGCGATTTCGTAAATTCGCCACTGATTTTCTAACGAAAGTTCAAGAATGGTTTACTTTGGCTGCTTAAGATTTTGCCTTCGTTTAATGTTTCATAATTTTGTCACTTTGATTTAAAAAACTAGTATTTAAAATATACATATCTAAGACTCGATAATAGAACCAAGACTTTGGTTTCCATGTCTTTTATTTGAAATTAGTGGTATCCGCATGGCTTTGCCCGTAGTATAAAATGAAAAGGTCACTTGGTTCGCCTCTATCTTTGCAAATATTGGATAATGATTCTCACGCCAATTAGCTATATTCATTCGCTTGCCCATGTTACGGTTCCACGTTATGATAATTTCGTAATTTATCATAACGTGGAACCGTATACCACGTTGTGATGATTTGCTCGGTAAAATTTTCTTAAAATTGGAATAGAAAAAGAACAGAATCGAATTTTCAAAAAATCTCTTCGAGGTGCACACCCCCATGCTACAAACTAACTTTGTACCAAATTTCATGAAAATCGGCCGAACGGTCTAGGCGCTATGGGCGTCATAGACATCCAGACAGAAATCCGGACAGAAATCCATACAGACTTTCAGCTTTATTATAGATAGAGATAGAGAAGAGATATCGTTAACTTTACTTACAACTGAGAAATTCTTTGGTGAAATATTTGTCAAATTTTTATCTTAGCAATTATGTTACCTTCTGGGGTATGTGATATTTTTCTACTTTAAGAGAGATTTGATTGTTCTGGAAGTTCGCGCCTGTATACCTTTTTCCAAAGTAAAACTATTAAGAAAGAAACAAATCGATCGAAATTTATTGTTGCAATTGATTTCTTTTTCTATTTTCCTTCTCTTTAACTCATTTTCACGTTATGAATATTTTACTAAATGAATTACAATTGCTTTACGTAAAATCATGAAATTAGAAATTGAAAAAGAATAACAAATCTTTCCATTTTAGAAAATCAGTTTTTTAAACTTCTTTAAATCAGAAGGATGGGGTAAGAGTTCACAAAATATTGGTGTCTCCTATTTTTCGCTGATGCAAAGTTTCCTTTCACCTGTTTTTCAGTTTCAACCTTACCTTTTGATACATTTAGGGGGGGGGGGGGGATTTTCAATGTATTCAAAAAGTAGGTCAAACGAAAATAGGGTAAGAACCCCAGTAATTGGCACTTTAAGAGTTTGTCCTTAAACTTACCTCTGTTTTCATTTCTTAGAAAAGAAATATTTACTTGTAAATATTTTTGTACCAAATAATGCACATCTGTGCATCTATTCAGTTCACTAAAAGCAAAAATATTTGAATAGATATTTTTATAAAAATTAATGTATAAATCAAAATATATAATTATAAAAATTAATGTATAGTTACCAAAATCACCCGTAATTGGCACCTGATACCCCAGTGTATGACACCTTGTGATCCAGTGTTTGGCACATGTTAATAAAACTGGAAAATCACTTTATTTTTCACTTTTAGATTACATACAAAGTTCATCATCATAAGAAACATTATTAATGTTAATTTAGAGTTGGTAATTTTACATAAATTATGTTAAATTACAAATCTTAACGTTAAAAAACGTGTTTTAGAGAAATAAAAATTTGGAATGTTACATGAAAAATAATATCGAGATTATTTATTATATTCTATATTATAGCTGTTTTATCAGTCGGCATGCAGTTTTGATTTTATGAATTATAGCTGTTTCCACTGAAATATAAGATCATTATCCGTTGATTCTAAGGGACCATAAAAAAATAAAACGGTTCTCTACAGTCGCAATATCTGACTGTGATGGCCAAACATATTTGTTTTTTTATTGTTTTTGTTTTAAATTTAACAGTAGATCCTGGAGGATTCAAATCAATAGTAGAATCCGTACAATAGTTTTGCTGCAAAAGTATCAGAAATCAAACTAGTGACATATTCAACAACACATTAGGGACTATAAGCACATACGCCAATTACTGGGGACTAGCAAAACTGAAGCACCACTAAATGGCATCCATCATTTCTTCGAAAACCCAAAAAGAAACAAAAATTTTCTTCTACCCACTCAAAGTAACACCTTTCATCTAAACAAAACTTTTGACAACCAAGATTTAAAATTAATTTTAAGTCAGATTTTAATGGATTGATGCCATTAGTGGATGACCATTAGATTAATGGATGATGGACCATTTAGTAACATGAATTGAAGTTATAATCTTTAAAGTAAATGTACATTCAGTTGATATATAGCCTTCTACTTTTAAAAGATTGGATGTGAATCTTATTTTATGACATTTTTGTTGGAAGTGCTAATTACTGGTGACCTGCCAATTACTGGGGGTGTTACCCTACTAACAAAATTCCACATGGCATATGACACACTAAATGTTGCCACTAAGCAATGATTCAACATATTTAATTCAGTTGAAAGTTGAATTGAAATAATATTTATTTATAGGAAATACCTTAATCTATTTTTCTTTTTTTCGTGAACATTCTAACTGTCAATCATATTAAATGATCAATTTATCTTTAAAGATACTTATCATAATAGCTCTTTTCACGAATCATTCCAGTTGCAGGCAGTAGCAAATAAGTTATCTGTTCTAATGAATCGCAATACCCACTAGATCAAAGCTGAATACATGCTATTTTTTGCACTAACTCAAAAAGTAGTAAAAACTTTAAAATATTTGATCAAAAACAATGTATTTCGGTTTAAAATTATACAAAAAAAAAAAAAAAAAAACCAGGAAATAGATTTGCAAGAAGGATAAGTAGTAAATTTTTAAGTAAAATATCTTTGTGGTATTTTCTTATGAACCCAAGTTAGAGCGAAGTTCACAGCAAATTGAAATTTGCTCAACGTAACAGGCAAAAAATTAATCGGGGGAAAAAAAAGAGAAAAGAAAATAAAAGTTTACAGAAGTTCTGACATTGATCTGACTTATAAAGTATTTAAGCTTGTCTGCTTCAACTTTCTTCCTTTTGGCAGATAAACTAACCACCACAAAATTTTAAACATTCAAAATTCAGGACAATGAACTTAGGTTGGGACCTTTTCCATGGAGGCATGAGGAAAATGAACAAAACTAAATGTATGAACCGTTCTGAGTGCAAGGAAACAATAAAAAATAATCTCTTATTTTAATGTCCAGCATAATTTTTTATCGTGAATCAAAGAACTAAGATGTGATAATAAGCTTTTTATGATCCATAATTATGCAACAAAAGGCTCAAAAGTGGAAGAGAAGAATTTTTTTTTTTAGTCATCTCGAGGTTAAATATCTTAAGAAGAATAAAAAAAAAAATAGGGAACTGGCATTTGGAGCATTTGTAAACAATGCTTGCGAAAAGTCTCTGTCAGACGATTTGTGGAATGTACACAATTGCAAGCGTGCCACCAAATATGAGTTCAACTTAAATGTAAATAGTAAAATAGGGTCATCTCAGTAGTTATTTTTCTAGCAGGAGAATGCGGAGCTAAGAGAAATAGCGGGGGAAGTGAAATGCTAAAACATTTCGCTCAGTTTTTGAAGCGCCACCTGACAATATTTTAACTATGTTATTAAACATGTAATTGATTCCAGTCAGGAGATAGTTACTTCTGAAGATCGAGGTGTATGCTCGCAAAAGTTTTGTCCAACTTAAAATTCTTTGTTTCAGTGGTAGAAAAAATTTCTAAACTTAGTTATCAAATGCTATCACTTCGAATTCATACGAACTCTTATTTGCAACTGCAATAAACTATAGGGGGCGTTGCAGCCACTGTATAATGGCGGACGAAAAAGGTAAAACAAACAAATGCCGTAACTTATAACTTGCTTCGAAGCTTAGTTCTTCGAAGACAGTAATTTTTATTGTGTTTGTAGGAAGCTTTCTTTTCTTTTCTTCTAAAATCACACTACACCACAAACTGTCTAAAGCCTGTAATTTACCCCAAAGAAAACACGTGGAATGGAATGTTTTACCTTTTTCGACAGTATTGTTAATCACCGCAAGGTAGCGTATTCGAGCTCTGGAGTTGCGAATAAAAACTTAAAATTTAATAAAAACTCATATAGAAATGAAATATATTTACGTATTGGCGTAATAACAGCGTTATTGTAATATTCGCAGTAGTATAGAAAATTTGATTTTTTTAAAAATTGGTACGTTCATCGTTTGTACTCATCCTGTATTTTAAATGTTGGAAAAAGTAACGAATCAAAGTTACCAGATACTGCAAGTTGGTATTTTATAAAACATTCTAACATTTAAAATATGTAAAAACCTGCGTGTAAATTGTCAGATGACGTAGAACATTTTTCTTCTTCTTCTTCTTTTCTTTTTTTTATTTTTTCCTGTACGCCATTCTTACAATAGAAGTTCCCACACCAATCGTTTCCATAACTTTTGAAATGTTTTATGCTCTCAAACAATGCTTAGAAAAATCGTAAGAAATTGTCATTACATTTTGTGAAGAGATAATAATGTTAATACACACAGTTTGTCTAGTAACTTCTTCCTAATTTCGCAGAAATCTTGGCACAAGAAATGTAATATCTTTCCCACCTTCTTAAAGATAAAGAAAATATTCTTATGAAAATTCGCTTCCTTTCGCTGAAGCATAACTGTTAAACAATAGCCATATATGAGATTACAGTTTCTGACGCATCACTACTAGATACTTGGCTTTTCATGCAGTGATTATTTTCAAAAATAATCATTTATCTTAGAATTTACTTTTTCCCCCCTCAGATCTGCTTTTGTATCACTTATTGCCAGAGCTGAAAGAAATATCAATTCACAAAACTTTCTCAATAAAACAAAAGCGTAAAGGATTTAGTTCAATACTTATTTATATGCGCATACAGTAATAAAATGTACGTGGCACAAGAATCAGCCTTATATTATTTATGTTTAAGATGATGGTAGTGAAACAGCGAAAAAGGTGGAATTGATCAGTATACGTAATCCTTTGCTAATTGAGGGATCGACAACCTGAGGCCTGCTGGCCGTATACAACCCACTTTGAACGTATACCCAGCTTGCTGATGGAAAAGGAGAAACTGTTCTTGGTAACAAATTAAAAACATAAAAATTTTTATTTTATTTATCAACTGCATTTCATTTTGTTCTAAGAAAAAATGACTTTTTTTGTTATCTTTCTTGGGAAAACTTGACTTTAAGGGCAGTTGGTGTTACTCAAATAGCTTTATTTTAATCCGTTTCATTTTTTTAACCTGAACTTCCAGGAAAGGAAGTGAGAGTCTTGAACGAACTAGTTAATATTTTTTCCTGTTCCACCACCCCCACCTGCTTCCCCATCATCTCTTCCCAAGTAACGGTTCTGAAAACACAGCTCGGTATTCTATATTTTGCATTTAAGTTGTTAGAATTTCAGTTTTTTTTATACATGTGTTTGGAAGGGAGGAATACTTTTTTTTCATTGTAAAACTTGAATTCTCTTTTGTGTTTCATTTTAAATTAATCTTCGAATTGTTTAATCAACAGGTATAAAATTATTATTGATGGCAAATGGTTATGTACAGGGATTGCAATACCGGACCAAAAACGCAATACTGGTATTAATGATTTTTTTTAACGTGATACTGGAATGCGATTTTAATACCGGTATTAGAAATTTCTCAAAAAAACGTACAAAAACATAATGTTTCTTTGCCATATTTTATTTTTATGTACAAAAAGTGCATAACTTACTTATTGTGAACAAAAAATATAAAATAAAGGAACATTTACCATACTAAAAAATCAATAATAGCAAGAAACATAATGGGGTGGTTTCCTTTAGTCAAAAGTACTACTTTTAATCATTAAAATGGATAGAATGAGCAAAAAAAAAAAAAAAACTTGAACCCAGAAAATACTTTTATTTTCCCAACAGTTTTTTTTTAATTAATGTTTTAAAATGTCCGATTTTTCAAAAAAGGCGTGGTCTTTATGACGTCACAAATGATGCAATTTGGCGCATCTTTCTACTACGTTTCAACTTTATCAAGCAGCGAATTAAAATTGCGCTCTACGCTTGTTATCAACCATATCGTTGCCAATACACGTGAGTAAAGATGCGAATTAAATATTTTGTTCTGTGAATGGCAACACGGAATGTCATTTCATCATTTGTGATGTCACACGACAGAAGTGCAAACAATGAAAGCGCACCGATTTAAGCAATTTTTTAAAAGTATTAAACTTAAATGAATTATTTCAAAAATGATCAGATCCTATGTTTTTAAGCATACTCTTTCAGAAAAAAACATTTTTAAAATTTTGGAAACGACCCCATTGTCATTAAGCCTGAAACTCATTTTACTGAAAAAATTTCCTGCAATATTCTTACTGAATTCATGGAAGCCGATGGTACTATTATTAGTTTGAGAGTTACGATGCATTTGATCTTGTTTCGTTTTCTTTTCGAAATTCTTTGCAATTATGTAAATATCTGAAAATACGTTCCAACTGATTGTGCTTTACCTCTTTGCAAATGTCCAAGCCATAACAAATATTATCTCGCTTGGTATAAAGTTGAATAGCGAGACAGAATAGCACGCTAATACCGGCGACAACAAATTACTTTTCAATGTTTTTTTCAAATTTCAGTACAGTTGAGACAAATATTTTTTATGAAATATCATAAAGAATAGCTGCAATTGATATTTGCAATGAAATGTTCGTTGCAAAAACGCATTCGTAATTACAATTAAAATTGATTTTCACAAGGGGGCAAGTCAAAGAAATGGAGAAAATAAAAACGTGGTTTACATAAAACTCACGAAAGTACGATCCATCACACCATCTGGTGATGAAAATATTTTGTAATTGAGCAATCACGATTGCTGATTGTTTTCATTTGACTGTCCTTGATGTGTGGTTCCTTTTTCAACTTCACCGTCCTCTGTTGCGCGGCTCCTCCGGTCCTGAGCACTGTCCCCAGGAATTCTCTTTTCCTGGTCGGTGGCGTCCATGTCCTTCACACACGCACGCTCGTGCACATACATATACACACTCACACACAATCACACACACGCGCCTTTACACACATACACGCCACCGTGTATTCACACAGGTTTACTCACACACACAAGTCTACACATACACAACTATACACAAGTAACCGTCAAAGAGGAGGGGCAGGCTTGGGGGGACAGGAGCTGTTTCTAGAAACAATAACTTCAATGAGTAGGGTCCTGTCGCAGCTCGTGATTGCGAAAAACATAATTTGAATTCAAAATTTCAGAATTCAAATTATTATTATTATTTTCTTTCCTCTACTTTTATATTTATTGATATTCTATAAGTTCGTGCTTTTGAAGCCAAATTTTTTCTTTAATAGATGGATTTGTATGGATGGTATTTGTTAAATTGAAAACTCTTTATTAAAAAACTATTTATAATTTTTAGCTAAAACCGAAGACACCAGTATTCTATTTCAGCAAATACCAGTATTACGAAATTGCAAAACAGCTCCAAATACCGGTATTTGGTATACCAGTATTGTAGTCACTAGTTACGTTTAAGCATTACGTACACTAGTTGCATGAAGCAAATTATGTGTACTCTAATTCTTACTGCACAATTTTAAATATTTTTTTTAAACAAATACATTAAATAGTTAAATAAAATAATTAAACAAAACAATACAAAATCATGAATAAGTTTTACACACTGGTTTAATTCGCAGTCAAATAAAAGCATACGTAAAAAGTTTAAAAATCTCTAAACTCGTTTGTTCATAAAAGTAACTCATCTAAAAATAATTGTTGAAAGCAAACTATAGTATAAAATATCATGATACACAATTAAATTCTGCAACGGCAAATCCATTATTGAGACAACAGACGGATGGTAACAATTTCTTTGAATATTCCGCTCACAAAAAATAATTTCATTTGCGTCCTTAAAAAACAAAAGTCTCGTGATGGCTTTGGCATCAATTACCCGATATTTTCGAAATTCAAATGGAATCTTTTTGTTTTTTCAGTGCATTGAAAAATCTTTGATAATGCCGCTATAACATGAGTGGACAACAATAATAGTTAAGAAATTATTTCTATTCTTCAAACAAAAAAAATGTTTTTTAAACTGGAAGATGTTGTGTGACGTAACAGCTTTAGATGTCACGAAAAAAAATAATGGAAGAACAAAACAATGCAACATTGGGTTACATACGATATGAAGAAAATATATTTAATTCTTTTTTTTTATTAACATTACTCAATCAAATGTTTCGTTTATGGTAGCGTATATCAGAGCTAAATCGTGATGATAGATCAGGTTTTTGATATTGCGAGTACTTTTGTTAGAAAAAAAAAGGGTTTATTTTTTGTTACGATAGGAGTAAAAATCATTAAGTATTTGAAGTTCAAACTTTGCGGTTCTAAACAATAGTAATGACTTAAGGAACAATAATTTGTTCTCTACTGAGAATTATATAAGACAGGAAGGCCCATGACTACAGATTTTAAGACAATTTGTTACTTTTCTATGAATAATTTAAAATATATCAAGAACTTTTTGGGCATCCTGTGCAATATACAGATGAAAATACTGGATTCGTGAAAATTTCGAATTTTGACGGATTTTCAAGTTTTGAATGTGTTGAATTCATTTTGTCTATTTTTTGGAAAATGTGCGTGCGTGTGTGTGTGTTGGTGGTGGTGGTGTGAGTGTGCTGGTTGTGGTGTGTGTGGTGGTGGTGATGTGAGTGTGGTTGTGTGTGAGTGTGGTTGTGTGTGAGTGAGCGGTTTTTTGTGGCCGCTTTAGAGCAAAAACTACCTCTTGAAATCAAGCGAAATTTGATATACATATTTATTCCCATGCGAATAGATACCCATTAGCGTTTGGAGCCAACTGCTCGAAGGGGGTGGAACAACCGAACGTTTTCTTCAATACGCAACAGCTATATCTTAAGACGAAATAGATGGATTTCGAAGCATATTGGTCCTTAAGTAGACCTCAAAAGTTGTAGATGCTGATTCGATTAGGCTACAATAGCTCAAAGGGGCATCGAACTTCATAGTTTTTAGGTTAGAAGAGCTGCTGTATTATGAAATTTTTAAACAAAATCCTTAACGGAAAGGAGAAAACGACTATACTACTGCATAAAGTATTAAATAATGTTTATATAAATAGGTCCTTAAACTCTCAGCAGATGTAGAATTGTTTCTACATGTAAAAGTTTAAGACATTATAAAGACACGTGGTAGCACAAAGTGAGCAACCCCTAATAATGCTCCTTGTGGAGATCTATCGAACGGCTTCTTATACAGAGGTGTGCACAGGGAGAAGAGATACCTGTCGGCGCCGGACCGAGCCTGAAAGGGGCCAGGGATTTTTTAAATGAGGGGTTAAATAGTACATGTAGAAACGTAGAAATAAACAATATGGGGAGGGACCCGTAAAAGTCATTTGTGACGAACCTCAAAATTTCTGTGCACGCCCCTGGGTATACATAACAGCGTGTTTGATGCTACTTAGCAGTGGAAACCATATTAAAATTAAGTTAAAAGCTGCTTCCTGAAGACTGGCACAGAACGTTGTACTTTTCCCCCAGTTTGGGCCAAAGAAGGCCCCCAGGGTCTAAGTAGCCTGTATTTACGTTATAAAAGTCATCCAGAAGCGAGTTAGTTAAGGAAATTTAAACAGAATAAAAATGTCAGTGTGTAATGCAAACCTTTCTAACTTATGTAAAATCTTTCACACGTAAAAACTGCAGTCTGTCACCTTAGTTAGGGTTTTTAATTGCGCAATATTTATCAGAGTATGCCTCTGAGTTTATTTCTTTCAAAGCGAAAAGAAAAACAATCTAGCAAACTCTCTTCCATTCTCTCTCTGTCAGTGTCTCATGTTTCCTAGAGTTGTTTTCCTGAAACAAAACTGCAACACTAAAAGTGACGTGTGAATCTTTTGTCACGTGAAATAATTCGTCGACGGCTCACGATGTAAACTTCATTTTCATGCCAGTTCCGTGTTACATTGCTTTCAAAAATAATGAAGCGATCAAAATTATTGATTTTATTTAAAGTGCCGCAATAAAAAACAACAGTACACTGTAAAAAAAATCCGTAAAATTTACAGAAAAATACTGTCAGCCAGGACGCCAGTTTTCTTCCGTTTATTTTACAGAAATCTTCCGTATTTTTATTATTTATTCAAGCTGATTTATTATTTTATGAAGATTAAAAAATGAAACTATACTTTCATAAATTCATTTCAATATTTACTATACTACTACGAAATACATGTATACAAAGGTAAATTTCCGAATATGCCTCTGTAACAGATGACAAAAAAACATAATAATAAAATATTGATTAGGATGCAATGAAATGGAAGTTGCAAACGATTTAAGACTTACTCGCATTAAATAAATATAAGACCAAAAACTCGAGCACGATAACCAAAATCCAAACACTCGGGCGAAATTTCGAAGATTCGAAGAAAAACAAAGTATAACCGGTTACAGATTCAAAAAAACAGAGAAATCCTGTATTTTATTACGAACAGTTTTTTTCTGTAAAAAATACGGATAACTTCTTCAAAATTTACAGTTTTTTTTTACAGTGTATCGGAAAACATTAAAAGGAATACAGTGCTACCGAAAGAAAAACTTCAAAAGAACTGTTATTCTTTCTGAGTTTCTTCTATTTATTTATCTTTTAAGCTTTATTTTATCGCAACTCTAAAATAAAGTTTAAACTCAAATATGGAGTCTGTCAATTATGTATCTTTTCAGGTCGGTCCTTGGTCCGCATAAGTGATAGGTTAACTGTATTTAAATAGCATTGTGTATTGATATAGATTCATCGCAAAATCAAATGAAATAAAGGCGCATATTTTTTTGCGCTTGAGAGTCGCACTACACATTATAGGACATTCAAAATCAACATAATTGTGCTTCGGTACAGATATGTTTCATTTAGCTGTAAGGCGGGATCAATACAGGATTTTCGCATCAATTTTTGTTCGGAAAATAGTTATACAAGGTAAAATCACAAAAATAAATAAATTAAGATGTAAAACACAGGCATCAAAAGATCGACTAAAAATAAAATGAAAGGTATGCACTGCAAATTGAAATACCAGTTTATAATTTTGTGATATTTGTACAATTTTACATGATTTCTCTTTTTTATTTACTTCCTCTTTATAAGCGCCAGCTACTATATTTTTTTTCTTTTCTGTGGTTTTAAAGTTGCTAAAATTTGACATAATAGCGAGTTAGGATAGGTAATATGTCCAATGAAATGGATTTTGTTACTTTTATGATGCTACAAAATAGATGTGGAACGGAACAGCCATTAAAGGAAATAAAATATTTTGATTTCGTGCGAAACCACTTTTAATATTTACTAGCGGTACCCGCACGGCTTTGCCCGTAGTAGAAAATTTAAAGGCCATTTGGTTCGCCTGTATATTTACAAATAATGGATGACGAATTTCTCGCAAATTTGCTATGTTCATTTGCTCGCCCTTGTTATGGTAATTTGCTCGTACACGTTATGATAATTTACTCGACTATGTTATGACAATTTACTCGTCAATGTTATGATAATTTGCTCGATAAAATGTTCTTAAAATTGGAATAGAAAAAGGACGAAATTGAATTTTTGAAAAATCGCTTCGAGGTGCTCACTCCTATCCTACGAACTAATTTTGTGCCAAATTTCATGAAAATCTGCCGAACCGTCTAGGCGCTATACGCGTAACAGACATCCAGATATCCAGACTTTCAGGTTTATTATTAGTAAATATATATAAAAAAGAGAAACAGCTTTTTTTTACTGCTCCTTGTGATGCAAATTAATTGTAAACGCTTCTCAAAATATTTTGTTTGCAAAAAATCTTGATTTTTTTTTCTTTCTTTTTGTCCGATATGAACTTGTTATGCATTTTTTAACTCCACCATTCTTAACCATTCCAACATCGCTGACAAGCGCCAATGAAAAAGAAAAATTATTTACGCTCTTTACAGTCATTTGTTTCAAGTTTTCTTGCATCACATACTTGGCTAAATTGATTTATGACACGGGTCATGTTTTCGATCATGTGAACGCTATATCCGTTATTTGACACTTAAGCTTGAGAGCCCTCTGACGAAACTCATGGCGGAAGGTCACCGAATGCGAATGCCATTAAAAATTAGTTTAAAAGGTCTAAAGAGCATTTTAGTGCAGAGTTTCATTTACACGTGGGTGAATTTTACAATTGGAGGGAAGCATAAAAGATAATATTAAGGTTATGTACATATCAGTGCGACATTGTGTTAGAAATATAGTAAAAGTAGGTTGCTGTTTATAAACAGAAAATGTTATTGTCCAAAGTAAGAAATAATTGTTTCCTTTTTAATTCTGGACTACATTTAAGTAGGTGACTGTTAGATACTTCGTAGAATTGGCATTATAAAAATAGTTGTAGATGGTTAATTGATTAGTTAGAATAGCATTCACTTCGAATTTGAGTAAAGCGTTCTAAGTATTTGCGAAATGTCGAAAACAAGCAACAGTAATCACAAATTGGGTGATGGAAGAATATTCCTACTTCAATGGTGTTCATTTATCTCCCAAATACTTTTTTAAAAAAACTCGAAATGGATACAAAAACATTAAAATTTTTGGATAAAAATGATGAGTAACTGGATTAAAGTTTTGGAAAGAACAATTTCAACTTGGAGAAGTTCTCGCACTTTTGTGAGGGAGTACAAAACTATAAAATGCATAAAACCTAAGATTGTACTCAGAGCTTGAACGAGGTAAGGACACAAGAACAAATTGCCTCGCGTAAGCCTGCGAGGACCCACAATAAATAAATAAATAAAGGATCTCAGAAACACCTTTCGCGACTTTGGAAATTTAACTTTAGAGTAAAATCTAAACTGCTACTCTTCGAGTCCGTTAGTATTATTAATGTTCCCACTAAGGATTTAACTGTGTATAATCAAATTTTTGAGATTATTTTTTGTCGGTTATGCAAGTTTATCATAGAGGTAACTTTGTTGAAGAAAATAGGGTCAAACATGTAAAATTCACAACCATCGCCGTATTAAAAATAATTGTATAGCACTTGTATTTGAATACACACAAAACAGTGTCCTATGCTTCGTTTCTCTTTTCGCAAATACAATATTCCTGCTGATTTGTGTGATCAAATTTTAGTAATGACCCCCCCCCCCTCCTAAACTAGAATCTGGATCTCTTTTTTTCTCTCTCTCTACATATATACAAGGTATGATTTCGAAGTTTCTAGACTGATCTCAGAACTAGAAATTTATTGGACATTTAAGTACAGCGGACTAAAATTCTTCAAAATATGATCCTTCAGCATCAACAAAGCGCTGCCAGCGCGTCTTCCATTGTTCGTAGCCCTTCTGGAAGTTCTAGGGCGACATGCGGTCAAAGGCTCTCGTCGAAGCCTGCTGGACTGTTTTTTTTTTCCGTCGATGGAGTCGAATCGTTTCCTTTTTAGACCTGTCTTGATTAGGGGAAGATGAAAAATTCACTTGGAACCAAGTGGGGGCTGTAAGATGGTTACGCAAGTGTTGTCACGTTAAACTTGACCAAAACTTCATCGTCGGCGAGCGACATGTGAGCTGACGCGTTGTCGTGGAGGAGAATCCAATCGCCTTTGATCGCCAGGCGGACGCGGCAGACTCGATCCCTCAAGCGGCGGAGCACTCCAGAGTGATTACCTTTTTCGTATCTCCTTTTTTTCGATCGAGGTCAATGACACGCACTCAAGCAACAAACGATGCGCACTCTCCAATGTTCCGATGCCAATTGCCGCAGCTTCCGTTCGTTTTCTGACATCCCCCGCTACTTCCCCAGCCCATCTGCACTAGTCCGCACACACCCCTTTCTCGAAAAAAAAAAATCAGTCTGAATCACACCTTGCATGCATTTTAATTTAATGTGTGTACATGTTTAAAAAAACTGAGGGGTTTCCAAATACTTCCCTCGGCACAACTTTATGGCTTTGGCGACAGCCATAATCTTGAGCTGAGCGTTACGAACAAAAACATCATTGACATAGTTAAAATTGTACACAATCAATAATCAGTCATTGTGATTGAAATGACTATACAACATATTTCAATTGTTTAGAATTGTATTATGAAATGCACATATCAGAGCAACAGTAAGATATCTTAGTATTATTTCTGGGATTAGATATCTTATTGTTGCTCTGAGGCGACGATATTTGAGGGGACCTCATCACTTCAAATGCCTATGGGCCTCCGAAGACTTAATCCGGCCCTGGTTGTATTGAGTTAAATAGGTCCTATTTTGATAAATATTAGCTTTAAAACACATTATTACGCTAGTTGTATTCTATCACTAAAAGTTTCGGCTATTTTTAGATCCCACTGTTTAACAGCTAGAAAAGTTAAAAAGCGGTTTTCACACTGTTTAAGTCGTTGGCCTGTGGAAAAGTTGTTTTACAGGTGAGATTCGATATGAGTCTCGACAGCTTTCTCATTATTTAAACGCTTTAAATGAAAGCGTTTATGGAGCAAGCAATTTTGATGTCCAGTTTATTCAATTGCTGGATGGCAGCACAAGCTGGTTCTTGGACATTAGCTATCATCCTCTGTTCAAAGTTGCTCATTCTGCACGCATTTCTGCTCTAGCAGCTCATTTTTCAAAACTTTGCAGACCTATGTTTCACGGAAGAGCTTGATATCATTATGGAAAAGGATTCACAAATGTTGGACACAAGATGGCGGAAAAACCATGTTGTATCTATAAGCGACGTGCCAGTGTTAGATATTTATTTCCCCGTTGGAAGCTTATACTTGAAAGAAAGAAATGCAACAGATTAGGAACGAAGACGGAAAGCTTTTTAAAAAAAAATTAATGTAAATAATGGGAAGATAATTTTCGGTTTAAAAGACTCAAATAAGTTGTTCTGTTCCATTATTTAACAGTTAAAATATATAATGAATATTACACGAAATGAAGTTAAAATCGTTCAATTTTCGAAACATTTTTTGGTACTTAAAATTACAATTGCAACCTCCTCCAACCTTTATCAGTTACTTAAGTGTAAAATTAGTGTAGTTAGTCCTAGAATTTATTTTAGACGCTGTTTATAACAACAATAATGGTTCTATTAAAAGCATCCTTTACCTGTTTTTCATTTTTGGTTTATATAATTGCTATGAAATTCTTCGTAGTTAGTACATGTTCAGGGTGGCGAACAGAAAAAAAAATTTCCCTGACTTATACTTGATTTCCCTGATTATGTTTACCATATCTCCCTGATTTACGTAACCAATTATTGTGGTTTTCTTTTGTTGCCGTACTTGAAAATCATTGTATGTTTATATAAAATGCAGTATTTAAAACGTTTTAAGCTGTTAATAAAAAAATATTTTAAAAAGATGCTTTCTTTTTATTAAAGTAGCAATAAAAAAAACATAAGTTCACTTCAATGAAAAAATAAACTATAAAACAGTACTATAAATTGTCTACGTGGAAATATTATAGGAAATTTAAAACAAATGGGTAATTCTTCAAAAAGTAACTTTTTTTGGCATACGCCTTTTACAGTAAAATCTTTAAGGAACAATTCATTTAGCAATGCTTTTTAATTCCATCAAAAATGTATCCATTTAAACATGCCAACGATTTTTTAATGACATTTTTTATTTTAGAATATTTTTGGTTCACAACATGTGAATTCTCACCTCCGTGGCATGTCACACACCTTGTGTGACTGTATATGTTGCTTAATAACTTGTTTAATTAAAAGTATATACTTATTCATTTATTATTCCCTTCACAAGTGTCTCAAATACTAATTGTTGAAGTATATATATATTTTTTAATATTGTGTTTTAGTTTCTTTTAGTAGGATAAGGAGTCGTGTCACACAATAAATTTTCACCTCCGTTACCTAAGCACAAAATGGCATTCCGCATTAACACGTGGCAGTAATGACATCAAATTTTGTTTCCCATGATACAAGGGAGCCCCCTGGTTTATTTTCAGCCATAAAGAAGCTGTGAGATTTTTCTCGAAAAACAGGGAGATAAATTTTGTTTAAAAAACTAAGTATGGTTATTGTGACTTCTCCCCTCCGTTCACTTGAATTCAAGGGAGGTAAATTAATGCAAAAAAAAAAAGAAGTGAATATGTTTTCATATTCTTAACGTGCGCAGATTGTAGCAACGAGGAAAAAAAATATTTCCCTGAAAACTGTATCCATTAGGCCTATATTAATGAAAATTTCCTCACCTCCGTGAATCTCACTTCCGTGTCAGACCTTATCAATGTCATTATTTCTGAGGTGAAAATAAATGATGGAGGGGAAATACATCAATCCTTGGCATTCTACCAAAATTATAAATTGCCAGTATATTCTCAAATTTACTAAATACTATTTTTAACACACATTTGAACTAAAAGGATAACTACTAATTAAGTCGTACTTAATTAAGAGAGCTTAATATTAGATTCCCACTAATCATTAAAATAGCTCATTGTTTGCACAATTAACAAAATTACTACTTTGATGTTAAATTGACCTCGGTTTTAAACATTAAAAGTTTTTTTTTTTTTTTTTAAATACATGAACAAGGCATTTTTTATTTATTTTTTTATTTATTAGTAAAATAATTGGAACTTAGTTGGGCCTTTGTTTATAATTTCTTTTAGTAGGCAATACTTTCATGTAAGAATATAAGAATTAAAAAAAAGGAAACAACAACATTTGCGTTCAAAAGTTACATTTTCTGGAGACTGACCCAAATACTTTACTTCCAGCAACCACTTAGTATAAGAATGCTAAGAAATTATTAAAATTTCTCTTAAAGACATATGTCTAATCATGATAAAACTAAAAAGTTTATATTGAAATAATTTTGAGCTACATTTTCAAGCAGTATAATAATTGCTGCTAGAGTAACAAGTAATAAAGAAAGTATAGAAGTAATGTAGTTACATTTATGTAAATAGACATATTATGTAAAACAAGTTGAAACCTTTAGACATTCATTCATATGGAGCTATTCTGTAATCAAGAACTTAGGTTTTAAAGAATTATTACAGCATTTTAACTATTAAAAAATAATAAAAATATTTTATAGCTTGGTTTTAAAACAAAAGGCGTTTCAAAGTCTGAAGGAAAAACAAAAACATCCTGCAAACTGCGACGACAGCAAATAATACGATGGCAAAAAATAAGGTTGATTTTGGTTCAGCATTCAATTTTAGCAATTAAATTAAGAACCTGAAGAAGTAATAACTTTTAAGCCTTTATTTAAATTAACGAAATTCTTCTTGAAATCGTGATTATAGTACACTAATTACTTGCAGACAATAAGTAAAGACACAGAAGCAGTCTTTGTAAGTGAATCCTGGTTTATAAGTTAAGGTTCAATACTTTGACATTGGGGAGAAAATATGCGGTAATCCCACCTCCTTAATTTTACTTTTTTTTTAGTAGATAATCAGAGGATAATGCGCAGGGAATCAGGGTACGTACTTAATTTCCGCAAAGCAAAAAATTCTTAATTTAATCAATTTTTCCTGAATTTTCATTATTTTTTTTGAAATTCCCTAATATTCCCCTGATTTTTCCCTGGTCAATAAAATTATCTTCTTTGATTTCCATGTTTTCCTGGTTCACCCCTGATGTTTAGAGCAAAATTGTAGCATGGTGCGTAATTTCAGATTTTATCTCTGAAAACTTATTTTTATTCATAATTCTCGAAACTAAACATGGCGATATCTTTCCCTTTTCAGTGACACATTTCAGATTTTCATGTCAGCAAACAGACGATTGTCAAAAAAAAAAAAGAGGTGTTGCAATTAGTGTATCGTTTACCTCAGGTGCAACAGCTGATAATGTCCATCTTTCATATATTACGCTCCGATGAGGGATGACATTTGGACACGCATAAACAGATTACGGATAACGGAGACGGACCGATAATAGGGTCGCAAACATGACAACAGAGCAGAACAAAGTTTTACATTTAAGTAAACGACCGGATTCATTATCAAAAGAAGCCGAGGTTTTAACAGCGGTTGCGAATTGCTTGTCAAATTTAGGGTCTAAAACCATGAATATTCATAATTTGGAATGACTGCAATAATGATTCTTTAAGGAATGCCAATAAATATGATTTATTAATGCACACTTTTCTGATTAATAATGTTTTGCCCAATGATAATTTAGAATGAATAAATGTTTGATTAAGAATGAGTTTGGCTATCGAATTTTTTGTGTTGCATTGATGATTCAGAAGTTGAATTAAAGTGAATTAAAAACAACTTCAGTCAAACTTTCAAATTTTGACTTTTGTCCGGTTTCACTGTCCAAATACTTCTATATGTGTCGTTAAACAATTTAAACACATACACGCAATCACAGGATTGCAATACCGTTTCCAAATTAGCTGAATCATTACACAAAGTTTGCTGAAAAAAAAGACATTTTTGTAAGGTCATAGTGATCCAAGCCTGTCATTTCGAATTTTTCCGGGGAGAGGGAGTGGGGGTGGGGGCAAGGTTTTTTTTATTCAATGCAAACTTTATCGGAAAACGGCAAACCCACGGCCACTTTTATGAAAACATTAATTTTTCAATGCCAGAGGGGGAGGGGCAATTGATTGCCCTGACCCCCTAAATGACGGGTCTGCAAAGAGCTCCCATGACTTAACATCGAACCGCACCTGAAGGTATGAAGAAAAAGATTGCTGTCCGACCATGAAACATTCTCAAACTTTAAGGGTAAAGGAGGGGGGTGGCTGTGTCCGTTAAAGCCACTCCATTTTTTTAAATTATGAACCTTAATATTTGTTGCGGAACTTCATGTGCATATTTAAAAATATAGTTTTCACTGATGACAGTAGTCTCCCAGATCACAGAGTAACTTATAGCAGCAGAACATAATTTCTAACAAAAGAAGTACAAGACCCCTATCCTCTTCCAAACTTATTTTAATGCGAAAATAGTCTAAATTCCAACTAATATGTAAAAATTTGCATACAATTGAAAAAAAATTCTGTAGCTAAGCTCCCGCGCAAATTAAGCCTTGTACACTGTACAGAAACATCATCGTTATTGACTTAGAAAAGTTCAAGGTTTCACCAGAAAATAAGTTAAAACCAGCAAAATTTAGCTGAAACCATTGAAATTACAAACAAACAGCCTAAAGAACCAAAATTACTTATTGTAGATAAGTTTCACCAATGGAATAGTATTTTTGGAGGTCACCAGTTTATACAAGCACCATAACATTGGCGAAACTTATATCCCATTTGATGGCAGTAGCTAAATTTTGCTAGGTTTAACCAATTTCTTGAACTTTGAACATTATTTTTCAGCGAAGTAAGGCTGTCTGAATCTTATTGAGACTCTGTGATTTATTTTTCAATTTGTTTTTGTGCCACGGACCGTTTTGAAGCAAAAAAGAATCTGGTATACAGAGGCGTATACTGCCGTGCTAAGCACAGATGTGGTATCTGCAGTAGAGCTCAAAATGAGAAATTGACGATTAAAGTTTTACAACTCGTTTCTTTGATTTATGACTTAATTAAATGCTCAACTTTCGGTAATTGTTTCGTAAATAACTTATCTAAAAACCGTGAGAGAGTATTTTTGTAAAAATCTTAATTTAAAATTAATAAATGTAGTTACGACAAATTTTCTTTTCAAAACCTTTTCATATACTAAGCTATTTTCACCGTAAGTGACAATTACTAAGCATTTTTAGGGGTATCTGCACAGATACGACAAAAATAGCTTAGTAAAACGTTCTCAAAGTATCATTAAATAATACTAAAAACATCTGCTTTCTTTGGACTTAGCTGTTTCGCTTTATTTTGTTAATACAAATCTAACAGAATCTGCCTTCTGAAAGATACCATTTTCAAAACTCTGGACACTGTAATCCATAACAATTTTCTGTTATTTATATTCAAAGAACGTGTTTTTTATAATGTTTTATTTTCTAGATTCATTTTTACCGAGCAGACGATACTTAAATAAAAATATTACTGGCCGTAGAATGAAATGCGGTTTGTTTGCCTGAAAGAATTAGATATGAGTATTTTACATGCATTTCATTTTTAGAATTGCATAATAAATAAACATTTCAATAGAAAAAGCTGAATATTTACCTTAAAAATTAGGCAAAGTTGTATTAGTTTTTATAATCAACCTGTATCAACTATTCAACGGTAAACTAATTTTAATATTCTGTGTTACAATAAAATGTTACATTATTAAATATGCTGCTTTACTAAGGTATAAAAGTCGTATCTACAAAAAATACTAAGGAAAAAAGTGGTAACTGCGCAGATACCATTTTAAAGGCTTAGTATTTGTCACTTACGTTCAAATTGCCTTAGCAAACTAAGCAAATTTGCAATTACGACTTTTTTCTTAAAGCTTTTTCTAATATCTCGCGTTCACAAATTGCCAAAAAACTTGACATTTATGTAAATTAAATCACTAACGATCACCTGGTGACAATAACTCAATTTTGATAAAATGTGCAGATACCACATCTGTGCTTAGCACGGCAGTATAAAGATTACTACATCTTGTTTATAGCACTACTAAAAGAGATGCAGTTAGTAATTAATACCAAGGAAAGTTATAAAAAGCACTGATTTTGCAATGAGTGGTATTTTTGTCCCTTTTTAGCCTACTTTCCCAGTAAAAGACAGAAAAAGAACAAAAAAGAATGAAAGAAGGCTTAATGCATCTTAAAAATATCGCGGAAAAAAAGAAAGAAAAATAAATAAAATAACTAAATAAATATCAAAAAATTAAAAATTGAAAAGTTGGGTATTGAGATGGGGGAAAATGTCTGTCGGTCTGTCTGTTGGTCTGTCAAATATCAAAAATATCTTTTTGATATGAACAATTTTCCGTTCAATTTGAACAGTTCAAATCCCTTAACATTAGCGCCTACGGGGAAACTGAAAGTCAATGTAGATTCCGTACTTGAAGGCGGATTTACTTCAAACAAATTTTGTTGGAAATAGCTCTTGACGTCGAACTCCAGACTCCGACTCCGAGAATTTAGGAGCACCTGATTCCGACTCCTGTGCCCGACAATTAATCGAACTCCGACTCCCCGACTTCGCCCCTAACTTCGTAGCTTTGGCAAACATTTATAAACGGAGGACAAATGACTGACTCCGATTCTTGGACATTTGACTCCGACTCCTTTATCCCAAAATGAGGTTGACTCCGACTCCGCAGCTATGGTTTTAACTGTGAAATAATTACAGTGGCTCCCAAAAGTGTTCGTACACTTTGAAATTTTTTAGTAAAACCAAAATAACTCGGAACTGAATTCGAATATGAAGTCCAATATTTTTTCACATCATTCCTGTGTCATTCTAAATACAACCCATTGGTTTTTTTCAAAATATTGACGGATCTTCTTTTTGAAATGGGTCAGAAAACGAAGAGACAGAGAAATAACACGCCACAAAAGTCATCGTACACTCAAATATTTTCGAATAAGTTCATGATTAAAATTGTCATATGCCGTTTTATTAATATTTTTGCATTGTGTTGACTCTTATAAGTCATTTGGCTTTAATTTTTTGTTTATTTATTCCTTAATATTGTGCTTATTATTACTATAAAATGGCTGGTATTCGTAAAAAACCGCAAACACCATTCAAAACTTGAATTTTTTCCGACAGTAGCGGTAAATTGGTTTGAAATATCTCTAATGTAGTTAATTTATTTGTTTGTATATGAAAGTGCTTGATAAAATTCTTCAAAGTAAGAAGTCGGACCGAAAACAAGGTAAGAAAAGGTCAACCGGCAAAGTTGACAAAACGTAATCGGAGATTTAAAGTTAAAAAAATTATGAAAAATACACATTTGAGTGCTGTAAAAGTTTCTGCAGAGTTAAATGAAACATTTTGCATTTAATTTTCACCTAAAATTGTTCGCCAAGTTCTCTGATTAGCTGGATTAAATGGGACCTCTTCCCGCAGAAATTTTCTTGATCGTGCGAAAAACAGAAAACTTATGCTTTTCGTCGCAAAATCAATGATAAATAAGCTCAAAACGTTTTAGATTTACGTCTTACAGATAAAAATTAATTCAACATTTTTGGTTAAATTGTTATATAATTGTAAGTATAAGAAAAAATTATGAACTTAATCTTAAGAACTTAAATGGATCAGTTAATCAGGAGGGTGGAGGTGTTTTAGTGGAGGGTGCATATCAGCATCAGGACTTGGTAGTTTGGAATTTTTTGATGAAATAATGAATCATGCTGTTCCTATAAATATTTTAAAACCAATTTTGAACTCTTAGCCAAAAATTTGGTTATTGGAAACAACTTTGTTTTCTATCAAAATAACGATAAGAAGCACACGGTTTTCAACGTTTGCGTCTAGTGCCTCGAAAATTGACCTAAAATTTAGAAAATACCCCCTCAATCTCCAGATTTTAACTTAATGTAACGTATTTATAGATATCTGGGGGCTAGATTACGAAACTAGGGCTTTAAAACGAAAATAGAGCCAGAAATAGTAAGACTCGAAGTGTGATTGAACACTTACTCAGAAATTACGCAAAAAAAAGAAAGAAAAATAATGAAAATTATTCCCAGACGTTTAAAAGGTGGTATAAATGCTGTATGATATTCTACTAATTAATAACTCAATCAAAAGTTAGATTATTCAATGATATATGGACATTTTATAAAGTGTACGAAGACTTTTGTAAGATAAAATTTCCGGCACTTTTTGGTTTTTGGTTTTTAAAAAATTAAGTTTTAATATTTTTTAAAAACTTTTCGCGCAGTTTTGTTAAAAATAGATCATAGATCTTATAATTAAATACCTATTCCGAAATATTAATTCTAACCAATGGATTGGGGTCTATTTCGTTGAGAGTCGAAGGTGTACGAAGACTTTTGGGAGCCACGGTATTGTTGATATGACTTGTATTTATTTTCACGCTAAAGTTTTAATTTAGGTAGGTATTCAGTTTTCGGCGAATAAACTCGAAGTCATTTATGTTTCTACATAAAAATATGCGCAGACGATTTTTTTTTTTTTTTTTTTTTTTGACAATGAGAATTAGTTCTTTAAGTTGACATTTTATTGTTTTTATTTATTTTGGTAAGTACATTAATTCATTTCAAAAATTATTTTTGGCAACAGAGGAAAAAGAAACGATTTTTTTGATATGATGTATTTATTTCAGTAAGCTTATTAATTTTAATTATTATTTTTTTCGTTTTGAAAGCTGTTAAAGAATTTTTTGTTGATGGTAAAAAGTGTATTAGCTGCTTTGTTTAAAAGGTGCTGCTATTTTATTTGTTCGTTTATTTATTTACTTATTATTTTTTTAGCATCTTATTTTTTAGATGAGTGAGGCATATTTTATTCCTAGAAACAGCTTAAAATATTAAAAAATAATTTTTGAAACAATTTGTGATTCTAGCTATTTTTGAGAATATTGATCAGGCGTAAAGTAGTATGTAAGAAAGTAGTATGGGTATACGGGAAAGTAGACTCGTTTAGTTCTAGACGGAACTTCTTGTTTTCTGTTTTGTTTAAATACAAGTTGTTCCAAAATCTATTAAATCTTATTTTTCTATAATCTATAATTTAGTAAGCGGCCTTTTTTTTAAATTAGTTCGGTTGAAATCTATTTTGACAAAATTAAAATATATTTTCTAAAAAATTAAAATCTCTCTTCGAAAAGTTCTGTGGGAAAATCTACATTTAAACAAATAAGAGTAGGTTTCTATTTCTCATTGAAAGTTAATTAGAAGATTTCAATTCAAGAAGCTTTTAGGGGTTTTTTTCCGTGAGTGATAAAGGGAAAAAAGGACTTCTACAAATGGATCAGTAAATGATTTTCTTTTTCTCTTCCTAGTGTAGTTGAAATGACATATAATAAGCTGCGAGGTTCAAGTTTCTGACAATGACGACGAGGGCATATCACAAAATTATGATCTTAATTACTTTCGAATTGTTTTGAGCATAAATTATTTTAAACAGCTGTTCCTCAACCTCTTTAAACGTATGGGCCTGTAAAAAATTGCGACAACAATTTTTTTTCCATACACAAAAAAAAAAAAAAAAAATATTATCGATTAAAGAACTATTACCCTAAGCTAATATTTTTATCATGATTTACTTGCAATTATTACATGTAAATGGAAAAATAAGTAAATATTTTACATAAGTAAATAAACTTACTTTGAGAAAAATTATAGTTAATAAAGCAATTACAAAATTTAATGAAAAATATCGTATAAAATGGCATTTTTTTTTTTTTTTTTTTGAATAACTAAGAAAAACTTTTTGATTTCGAAAAGATAAAAATTTCTGGGGACCGGTCAAATTTTCCGCTACTTGACTATTGGTTGATATTCTCTGCTTTAAATTTCAGTTACTTTACTCCACTTATAAAATTAGTGGCTCGCATGATGAAAGAAAAGAAGTATTTAGCACAAACGATGAATTACTATTGAATAAATTATACTATCGACGGTTCAATGAGTCTTGTTGGTAAATCACAAAAATGTTCCCTTTACTAACGAAGGAAAAATTCATTCATTTTCATCCAGTTACTAAACTAAATTAAACCCGTTCCACGCATCACTTTTTAAACACAAGTATGTTTTATTTTGTTTTTCTTTAAACCCAATAAAATAAATAATTTATTTGAATAAAAGAACTTACTTAAAAAGAATTAAAAACAAATTTTGGTTTTCGATTTTTTAAAACATCTAAAATGGCATTTTTGTTCGAACTTTCCGCATTAAAAACGCATAGAAAGTAGAATTCAAGTAAATGCTGTTAAAAAATAAAAAATAATCTCGAGATTTTGTTTTAGTTGAAGTAAAATTTTCGGAACAGGTAGCTGTTTTCCAAATTATTACTCATTTAGTGAGACTCTGTTAATTATATTAAGAGTAATTCTCACTAAGAAATGGTTTGGTTTTAGATGAAATCAATCTGAAAGCGATAAAAAGAAGAAACATTTTTTTTTGCTTTATTATTTTTTTCTGTATTTTCCACAAACAACGATGAACTAAAGTAGCACATTTATGCACCGTACAAATGTTGACCAAAATTTTGTACCAACAATGTTGGTCTTAAATTCTTCTTTATGCATGAAGTTCTGTAATACGGGAGGGTGCGAATTGCAAGGTATTTTATGAGCAGCTGATTTAACGTTTTACAAAAATTGAGCAATACGCTAAGTTTATGCTATAAAACATTTTCATTGTTTTAAGATCTGTTGTTGGACACAACAAATGTTTCATTTTAAAGAATCGATACTGTTCTTGGTTTAAATGACCGGTTTGAAATTTCACACGGAAAGCGAAATTTCTGGGATTCAGAACTTTCTGCATTGGATGATTTTTATAAATTTCAGACAGAAGACGCAGGATGAAATTATGAAAATAGTTTTAGCTGTCGGGCGATGTTTATGAATTCCAAACAGGGATTAATTTGCATAGGACCTCACGGGTGCTGAACTCTGCGCTTCTTTTGAATTTTCAGCAAATTGTAACATTTGAGGTGAAGTTCAGGCCATTTACGCATAAAAATAAGTTGTGGGGACTGAAGGACTCCTGTACTTCCTTTGGAAGAAATTAAGCCCTCATTCCAAGTAAGAATTTTGTATGTTTTTAAACTTCAGAATACAGTACAATGATTCAAAGCCAGATTCTTCCGTAGGGGAAACTAGGGAGACTTGACCCAATTTTTCATTTTCCTTTTTATTAAAAATATTTTTTGTAGAATTATCGGAACAAAATAAAAAAAACAAACATAAAAAGTTTGCCCTTTTGCGCTTTATTATGGGTAAAAATAATAGCATAATTCTAAGTAGAAATGGTACAAAAAAATTATATTCATCAAATCTGCTCAAAATGGGTGTCATTCTCAAAAAAAAGCAGGAGTTTTGTTGCTGAGTTTTAAAAAAAAATAAAAATTTCTCCTAATAAGTTGAATACTTAAGATTAAGTTAGATCTATCCTTAAGTAATAATGCTATTATAGTGGTCCAAATCAAGCGAGCAAATATTCTAATTTTTTTAAATCACATTGTTAGTGCCGCATCCAAGAAGAAACTGTGTCCACAGATGCGATGTCCACAGATGTGATAAAAACAAAAATTTTCTACATTTAGAACATGTGCTTTTGAAGTTTGAATGTTGAAACAAATATTTTACATTTAATATTATCAATTCATTGAATTATTGTATTATCTTACCTAGTTATTTTAAATCTGTATGAGCCACAGATGTGATGAGTTGATCTTTACTTTTTATAAATCAAGGACAAAAACTTTAAATAAAGTAACAGAAATCTCAAAGCAAGCTTCTGTTTCTGTACCATTAAGCAAAATGGCTTCTTGAGAATTCATCCCTCAACCAATACAGTTTGGAGCCGCAACCTGGAGGAATTTATTGGCATTTTCTTTTCTGTCTACAGATGTGACTATTTTTCTGGTTACAAGCATTAAACTTGCAATTAAATAAATATAAAAATTAAGTTTAACTTTTGAGAAGTGTGTACTAAATGTGTACTTGATCGAAAATATAGCTTAAATAGCTAATTTCTTGTTTGGTGCATGAAATATAAAATATGGAAACAAAAAAAGATAAGTGGTGACAGTCCACGGATGTGATAAATCACATTCTGTGTCCAAAATTTAAACAATAAATAAAATATTTTTTTCTCATTTATCAACTTCAATATATTCCATCAGTTGTATTAAAGTGTTTTATTCACTTGAATAATTTTCTAAACTTTTATTCTTTATAGTAAAAACCAGAAACACAAATTCCCGATTTTTCTGAGAATGAGCCATGGGTCAAGTGTCCCTAGAAATAGGTAGACTTGAGCCAACACCTAAGAAGACATGACCCCCCTCATGAATTTAAAAGATTCATCGATATTGAAATCAAAAACGCAGGTTTGGTGGTGTTTTTTGCTTTAATGAGTGATACTTGAAGCGAATGAACAAATGTTTACTCTTTAGGTGAACTGTTACAGATTTTTTTTAAAAATAAATCTTATTGCACATCAGCAGAAAAGCAGAAGTCTATTTCAAAACTTTATCAGCTAAGACCTAAACAATATTTCAGTTATTTTATTAAGAAAAAAATCATTGGGATTAAAGATCATTAGTATTTTAGTTATTTGTCAAATAAGAACAATTTATAAGATCAAAATATTGTAGTTATTCATTAAGCAAAAATCAAAATCCCCCCTTCGTGTCACAATATTAAACATATTGCTTAAATAAAAGCAAATCATTAAGGTTTCACTCAATATTTTAGCTATTCATAAACAAATATTCATTGAAAAAACATCAAATTATTCTTTGATTCAAGTCTCCCCAGTTAGTCCCAAAGCTCCCTAAGTAGCTTTCCCTTGTTTACCTTAAATTTTTAGCAACTTAGATCAATACAGGATGAGTCAAGAAAAAACTTGGACAAGGTTGGCATTATCCGAATGGAAGTAAACTACTTTCTTTTTAATGAGTAGGACTCGACCGATACATCGGCCTGGCCGATGCATCGGCGCCGATGGTTCAACAATTTAGCCATCGGCATCGGCATCGGCGGCCGATGCTAACTTGCGGGAAACATCGGCCCATCGGCCTTAAAAAACATCGAAAAGCCGATGGAATTGGCCGATGTTTTTGAAAAAAAAAAAACCTTTGCTGTTTTACTTTTTAATACAAAGTAAATGGAGTTGTTGTTTTCACATAAAACTATTTACTTAAATTTCAGTATGAATATCTATTTTTAGTCATCCCTAGAAGAGTTTTTAATACTACATTCCGGTACCAAACAAGTTAATTATTGCGTCGTTTCTTGCAGCAGGATGTACGTATGTATCTGTCATAAGTCATAACTCAAAAATGATAATCTTAGAAGGTTAAAGTTTTGTATGTGGGGTCTGCGGACGTTCCAGTTGTGCACTTCCCTTTTTGTTTTCGATCGGGTGTTCTGAAAAGCCTGTTTACTCATTTTTTTGTGGCTATTAATTATTTATTTCAATGCAAAACTAATATAGCGTCTCAGACTGACGATCATTTGGTGATATATTGCTGAATTGGGGACCATGGAAACAAATATGCGATGGCGAAACAGATTTTTGTGTCATTTTATTAAATTCCCGTTGAACAGACGGTAATTTTTAATTTTTGGATATTTGTAATATGAATCACAGTAATGCAGTCTTTTCTGTATCGCTTCGGCGGAGTTACAAGTTTGGAGCCCGTCGAAATACATTTTGGGGATCACAGAAGTTGTAAAACATTTATCATTCGCATTTTTGTAACTCCTTCGGTGGCCCTATGGTTATGGGGCCTCTCGCGCAATTGCAACATTTGCTATATTTTAAATCCGCCATTGCACGTCAAAACAAACTCGGGTGAAAGTTTTGAAAGGGTTCTCTGCTCAATGTTTATGATTATTTTGAACTCTATTTTTACGACTATTTTTTGAATTTCCGAGAACACTTGCGTGCCCCTCCTCCTACTCCCTCAATTTCTGAAATTAAACTCTAGTTGTACTTCTGAGTTGTTTAAAACTAACACCATTCATAAAATTAGAGTTTTTTTTTTTAACTTTATCTATTGTTTAGAAAGAATTTAAGGCATTAATGTAAGAAATTGATTAAAGACGTTTTGAATGGTGACATAATTCGGAAATCAAAGTGACTTTTGAATTTTTTTTTTTTTTTTTCCGGAAGTGCTGAAGTAGATTCAGAAACTCTTCCGAATATTGGTGGTAAATGTTCTGCACTGAAAAAATGAGGCAGAGGATGGGGCCGAAGTGTGATTTACTCCAAAATCAGAGGGTGACCCACCCTAACCCTACCTCGTCGTTTCAAGCATTTTTTAAATAAATAGCGATTATTTATTTTGGTCAAGAAATGTCATTTTGCGTATTTCTCATACTTTAACCTATATTTCGGAAATTGCCATCTTTTTTGCATCATTAATAGCGATTGATTTTTTTTCTGTTGTAAGTAACTATTTTTTATGTATTTATATAAAATCAATGAATAAGTTATTTTCGTTTTTTATAGAAAAGTTTCAAGGATTTTCTATTATGCAATTTTTCAAATTTCAGTAAATTATTGTTAAATTCAAAAATTTAATTTGAACTTGTTTGTCAAGCTTCATAAAAGATTAAACAATCAAATTGTTCAATACTATGTGTGCAAACATCAGATCAAGTAGTATATGTATTCAGTTATTAACTTGGTGTAAATATTGAGTTTGTTTATTGTACCTGCGTTTCAAGAACCTTGTTCTTTTCATGGCTATTTTTTTTTTCCAGCAAAATGTATATCACTGTTATAGCTTTTATGAAAAATGCAAACTTTTCTATTCATAAATTTTAAATAAGTATAAAAATATTACTATTTTGATTTAATATTGTAATTTATCTGTTACCTTTTTTGTTTAATTTGATGACTAAAAAATGTCTACGTGCAATCTTTCCACTTTAATTGCGTAATTTGTTGACAGTTTCATAGTTCTATTCTTTTTTTTTTTTTTGAATGATTAAACAACGTAATTTATTTTTTTTTTAAACTATGTTTTAGTGTACCTAAATCCATACATTATTACAACATTACTGAAATCTTAGTTATATGCTCAATTTAAAAAAAAGAAAAACTAATCAATTGGTTATTAAACAGTTTCTTTGTTTTTCGTCCTTCTTTTTTTGGCTATTGTTCTTTCTCTTTCATCATACAGCAGTCAAAAAATGAGAAGCATAACTACACCCTATACATATTGTACGTCGTACGATGCAAAAGTTCGGGGACTTATATATATTTATTCTGGGTAAGTATAAAATCTTACCCAGAATAGTTCACATTACCGAAGCACATCCACCTTCAAAAGGTCGCCTTAAGGGACTACGTACTTCTACCAGTGTTCATATAACTTTTGGAAACACTCCTGGAAGCCATTTTTCGCTACCTTCTATGATGCAGCTTCATCTTCTCCTGACGGAAAAAAGCGGCGTATATGCAAATGTTTTTTTTGCTGGGAACAGGTAAAAGTCACACGGAGCTAAGTCCGACGAAACGTTGTTATTTGTTTTTCATATCAGAGTATTGACCAATCGAACCGTGCATCCTCAACGTGAAAGTCGCCTTCTTCCCCACGATGAAGTTAAAGCAGCAGCGCAAGAGGCCTTACAGGAAATTGCGAAAAATGTCTTCCAGGAGTGCTTCTAAAAGCTATACGAACGTTGGCAGAAGTGCATAATCGTTCAAGGTGACTATTTTGTAGATAGATATATGCTTCGGTAATGTGAACTATTCAGGGTAAGGTTTTATACAACTTGACCTCGAACTTTTAGATCATACTACGTAGAGTTTTCAATTTACTATTTCATAACGTTTTTGAGTGACGCAAGTTTACGCGCATGAAGACATCACAAGAGAATTTGCGATAATTAACTGAGGAGGCGTTCAAAATGGATATTTGGTTATCTATATGTTCTTAGGTGCATATGTATGTACAGATGAGTCGAAAAAACCTGTGAAGTATAAATTTGGCGATAGTAAAATAGAAATTTAGGTCGAAATCTGATTTTTTTTTGTGATTACAATTTTTTATTCGTAGAAAGGAAGTAAAGTGAAATGAATCAATGATCCTTTAAATCCCTGACAATCTTATCAATTTCTTTCTTTTTTTTTTTGTTTTTTTTTTCCATCGGCCAACGGCATCGGCCATCGGCCATCGGCAATCGGCCATTTGGAGGAAAACAATCGGCCATCGGCCATTTTTGAACAATCGGCCAACAATCGGCATCGGCCCATCGGCCAAAAAATGCCATCGGTCGAGCCCTATTAATGAGTGCCTTTATTTTTTTTTAGTCTCTTACTTTATTAGAAAATAATTTACAATATATCTCCTAGTTTATGTATTGGTTTTGGGTTTTCTTACAATTTAAAGCAAAAGACCTGCTTTTTTAAAGTTGTTTAAGCAAGGAGAATGACAGTTCGCTTGCTTGTTGTGCCTCGGAAAACAGTATTTGATGCAGTATGCTTTTCAAGTGGGTTGGAAGTGATAGTCGACTTCTAGGAAGTGTAACAGTGAAAATTTCCATTAATCGTCAGGACATCCAAGAGTGAGTTTAATGAAATCCTTGGGTTTCCACGAAAGAAGTCGATAAACGGGGAATTCGTGACCGATTTGTACGACTAATGAGCAAAAACAGATCTTGGACAGAAGCTTTACGAGTTCCAAAAAGTTCAGCCTTTTGCTGAAGAAAACAAATTTGTATGCCAGAAACGTTTGGGACGGGAAGTAAGGCTTCACTGATTTACCATTCAACCAACTCATAACCCCCAGAACGATGGGATTTCGTCTGTAAACACTCCACAAGGGCAGATCCAGGAAATGTTCAAGGAGGGGGCGATTTTTTTTACTGTTTACTGTTTGCAACTTTTATTTATAAAAATTTTCGAAGGAGTGAATTAAACCCCTTCTTTTACCTTTGCGTAATTAAAGGTGTCCTGCAGTTGTGTTTCTTCCGAAAAATATTCAGGGGAAACCCTTGAACCTATATACCTCTAACATCATCTAAGATCGTCTAAAATTGAGGTTTTGGAACTTCAATTTCGAAAAAAATCCAATAGAAAATTCTGGTCCCAATCTCCAGAGCAATAAGAGATGGGCTACAATTTCGTTTTCAAGGCTTCAATTCCATAAGAATTTCGGGGAAGAGCTCCCTTTCTCTTAACACCAACGAAGTTTGTGTAAAATTATCATTTTTGGAACTTAAATATCGAAAATATACCTGAAGAAGGTTCACGTATCTCGCTCAAGGAGAGGGGCGATCGCCCCCATCGCCCCTCCCTTGTATCCAAAATTGTTGCCAAGCACCTTAGAAAATGTTAAACATCGCCAAAATTCGAAGTCAGGCTTGGTCTGTGATGGAATAAGCACAAGCGACAAAAAATCTCTGATTTTTTGTAGATGAGAGCCGTAAAATGAATCAAAAAGTGTACTGGAAGGACATTTTAAGAAACTGTTGTCCTTCCGTGGGCCCAAGAGCATTTCGACATTGTAGACTGGACATTTAAATTAGACTCGTTCATATTGTCAGAAAGACAAGAGTGGTGCAAGGCACATTGTTTTTGACATGATATCATCTGTAGAGTACACGCTCTACTCGTTATCTCATTTATTAACTGTATGGCCTATTTTAGAGTCAAAGGTTTACCATAAAATGCACAAATGTTTGAAATCTCTAAACCAATTGTTTTAGAGGGAATAGGATTGATTAAAAGTAAAAGACCTGCGTCCTTGGGTGAAAATTTTAATAAGCAGTTGCACCTTTGTATCACTGCAAAAAGCGACCAGTTTGAATCTAATTAAATTTATTGATTGATAAAGTCCTACTCAAAATAGTATTTTTTGTGTTTTTTTAATTTATCTTTACTAATAATAAAGCTGAAAGTCTCTCTGTCCGGATCTCTGTCTGTCAAGATCTCTCTCTGTCCGGATCTCTGTGACGCGCATAGCGCCTAGACCGTTCGGCCGGTTTTCATGAAATTTGGCACAAAGTTAGTTTGTGGCAAGGGGGTGTGCACATCGAAGCGATTTTTCAAAAATTCGATGTGGTTCTTTTTCTATTCCAATTTTAAGAACAAAATTATCATAAGATGGACGTGTAAATTACGAAATTATCGTTACGTGGAACCGTAACACGGGCACAAGCCAATTGGCGAGAAAAATTCACCATACATTATTTGTAAATATGCAGGCGAACCAAAAGACCTTTTAAATTTCTATTACGGGCAAAGCCGTGCGGGTACCACTAGTTTTTAATAAAGTTACATAGAAAATTGCTTGTTCGGGTGTTTTGCCGCACCCTGTAAAATCAAATCATTAGGCCTAAATCACAATATTTTATCTATTCAAAAATGAAAATTCATTGAAAAAACATCAAATTAAACAAAAACATCAAATGAGTCTTTGGGTCAAGTCTCCCTAGTTAGCTTGTGTCAAAGCTCTTTAGTTAGCTTCCTTCTGGTTACCTTAAATTTTTAACAACTTCGATTAAAGTTATATAAAACTACTGTATCTCAATAGATAGCTAGAAAAGTGATTAAAACATGCATACTTTTAAAATTCATTTCCCTCAAAACTGGAGGTTAAAATCTGAAAAATTCCAAAATCTTCAAACTTTACTCCCTGCAAAATATTGTCGGGTGGTTGATCAACCCAAAACAGGAATAAAATTTTCCCTAAATATCCTTTTCATGGAAAAAATCCCCATGAGTCAACTCTCAATATGAGTCAAGCCTCCCTAGTTTCCCCTATTTTGGAAATTCCGATTTTTAGATAATTAGCATTTTGCTTTACATATGATATTAATTTCCTCGCCCCCCCCCCCCGGAATTCATTCTTTTTTACGTTGGAGCACGTTTGAAGTACGAAAACGTAGATAGTTCAATAAGAATATTTTTAAAGAAATAAAATAACTTTCGTCTAAAAAAATAAAAAATAAGAAAACTTAAAAGTATCCAGGTTATTTGACACTTCTTTTGAGGTAGTTTCACCAAAGATGTCCATTACATGTTGCATTTTATTTTTATATTTTTTATAATGCATTTTCAATAACATTTTCTTTTACTTTGTAAACACATCAGTTCTTATTTTATAACAAAGTTCTTATCTTTGAATCCTTTGATATCATCATGTAAAGAAGTTTTACGAGTGGAACCTTTTCACACACTAGCACAACAAAGTTCGGCACTTTGGAGGATGCGTGACAAAACCTATGCGTGGTGTAAGACAAAGACCTTGTAAAGAGTACGTAGCAGGTACGGGGAGCCAGAAAATCCAACATAGCCAACACAGAACATAAACCACATTTTTGCGACACATGCAATATCTAAAAAGAAGAAAGTTTAAATGTCGGCTGACACTAAGTCCAGATTTTGGCGAATTCCGAAATTTGGCCTGGCGAATTTGAATCTGTGTACTATATGTTTTCAGACATAAAGCAACGTTTTTTAATTTTATAGAACTATTTAATAACTAAGAAGAATTTCAAACAACCCTGTAATAAATAAATAAAAAAAAACAAAGATTTTCTGCAAGGAGAAATAAAAAATATATATGAAATTTGTAAACATTGATGTTCTTGATTAATGTTTGTTAATCAATATTTAAAGCCGATGATAATTTAAAAAAAGAAGGTATATTTATACAAATGTACTTTACTTAGGAGAAACATATCACTAACATTTGATGAATAAATGGATAGAGAGTTGAAATAGGGAAATTCCAAAATAAAAATTTATTCTTTGAAAAATAAAACATAAGGAAAAAATAAAAACAAAAAATAACTGCATTTAACAACTAATGTTAAACAGCCGAAAATGTGCAAATAATATTATTATTTAGAACAAATTATTTCTCAAGAAAAATTTAGATAAAGCTTTGTAAGCAGTTCGAAAATTCACTACAAAAGCCTTTCCAGTCACGCTATTCCGAAATTTCAAACTGTAAAGGAAAATAATGGCAGGTTTTTACAAATTAGTAAACACCAAAAGCCATCAACACCATCTGTAATAAAGCTGTTGATCGGTTAAAAACAACCGTTTCATATTCAAATCATTTTCATCTTCCTTTTATTTCCTCCAAAAAATTTGATTTTACGATCAGGCTTCGATAGCCTTTCTTTTCTTTTGGAAAATGAAAAAATATTTTTTCAATTTTTTACCCACAAATTTCTTATAAAAAAAACTTATTCGATAGTGTATTCAGACCATTGAATGAAGCACAATTTTATTTTCTGAAACTTTAGTATCAGTAAAAAAAAAAGTACATAACATTGAAAACATTTTTCTTGACATTTGCAACTACAACGAAAAACAGAAAAAGCTTGATTCCTTTTCATTTTTTTTCTTTGGGGGGGGGGGTCAGATTAGTAGCGTAATTACGGGGTCTGGCGAACTTAAGAAATTTCGCACCCCCTCCCCCGCAGGGTCGCTTCGATGGGAAGACACCGGAGGTCACCGTGACTTCTCATTTTTTTTGGGGGGGGGGAGGATATGGACTAATTGATTTGACAAATTAGGAGACAGTATTGCAACTTAAAATATTCTTTTTTTTTAAATAGTTTTTAATGATGTTCTTTCGCAGTAGATGTAATGTATGTATGTGTGTGCATGCTCGAATTTTATCATTCGGTAAAATTTCTTTCAAATTCTATGATCAAAAAAATAAAATAAAATAATAGTAATAATCTCTTTAAAAACTTTTAATCAGTCGAAATGCCGCCCCTCCCCCCTGACTGCTGTGCTCCTAGCGAGAGCCACTCCTGCCAACCTTTGGTTACGCTACTGGGTCAGATTAAAACAAGGTGCACCAAACCAGGGAGTAGTAAACACCCCCAAAAGTGGAGAAACAATCCATTTTTTGGTTGCTTCCGTTTTGGAATTTTTAAAAGAAGTTTGTTGCCAATTCATCAAAGAAAAAACTGTGAAAACCTTTTTTTTCCCTCCAACAAATTACGAACTGTTCATTCACTGGTCATCTACCCCATTTATCAAAATGCAAGAAACCGATGGAATGCAAAAAGGCCCTGAATTTTTCAGCTGATTTTAGGCTGATGTTCAGGTCTTCGACCGGAGAAGTTGAGTAAATTGAGGTGTGGTTAACAATAGGTTTTCTTCAAAGGAGAATGCCATAAGGGATCTAGTTTTTATGGAAAATAATTTGGATATTAAGTACTCGCAAATATCCAGAGACATGAATATGATATAAATGTGAATAATATGTAAGAGAGGTCAATATAATGAATTTAAGGATAGTGGTCGAGATTCATTTCCAAAAAGTTCATGAAGACGAACATTAGAATTTCGTGTCTGGGTAATTGCTACAACAGTAACAAAATTTCATATGCTTACAATTAAGTACTTCTGATTAAAACTATCTTCTGGATAAAAACAACTGAGGATATTGTAAGAAACCTAACCCAGTGGCACGACAGTGCGTGAGGGCCCAAGGCCTACTGTGCCCATCTCATCCCTACTGGCCAGGGGCTCTGGGATGCTGGGAAGATGTTCCTGTTAGATGGGCAGCCGAACGCGGAACCCCCAGGGTTTATTTCCCAAGTACTATTGGTACTTATTTTACCGATCCACTGAAGGGATGAACGGCTGAGAGGATATTATGCAACTAAATAAGATGAAGAATATTTTGGACTTATATCACCGTTTCTCAAACGCTTACTTTATATTAATATTTTCGTTTATAATCCAAATTGATCAGAAGTGCATATCCTAATACCAAAGTCAATGACGTATTCTCTCAACTGCTATGGAGATCAGGGGGTAAGAGAGGGCACCCCCAGAAAAAAAAGTTTAAAAACCCTGTAAAATCAATTCCCTAAAAATTTCAACGGCGAAGTCTGCGCCAATCTCCTCTCGTGGTCTCGTGGGTCCGTCCCTGAACTAATTTCTCTCATATTTAGACCAGACAATTAGCTAATCATCATTTTGGAAACGTACCTTTTCATTGCGTTCGATTTAATTATTGAGAGATATATGGATGCCGCAATTGCCAAATCGATTAGCTCCACTTAAAAAAAGAAAAAAAAAATCCTCATTTCTGCTTTAATAGAGCTTTATCAGTGCTTAGCATGTAAATTTATATTAAAGTTTTGGTTCAGTAAATTTCGGACCATGTGATGGCAGAAAATGTAACACGGGGGGCTATTTACTCCTATGGATAACACCATCTTCTTCATAACTATTCTTTACTTTTTTTTATGAAGTTATAGTCGATTTGGCAAGTGACCATATAACTTAATTAGACTGGAAATTACGACTCATGTTGAAGTTGGATTGATTGCCTTTCGAAATAATTTTTATGTGTTTTTAATAGTTTTGGCGGAAAGCTTTAATCGAGCGATACATAGAGGGAAAATAAATTTTGTCCGAACTAGTGATAATAATTAATGTACGTACGATGACTAATTTTAAAATCATTCAATATATTGAAGTACGCGTTAGTTTTCTTACTGCCCTATGTTGAATATGTTGAGTTTTAGCCGCGTGGGTAAAGGGCACAAGATCCCGTTGAGATCCTTCCCTTTACAGTTCGAAAGTTACATTTTTAATTGAGAAAACAGAAATTATTTTTAAAAGGATACGCCAGTGTCTAAACAACTTCATGTGTGTATAATTCTATAAGTAATGAAATTAAGATGAAATCCCTGTTACTTTTACGTGCATTTCTAAGCCCTTGGATATTGCTGTTCTAAGTTTGCATACCCCATCAATACCCCAAAAATCTTGCACGAAGTGTAAGACAAAACTTAAGAAAATAGATTTTCAGGACTAAAATGACAAAAATTATCACTGATAATTCAAAAAAATGTATATAGAATTCAAGACTCTAGGTAATGTAATCAGAAAACATTTTTTCAAGGCTCTCAGAAATTCATTGAAATTTGGGGCTTCTTTTTAAATGTAACAAAGTAAACTTAAAATCAAATAGAAAACAGCAATATAACATTTTTTTCTTATTGCTTAAACATTTATAAAATTGCTGTTCTGAAATTAATTTCTTGCACTCAAATCTTTTCTGCTTTTGGAAACGAAACCAACAATTTGCGCAAGGACCGACTCCACCTTGTCTTAATGTCAAGCACTTAATTTAAAACACTTCCTTTATTTGATGCAACATGCATTGAAATGTTTGAAATAACAGTTCCAGTAAAATATTTCAGAGACATTTTTATAATGATCAATATGAGGTAAGTAATCATTATTAATGTTTTGTAACGTATGCACGAAATACCATGTTCGCTTCCGTAATAAAATGACGACGCAACTCGAGATACTTCTGCGGATCCAAAGCATATATTTCGCAAACTCACACTATTAAAATTTTATACTGCTGCAAAACTAGCTGCTTGATGATTCAGCTTTTTTAAATGTGTTGACCGTTCATACATTTTGAATCTTATAAATCTCTCCATTAATTCGTCGCCTTTTGTTAAAAGCTTCGAAAATTAAATGAAAAGTATGGTAACTGCATTAATGTTATTTATTAAGAACAAAATGGATATTCCTCCATTAATAAAATAAAAATAATCATTTTTTGTTCTTACAAAAGAGAGGAATATTTACTTATTTACTATCAAGTAAAATTTAGTAGAAGCTAATGCGGAATGTTAAGTTGGGAAACAATAATAATTGTAAATGACTATAAAAATGCAAAATTAAAAAAATAATTTTTAAAAAATTAAGAAAAAGTACCAAATAAGGTATTTTAATGTTGTTTGTGTTTATAAACAGAAGTTAGATAACGACAGGCGTAAGTAATGCGGCTTACTTACGATCTATTTCAGAGGGCTTTTAAAAAGGTAAGCAAGGATTTAAAATTCAAGTCAGAAGAAGTATTAATGACAACTGTGGACCCCCGAAAATCAAAGTTACCTCGGGGTCCTACTAAGATTTGTCGGGCCCATTTGTAATAATTATTACATTTTCATCATATCTAAAATTCAAGAGAAAATATTGTGAATATACCTTTGAATCATTAAAACTATACATGCAATGTGCTACTAAATTTTGTCCGTATTTTAATTTCTATTAGTAACAGGTACTAAAATCTATTAAGTGTTTAAAGGATCAAAATTCAAAAGTATCAGTATTTTTTTTTAATTAATCCAATCACAAAACTACAAGCTATGATAACTTGTCTTAAATCCCTAACTAGTACAAAAAATTTTCAAATTCAAAAAGTTTATAAAAATTAAAAAATCAAAATGCACTTTTTGAGTTACAGTTTTCGATTTTTAGCATGAAAAATAAGGTCTCATAACGAATAAAATTCTTGCAGAAACGTACGTCTAAGTCTGAAAATCTTTTTCAAATTTATGTCTCGCGATATTTTGTTTAGCAGCTGTATTTTAGACGTGTTACAAATGTATATATACATCAATTCCAATCGAAGGCGAAAATTATCTTACTTTATGACAAGTTTTCCTCACTTGTCAATCATTTTTCTTTTGTCGAATTCATGATGTCATTGTCAGATTCAATCAGCAAAGACACTTTAAAAAAAAAATAAAATCATAATATTTTTTAATGAGACTTACCTGTTTCACAAGTGACTGGTGTAAATATCCACCAAAAACAGAACGCTGAACACAAAAGCAGAATTCCTGGCATATTTCAAAACACTTTTATGAAATTAAGCAGGCGCTCGTAGGTTTGAAATCCCCCGAAAACATATAGCTACTCCTTGTGTATAGCTGCGGCGCTTCCTCTCCGCAAAATGGGTGATGTCAGAAGATTTTTTTTACTTTCTCTCTCTCTCTCGGTCTTTCACAGCAGCTTGTATTCCTTTCCCTTTTGTTATTATTTTTTTTCTTTGTATTCCCGTGCGCTATGCGGTATCTTTATTGGCAGCAGTCAAACAATACAAACCGTGATTTCTCGCATGCAGTGATAACAGACGTATCGTAGGGGGCGCTGATGTAACTCCCGTGGAGGAAGAGAGGGAAAAATTTTCCTACCTTGCTTCTGTTTACTAATTACGAAACTTGCTCTTTGATTTAGGATGGGGAAAATCTATATTCTGAGGTCCTTGTGCACTAAATCTTTCAACGACTTCATTTAGCAGTATCCGTGTTCGTCAAATAGATAAGCTATTTTTAAAGGAAACTGGAGAAACAAGGATGAAGAAAAAAAGGTAAATTTTTAACTTAATTTTAGTTGACTGTCACCGGTACTGTATTTTAAAAAACATTGGTTATATTAAATTGTATCATAGTCGAATAAACTAGTCAAAAGCCAGAGAACGAAGCAAGTAGTTTTGGGTACTTGCAACTAGTTCAAAATAATAATAATATTTAAGGATAATAATAGGGGGGGGGGGGTAAGTTGCCTTCCTGGCTTTGCAAAATGAATGTATTCACATGTAAGCGGGCGTGATTTTCGTTGTTTTTTTTTAAAATTACATTGAATTGTATAATTGGGATGCTGCGAAAGGAGGTCACGCGAGGTCACTGTGACCTAACAAAAATATCCTTGATTCTGCAAACTGGGAGACAGTATTGCAACGTTAATGTTGTTTCTCTTTTTTAAATTTTTTAAAATTATTTTTTAACGATGCCTAATATTCCTTCTTATTAGATGTTTTGTATGTCTGTGTGTGCACACATTGTGTGCCTTTGCGTGTTCATATTTTATTATTCGGTAAGTTTGAATTTCCTTCCGCAAGTTAAGAATTCCCCCCTCTTAAAAATTTTAGTTCGGGGCTTCTGCTTTCTTTGCCTCTCCACACTCTCCTCAAATAAAAAGTAGGATAAATTCATTTTAAGCTTCAGCATTTCTTTTAGATTGTCATGCTTTATTAGTTTCTGAAAAGTTCACAAAATCCAGTAAATTTTATTTATTTAATTTGAGGGCACATTTTTTAAATATGCGAATGGTTGGTTTAATAAGTTTTGTGGAACAAAACTGATGATTAGCCGAGATTTTATAACCAAAAAATTTGAAAAAATCCACGACCAATGTATTTTGTTTCTGGAATTAGTACTATTATCTACGTACGATGTGCGTCGAATCTTTAACATAAATGTTTGAACGCTCTGATGTGCAATATTCGGCACTATTAAACTAGAACTTAGAGCTCTAGGCTAGGATTTCTGAATAGTAGCCTCTGGCTAGCGCAGTCACAAAAATAATAGCGACTTTTGGTGACTATTTCTTTAAAAAAGTATGCACGCAGCGCAAAAAGTAAAGTATAGCCTATTCGCTATTAGTATTATTTACAACAAATTAAAAGATTTTGATACTCTACAAAAACAATAAAGTTTCAGTTGATATATGTTATTTAATAAGGATATTAGCATTCAATAAAAGAAATGTTTAAAGTTTTTAAATTCAAATCTGGGTAATTAATAACTAAATGAAAGTAAATGTGAGAATTCATGGCTTTGGTCTATTTATTAGTCAGAAAAATTGTATCGCTTGACACGATTATTTTTTATGGGATTTGGAATCGGAATGGTGGTCACGCAAAAGCAAACCCTTTACCAAAGAAGAAACAAGAAAAAAAAAAAAAAGAAAGAAAGAAAGAAATCGATACCGTAAAGACGCGGACCATTATGAGTACGCATGTGGAAAATCTTTAAAAATTATTTATTAGGTACTTTAATTGAAAATATTCGGTTTAAACTGAGAGGTGAAAAAAAATATTTTTACAAAGTTAATATTCATAAAATACATGACAATTTTTCAATTTTTCATACTTTCTGCAGATAGGTCTACGACAAACACTTTTTGAACATCAACGGCAGTAAATTTTGGATTATTTGGATAACGTCAAAGATTAACGGTTACGTCATTATCGTAATATATTGTTGCTAAAACATCATATCATAATCGTATTTTCCCTGAAGGTAATCTACCATCTATCAAATATGAACTGATATGAAGTTGCACAAAGTTTTACCGATGTTCCACCTCTAGCTGTTGCAGAACGAGAACTGATCTTCTCAAGAATAGGATTTTTCCCTGTTCAACATATCAGTAGCACGAGACAGCTCATCAGAAGTAATTCAGAACCAAAATAAATTCCAGATGAAATTGACATATTTTGTGTTGGCATGATACATTCTTTACAATGCCTCACAAATTTCCAATTATCAAAGAACCATTTTTGCATGCAACGACTGTTCTCTGTCAAATAGCGCTGCAGTGGAAAAAATTTATTTTCCTCTGTTGAATGGATTTTTGTTCCAAGAATATGCAGGCTAAATGACAAGAAGTGTGAAAAATTAGTATTTTTGAGGATTGGTAAAAGTTAACTACGGGGGTCAGCTAAGTTGCTAAGACGTTTAGAATTGGTCCCTTAACATAATTTTTCAATTCTTAATATCAGTTCACATCTCCCTAAATATATTTATGTACGAGCATCTTGTTCAAATTTTCAGTCGTTAATAAAATACTTTTTATTCATCCATTCATGTTTAAATGCATAATTTCTATTTTTCCACTTAATATTGTGATTCTGTCATATGTATATACATATTTATATTAATTGTGATTATTTAATAAAAAGTAACTAAAGCAAAAATTTTCTTTGTTGATCTAAGTACGAATTACTAATAGGAAGGAAAATAATAGTAAGGACCTTTTTTCTTAGCGTTTAGTCCCTTAATGCTTTTTTTATCCTTGCTATATAATTGTTTTTACCATCTGAGCAGTCTATAACGCCAGAACTTCAGTATCATGTTGTTCTTTTTTGAAAATCAAAAAAAAAAAAAAAAAAAAAAGTCAAGGAAAAGGAGTGGGGGAATAGATTGTGTTTTTGTCGAAATTGCTCCAATCAAGTCCAGTTAGTTTCGAACGAATGCGCAATTTTCGGCTCGAAACTCACTATTTTATTTTTTTTTCTTGAAATTTATCTATCTCATTGATTTTATGATTTGTACGTTTAGTTTTGTAGATAACGTTTTAATTAGGTGTATTTCGAACAGAGCGAACGATCATGCATTCTTAACCCTCCCTAACTGGCAAGGTGGGGTATATCGATGGGTGTCTTACACCCCAGATGAATTAAGCTTTTGCTTTCAAATATTTTGTAAGGCTTGCATATATATTGCTTTATATGTATATGTATGTCACTCGCGATACTCTTTCAGTTGCATTCATAAAAAAAATACTATCGAAAATCATCGGAAATTTTCCTTAATTTGCTAAATTTCGTGGGGAAATACTTTTGTCTCAATTAGTAGCCAAAAGTTTCCTATTTTATCACAACTTTTGAAAATTGGGTTCTTTTTAATGATTTTCAAATTTAAACCCACAAAAATTTGCTTCAATCTCAAGTTCATCTCTTCTGTTGTTCTTCATTTTCCATTCCTGGTTAGTTTAAGTATAATTCAGTTTATAAGTTACACCAATAAATAAAACACTTGAATAAACAATTGATTAGTTTATGTTTATTTTGGTTGTATTTGGTACATATGGAATATAACGTAGTTATAGCTTCTGCAGCTCACAAGAAGTCGCTAGACACAGTTGACATATTACTTTTATTATATGGGTTTAAATAGTCCATTGAAATGCTGACTGTTTCGGAAAGTAATGTTTTTAAAAATGATACCTTAAAAAAATAATAAAATATAAAATATAAAAAGACCCTTATTTTTAAATTTTTACCCCCTGAGTTCATTTCTTAGTTCTGAACTTCCAGATTCTAAGCATCTTGAGTCTGTAATATTTTTTGATTTAATAATATCAATATTTATCTTGATTAAATTCGTAATTGATTTAAAATAACGATAATGAATGTTATTTCTATTGGTGGTTAGTTTTAAGCTAAACGTTTTAATCAAGAAAAATTTTGGTTAAATGCTCAGCAATATCCCTATAAGAAAAATGCAGTGTTGTTTCAAAATATATCGATTTAAACGCCCTGACTAAAGTTTTTTAAAATTGATTTGATTTGTTACAGTCTGCTCTCGAGAACTCGAAGTCCCAAAGGATCAGCTAAAACCTTTGAGTTATTGGTAGTTTAATTTGTGGTAAGTTCCCACTGCTTTCTCAAAAGTTTAGAACCCAATGAGAACTTCGACGTAAAGGAATATTTGAGGTATCGAGAGTTGGCTGTATAATGATCATTTGATGCGTTAAGGGTAAATATTTACAATTCTGTTACGAAAACGTTTTGTGGAAGGAATTCAAGTTGAGGCTACTTTTGGAGAACAGTTTACTACTTGTTGCAAAAGATCCTCTGCCTGTTTTACTAGAAAATCTCTAGGAAAGTGGGCTTCCATCAAGGATTAATAGTAACGATACAGCTCGTTCTTTTAAGTAGCCCAGTTTCCTACAGCTTTTCCAGTTAACAAGCAGTTAACTATTGGTTGAAAGTAGCTTATTTTCTGCTTGTTAATCATTCTGAACACGAGGCAGTTAGTTGAATCAACTTTTCGAAAAAATGGCCTTTCAACTTTGACTAGCGTTTTTCATTGTCTTTACACGAAGCAACTTTGTTGAGTAAACTTTTCTTCTAATAAGCAGAATTTATTCGAGCAGCTGCTACACAACACCGTTAAAACTGAACCGAGTTGACTCAACTAGTGTACTCGTGTGCAGAGCAAACGCTTGGCAATTTCTCGATGAGATGAATCAGCTAAAAAAGTTGATTCAACTCATCGGAGTGTGAATAGTAGCGACACATGTGCCTGGTGTGTCTCATGAGTTTACTGTCGTGTAAAGGTTGTCGGGCGATTCTTTCACTATTCTACTTGGTTACACATCCTAATGATCGTCCGTTCGAAAGTTGATTCAACTAAGTTGCTAAGGCCTTAGTGGCTGTGGCTGGTAGTAATTATTTTTTGATCAGCAGTTTCCAAATGCCACTCATTTGGACAGCACACGATTTCCTTGATTTTTTTTTTTTAGTAATCAAAAGAATTTTGTTTAATTGTCTCCATATCTACGCCTTTAAGAAAGGACTTCATTCAAAGTCTTGACATAGTTTCCTCGCAAAAGCGCAGAGTAGATACATAATTTGGTACATTTAACAATTTTTGGGGTAGATAGCTAGGATATACTATGGAATAAAAACGCATAATGAAATTTAATGCGCGTGTATACACTAAACGCTCTTGAATTTTTAGTACTTCTTTTTGGACTTTCATTAAATTATGCAAAACTTGAAGAGCTTGGCGAAACCTTTCTAAGAAATGCAAAGCACTACAAATGCAATTTCGTTGTAGTAATAGCTAATTTTTACCTTTCGATCAGTTTCAAATAATTATCTCATTATCATGTACTTGTTTCTTGAAACAAATGCGTTTCTGAAAAAAATTCTGCATTTTTTCTCCCGTCGTATCTTTTACACAGATAAACATTATTCGCACAACAGTCTTATCCTTCAGTCAAAGATAATGTTGTAAGCCGTGAACCTCCAGAATACTTATAGATGCCTAAGACAAGCTTTATTGTTGTTTTTCCATAAATACAATTCCAAATGACTGAATTAATCTAATATCCCGAAATCCAACACTTTCAAACCTTTTTTTTTTTTTTTCTTTTGTCACCAGTATATTTTCGTCATTCACTAACACGGAGCTCTAAAAGATTTACCATGTTTAACTTTCTACATACTGTTAAAGAAATATATAGAATAGATTCCTGTGGGACCAAGCAAATGCACGAGCAGAAAACAAAACGCAACAGCAGATTTTCCACCAATAATAAGTGGCATTTTTTATTCGCTTAAGATTACTGCATGTTATGTAGTTTGGTATCTTTTCACAAACCTGAAACAATGCATTGAACGGACTAAACAATATTTATTGATGGATCGAATCCCTTCCACTTGCACTCTGACATCTTATCACCACACTGTAAAAAATCTCGGAAAACTCTCTGAATATACAAAAAAGTTTTCCGTAACACAGATTCGTACGCCCTCAGCAGTTTTCTGCTATAATCAAAAACCTTTCCCGTTTAGCAAGAAAGTAAGAGTCGACGCATGCGCAGCTCACACGGCAATTTTATAGTCCAGACCAAATCCAAACTGAAACTTTCGAAAGCACGCAATGAAAACAAATGCTGACTCATGTATGCGAAGTAACACTCATCAAGGGGATTAGTAGAAGTTTTGTTCCTCGCATGAATTCACTGAAGATAATTTTAAAGTCTTATATTTTCTTGCTTATGTATCGTCATGAGATTGAATTTGAAGCTATGTCACTTATTTTTAAGTACGAAGTGCAACTTCTCGACGCATGCCGAGAGGACGCCATGTAAATTCGTTGCGTCGCATAACTTGTGTAGGTAATTTACTTTTTTCTTGGATACATTTCTTCTTTCAACCAAATGGGTAATTTTTGTTGGCAGAATTTTATTCTGTCATAAAAATCACCTTTTTGGTGACCAAAGCCTGCAAAAGACCACCACCGACGAATAGGTAAGTCGCTTTGCAACTCTATTACTTTAAAGAGATTTAGTTCATATAAATCTCGTTAAAAAAAAAACTATTTTTCTCAGTATCATTTTTTCGTTGTGGACTATTGCAATTTGAAAATATTTTACATTACATAGAACACATATTTAAAGTGCAAGTGTGTCTAGTTTTATTCTGTAAAATTTATGAATTGAAGATTATAAAAAACTTTAAATAAGTGTTATTGTGTACTTTGTTTTTATGTGTCAATCTCAGTTAATATTTGTCTGAACATTTATGTATCAAGCATTATGAATTAAATGTTATAATATGCAAATTGTCAGGTTTGATAGTTCGTCTTTAAGGTTGCATGTTTTCATTCTCTTGTAAACAGTGTAGCTAGATTGTATGAAGTAAAAAAAAAACTATCTCTTGTAATTAGGAACATAGTGCTTCAGTATTATCTAAATGACGATATCTCTTTAAATATTTGCATTAGCGAAACGCTTTAAATTAGTTAAATGTGTATTAATTTCTTTAAAAAATAGATACATATATGTATTTAAAAGTGTCTTCATTTTTTTCGTTTTACGAGCCTCAATTTTACCAAAAGCAAAAAAAAAAAAAAAAAAAAAAAGACTTAATAAAATAATTTTGTATTTTTACACCATATTAAAGTATTTGACTTATAATTTATATGATACTTTGATTTATAATGTATATGATACTTTGATTTATAATGTATATGATACTTTGATTTATAATGTATATGATACTTTGATTTATAATGTATATGATGTTGCTTTTTCAAGGGGGGGGGGGGCGCTTCATAGCATTTTATGGGTGCACCATCACTCTTTTGGTGGGGGGGGGGGGGTATTCTCGTATATATGAAATGGAATAATCATGTAATAGAGTTTAATGCATTACATTGGGCTAAACGCACCATATGCTAAACTATATGCAATAAACAAGAGCTTAAACCTAAAATTAAAAGTAGGGGTTTTTTACCTCGGCTAAATTAAGAAACAAGTCCCTATAATTTGTCTTCCTCAGGACAGTACCTACTGCATGCATACTAGTTTATGTAGGACAGTCAGGAGGAATGAGTCAGTGGCAAAAATGGAACAGCTGCATTTACATGCCAAAATAAAAAGTAATATTATTTCATGTCATTGTTTTAAAAGTGATCATTTTTAAAAAACTATGTTATTAATATACAATGTACATATATGGGGAGAAGACGAGGGACGTTCACCACTCAGACTGTGCCATTGACATTTTCAGGGGGTTGCTTTTTCAAGGGGGGGGGGGGGCGCTTCATAGCATTTTATGGGTGCACCATCACTCTTATGGTGGGGGGGGGGATTCTCGTATATATGAAATGGAATAATCATGTAATAGAGTTCAATGTTTTAATAAATAAAATATATATTGCATTTTGCGCACACTGTAAAAATAAAATCAGTAACCTATTTTGAATAAGTATTTATATTTGTGATGAGCTGGAAAAGGGCAAGAACAGAAGAATCAACCCGAATGGTTCCAGCAGGGGGACTTGGTGTCATATTTAAATTCATCAATTTCTCTGTTGGTACTTTTCGGTACACTTTGTTCGTCAGAGAAATTGACTTGAGGTGAACGAATTCCGGAACGCGAAGGGTAGGTAAGTCCTGTCAAATTTTATCCGAAGATAAAAGCTATCAAGTTTGATACAAGATATGTTTTTAAGTTCTGCATTAAAAATACAATATGTTGATAGTTTTGTCTTGAAAATATTGAGAAAAAAACTGAAGTTTAAGATTGTTTAACAAACAATCCCCACTTTTCAGAAGGTACCCCCCCCCCTCCAATTCCCCGACGATTTTGTGATTAGGAATGAAACTATTAGATTATTTCATAATTTTTCAAAAATTTATAACTGTGCATATGTTATGCTGTTAACCATGCTATTTGTCATTAGAAATTCAAAAAAAAAAAAAAAAAAAAAATCCACGAATGATTCTAAAATTGCTTGTATTTTTGCTCTTAGATATGAAAGAATTGAAACTGATATGGTATGCAATACTATAATAAAGAATTATATTTTAGAAAAAATCACGGAAAAAGGATTCCGAAATTCTCGGAAACGTTTTTGAAAATCGTTTGGAGAACTCCGAAATACTCGGAAACGTTTTCGAAATTTTCATGAACCACAGCTGCACAGAATACTCAGAAACATTTCTGGAAATTACGGAAAGAGGATTCCGAAATACTCAGAAACGTTTCTGAAAATTATAGAAAGAGGATTCCGAAATACTCAGACACGTTTCTGGACATTACAGAAAGAGGATTCCGAAATACTCAGAAACGTTTCTGAAAATTAAAGAAAGAGGATTCCGAAATACTCGGACACGTTTCTAGACATTACAGAAAGAGGATTCCGAAATACTCAGAAACGTTTTTGAAACTTTCATGAACCACAGCTGCACGATATACTCAGAAACGTTTCCGGATTTTTTTTACAGTGCAATGAAGCAAACTAGTAGACATAATAATAGCTTTATAATTATGCATTTCGCATCGTTTTACTTTCTTCCACATTTAATATATCGAAAAAAGTATTGGATTCGTGCAAATTTTCGAATTTTGACGGATTTGAACGTTTTGAGGTGTGCTGAGTCCATTTCGACCATTTTTGGAAAATGTGTGTCCGTCCATCCGTCCGTCCGTGTGCTACCAGTTTTTTGTGGCCGCTCTACAACAAAAACTACCGCATGAAATCGAACGAAATTTGGTACACATATGTGCCCCTATGTGAACTTGTGTCCATTGGTTTTTGGCACGAATTCCTCCAAGGGGGTGGAGCAACGGGACGTTTCTTGAGTTATGCGTGCGTGCCTGCTATTCCCCAAGAAGTAACTGGCGGAATCAAACAAAATTTGGTCCATATGTTGCCCTTAATAGGTATAGGTGCTGATTTAATTTTGGTGTCAATATGAGGGTTGAGCTATAGAACGTTTTTTGTCGTCAATTGCGATAGCCGTATCTCAAGAAATAATGAACGGAATCAAACAAAAATTTATCGACAAGTAGCCCTTAGAAGGTATTGAGCTGATTCAGTGGCGTAGCTAGGCCCGACTTTCGGGGGGGGGTTACTTCTTTTATATATATATATATATATATATATATATATATATATATATATATATATATATATATATGTTGGAATTTTTTCCTTTCCTTCTTTTTTTTTCTTTCTCTTCTCTCTTCTTTTTCTCCTTTTTTTTTGGGACTAACTTTTTGGGGGGGGGGGGGTTTGTCCCCAAAATCCCCCCCTTAGCTGATTCTATTTTGGCGCCAATAGGTGAAAGGGTGGTGGCGCAATCGAACGTTCCTTTTTTTTCCAATTTGAGTGCCATATCTCAAGAGTAATGCTGCGTTCTGAATGAAATTTGGAACAAAAGAGAGTCCATATGGCCAACAGGCGTTGGTTCAATTTTGGCTCCAATCGCTCCATGGGGACTGATTTTTTTTTTTGAATAAAAATTGCTTTATAAATGCAACAATAAGAAAGATAAATCACAATCGACTGTCGTCTTAGTATTTCACATAATTTTAATTGTTGAAAAATGACCAGAAAATCGCAATGATTTAAACTTTTCAACTGTTGCCATCTTGTGTTTGTTAACAAATAAATGTTTGTAATTTTTTTAAGCAAGGCTTTTAAAATGATTTTCAATTTTCATTCTTTGCTTTGCTTTTGAGATAAATCGGGAATGGGGTGGTTTCCTTCAGTCAAAAGTACTACTTTTAGTCATTAAAATGGATAGAATGAGCAAAAAAAAAAAAAAAAAACATGGACCCAGAAAATACTTTCATTTTCCCAACAGTTTTTTTTTAAATTAATTTTTTAAAATGTCCGATTTTTTAAACAAGGCCTCACAATGACCTTGACCACAATCACCTTGATGACCTCACAAATGACGCACTTTGCCGCATCTTTCCACGTTATGATAATCAAGCAGCGAATTAAAATTGCGCTCTACGCTTGCTATCAATCATACCGTTGCCAATACACGTGAGTAAAGATGCGAATTAAATATTTTTCACTGTGAATGGCAACACTGAATGGCATTTCATCATTTGTGATGTCGTCGGCAGAAGCCATAAACAATGAAAGCGCTCTGATTTAAGTAATTTTTTAAAAATATTAAACGTAAACAAATTTATCAAAAAAATGGTCAAATCCTATGTTTTTAAGCATGCTCTTTCAGAAAGAAATACTTTTAAAGTTTTGGAAACGACCCCATTGGGATGGTCATCAAGTTTTGGCGTGTGTAATTTGTTTTTGTTCTGAATATTGCTTCCTCGTCAAAGTAGATTAGTATCATATCATTAGTATACCTCGTCAAATGGATTAATATTGTAAGAAAGATATAAAAGAAAGTTTCGTGATGGCCAACAACATACTAGTTTCAATATTCGTTCCGTTAATTAATATTCGTCACTGATCAGCTTTATCTCTGCATTTTGTTTTCATATATCTATGGTATTCTCGTTTTTTCAAAGATATTACCTATGGTATATTTTTATTGATTAGGGGAAAGTAGGGGAATGCTGCTCACATAAGGGGAAACGTGAATAACCAGACAAATTTACACTCAAAAAAAATATATATATATTTTTTATTTATTGAAGTTTTTCTAAGAACAGTTTGCAATCAACTAATTTTCATAAAAGATTCATGACTTTTTTTTTTTTTTTTGAAATCGTTTGCTTAACCACACTGTTGATTAAAGGGATAATGCACGACAAGGTAGAGCAATTGCGCTCAAAATTTGGATATAACATTGAAGTACGACAAAGGTCGCATATTGTCCCCTTAGAGCAACCGTAAGACCTCTAATCCCAGAAACAATAGTAAGATATCCTACTGTTGCTCTGAGGCGACGATACACACCCAACATATGTGTTTGACCAGTCCAATGAGGCTCTGTGCGACCCCTTCCCACACAGTGAGTACAGCAAAATTATATTTCGTTGCATATCTCGAAATCTGCGCAAAACCAGCAGATTTCTGTCTACATAACTTATTCGATTGGAAGCAAATCATCTGAATCACTTCGGTGCTTCGGTCACTCGTCTGGTCTGCTAATTCTATATTAGCTACCAGTTTGTTTCGCACTCTTGGCTTCCTTAAGAGGTTTTCCATCTCCAGCTCAGTCACTTTCCTATGCCGGGCTGATGAGTGCTAATAAGCACGAAACTGCAGTCCTCGGCTGGAAATGACTGAGCTGGCGGTGTACTTCACGTATTTCTGCTTTAGCCCTGGATAATGGGCTGATAATTTACTGAATATACCTTTGCCTCGCGTTCAATCTTCGAGTTGAACCGAACCATTGCTTCGGTCACTCGTCTGGTCTGCTAATTCCATATTAGCTACCAGTTTGTTTCGCACTCTTGGCTTCCTTAAGAGGTTTTCCATCTCCAGCTCAGTCACTTTCCTATGCCGGGCTGATGAGTGCTAATAAGCACGAAACTGCAGTCCTCGGCTGGAAATGACAGAGCTGGCGGTGTATTCCACGTATTTCTGCTTTAGCCCTGGCTAATGGGCTGATAATTTACTGAATACATCTAAATCATTTCATCGTCATCACACAGATGACTCATTAATATGAGCTGGTTTCAATCACTGAGCTATTGTCTTACACTCACCAGCTTACGTGAGCACCATTACCCTTCTTCGCCATATTAGACTCGAATGCTTTATAATGGACGTAACAAAGCATTACAAAGATATGTGTTTACAAAGCATGATGTGAACGCACCAGGGGTGCCCACAAGGGGGGATTATGGCGCAAGTTGCGCCATAAAAAATTTTTGGATGGGATTTTTAAATTTTTTTAACTTTTTTTGTTTAAACTTATTTATTGATTTATTTTTAAATTAAATTATTTATTTTATTTTATTTTTTTATATTTTATTTTTATTTATTTATTTAGTTTGTGTGTGTGTGTCACTTGCGTAGCACAGAACTTTTCAAATAAAATAATAATAATTAAAAATAAATAAATAATAGTAAAAGAATAAATTAAATTAAAAATATTTTTTAAAATAATTTAAATAAAAAATGTTTAAAAAAAATTAATAAAACAAAAAAGGGAAAGAGGTTTGAGAAAAAATTGGAAGGGGGGAATTTGCGCCATTGAACTTGGGGGGGGGATGGGCACCCCTGGAACGCACAGCTAAACGGTTTTATATAGCTATCTTTATCTTTACTAATAATAAAGCTGAAAGTCTCTCTGTCCGGAGGATGTCTGGGTGTCTGTAGAATGTTTGTAGGATATCTGGATCTCTCTGACGCGCATAGCGCCTAGACCGTTCGGCCGATTTTCATGAAATTTAGCACAAAGTTTGTTTGTAGCATGGAGGTGTGCACCTCGAAGCGATTTTTCGAAAATTCGATTTTGTTCTTTTTCTATTTCAATTTTAAAAACAAAAATATCATAAGATGGACGAGTAAATTACGAAATTATCATAGAAATTATCATAACGTGGAACCGTAACATGGGCACAAGCCAATTGGCGAGATACGAAATTATCATAACGTGGAACCGTAACATGGGTACAAGCCAATTGGCGAGAAGATTCACCATACATTATTTGTAAATATACAGGCGAACCAAAAGACCCTTAAATTTTTCTATTACGGGCAAAGTCGTGCGGTTACCACTAGTAATGAATAAATTAAAATTTGAAAATAAAAGTGCATACTTATTTACAAGTCAGATGTTGTGGAATTTTTATAGCAAATCAAATGCAAACTAATTACATGAGGTCACAACACATCCTCCTTCCAACAGTGACAAAAACTTAACTATAAATTCTGGACCTCAGAGCCAGACTGATGTAAGTCCAAAAATTGCGATTTTCTGTTTAAAGTGCATTGTATGTAGATGCCCATTCCCCCCCCCCCCTCCCCCCGCATCGAGCCATATGAACGTAATTCTTTTTTCTTTTAATCCTTTTAAATTTTTTACTAGGGTTAAAGGAGCGCGCGTCCCATCCTTTACATGCACCAGAAAAAAGATTTTCCTCTCTCCTGTAAATTATCATAAAGTGGCTTACGTCGTTCTGGCTCAGAGGTACAGAACTGTGCAATGACGTCAGCTATATGACAATACTAATCGCGAGTTTTGATTTATTTTCTGTTTGGTGATATTTGGGTGAGCGGGATTGCTCGCTGAGCATCATTACCCTCTTCTCCCGTATTTTTTTTCCAAATCAACAACTGTCATTCAAGGAATACATTTATGTACATATATGTTTTTAAAGTGTCAAAATGATATAACTGAAGTAGGTAGAAAGGGTAAAAAATCAACCAAGCTTTGCACATTGAATGGTGAGAACAATACAACCATTGCATAACTCTGTCACTGCGGGAAATGAAATATTTATATTTGATCTAAGAAATGTAAATATGAAGCGTGTTTTAAAAGAAGTTGAGGAGTTCTCGTAATTTACGCCGACAGACGATTTGTAATTTGTTTGCTTTTCTTTCTGGAAACATCAGCGGAATACAGTAGTCGTACATGTTAAGAGGAAAGAAAATATTTTCAACGTTTTTTACCAATTCCATTCTTATTTTTCCCCACTTGAAGAAGTGTTTTGAAAAAATAATGAGTTGTTTACATTTTTTGTTGCGTATAAAGTATAAAGCATTAAATCACTTTATAAAAGTATGTTTTTAACGAATCGTATTATGTGAAGAATAGCACGCTTTTTGGTGGCTTAAATGTAGCTACAGCTGCGGTAGGTAATCATACACAGGGGCGCTCACGGGGGGGGGGGGGGGGGGAGAAGGCACACTTGTTGGCTCGAGCCTGAGCGGGGCTGGAGATTTTTAAAAAGAGGGTCAAGTATATGTAGGCACGTAGAGGTAAACAATGTGGAGGGGGGGGGGTCGTAAAAGTCATTTGTGACGGGCCCCAAAATTTATGTGCATGCCCCTGATCATACAGCAGCTGAAAGGAGGAGGAGGCTGTATGTCTTGCTTGTTTTATGTATATAATTTATCAGTCATTTAAATGTTTATAACTGATTATATTGAGCGGAAAAAAGAAAAAAAAATGTGCATCACGGGACGCTCGGCAGAAGGGTTAATTTTCATAGGATTAAATTATTATCATTATTTAATCCTATGAAAGTAACAATTTACTTATGGTAGCTATAATAAGCAACGAAATTTTGGCATTTGCAAAGACTGCATCAAGTACAGTTCCGTGACTTATAGTGGTTTCTTCTAGCTTATTAATCATTTGTAATTGTAATTTGGATTGTAGAAACGATACTTCGTGTTTGGGTTGATTGTGTATTTCGTTGCGAGTGTTGTTGCGTCTGTTGCTGATGTTGATGCACATCTGCAACAACTTCCATTTAAATAGCCCTAAAATAACGATTTGTAAATAAATATTGAACGTTTGAATACGTAAGAGAGAAAGGTGCTTGCTAGTTAGATTTTTATTTAAAAAAAAAAAAAAATTGAAAAAAAAAAAAAAAAAGAACAGACTTCAAAATTGCTCTAAATGAAAAATAATTTTATTCTTTGATCACCATTCAGACTGCTTTTAAACATAAGTTTTGATGTCGGCGCAAAAACAATAGATTAAATGATTCTATTTAAAAAAATTCTGATGAAAGAAAAATTTCTAAATATTTCGTTTATCAGAAATAACACTCAAACTTACGAAACATTTTAGAATTTTCTCTATGATGAACAAATTAAATGTTTATTTATTATTTTTGTTTTCTCGGCCGTCCCCAACCCCCGCTTTGCGGAGTCTGCGGGGATGAAGTTCGTTTAAAATATGTACACCTTATCACAGTTTAAAACCCTAAATGAAGCGAGAGATATTTTTAGCATAACTAATCGCAAAAATGTTTTTGTTTTGAAATTAAATTTAAATATTAAATGCTGTTTTGAATACATATTGTTCACGATGTTATTGGTATTATATTGTATTATTAAACTCATCTTTCGTTAGGAGATTGCGTTATACTTCGACGATCATCCATCTTCTGTTAGCTTCATTACTTTTTCTACTAACACTTAACGCTTAAAGCTGAACAAAGTAAAGTGAACAAAGAGTAAAGAAACAAAATTTCCCCGACCATGCGCGCTTCTGTCGTGTGCGCGAACGAAAGGAATGCCAGACGAGAGTTGCGCCGTTACGCGCGTTATGTCACAAATCGGTTTACCCTCCCAAAAGAAATTATCACTTCAAAAAAAAAAAAAAAAAAAAAAGACATCAAAAATGCTTCTGGCACTGATCCCCTGAATCTAAATCTGACTACTATTTTCCCTCATCACCCATCTTTTTTTGGAGAAAGCGTCCAAGGACACCCCCAATTTAAATTTTGGGAAGAAGGAATTATTCAGTTTGCCGAATGAAACTCCGAATTTTACCGAATGATAAAATGCATGCACACATACATGTATGTACGTCTAATGAAAAAAAGATATTAAACTTACGGTATTTTTTAAAAGGCATTTTCACAATGTTGTTCCGAAATTACCCGGATCGTCAGACAAAATTGGCATAAAAGAGAAAAGGTCACAGTGACCTCCGATCTCCCCCCCCCCCATGTCATTCAGTTTTCCACAGTTTCACAACCATTATTTTCATTTAGAGAGAAAGGAAGAATTATGTTAATATGAGGAGCTAGAGAAATGCAAAGCTCAAAAGCACGAACATTTGCAGCAAGGCGAGAGACTCATGGAAGGTATCCCCCCTCCGAAAATATTTTTAAAAATCATCAAAAACAATCTTTTTTTTTTTTTTGGATTTTTTTTCACAAATTTTTCGGTGTGAATCCAGTGTATCTGCCTCCCTTCTACGGGCTCCATGTCCTTAATCGTTTTCATGTTGTAAACAATTTTTTAAAAAAACATCTTGGAAGCATCCCATGTTGCATACGAGCTCTAAGGCAGATCTTATTTATTCAAGTTAAACACATAGACATAATTAAGAGTAGGGTCTGGTGGGATAAAGTGGTCATAAAATCGTAGGTTTTCAACTTTGGTGGATAGTAAATACAACAAATAATTTAAACACCTCAACTTTTTTTGTTGTTATTTTACATTGCATTATTAAAGAACACTGTACATTGAAGTTTAGGAAAAAAAATATTGATTTAATTAGTTTTATAACACTTTCTTTTCCCTTTGTATTTATGACTACTTTACCCCATGGGATGGGGGAAAGTGGTCATAGCATGGGGTAAAGTGGTCATAGTTAAAAATAAATGCAAAACCGTATTTAAATAACCCTAATATTTGTATATTTCAGTTATTTTTATGGTTACAAGTATATGCACTAATATCTGCGTGTATTCACGAGTATATACGTGTCGTGTAAACATGAGTAATCACGTTCATATATGAGTAGATACCGTGCATACCTGAGTATATACATGTATAGTAGACGTATATACGCATATATGTACAAGTGTACATGTGGGTATATACATAACTGTACGTAAATGTATGTACGGTTATACACGAGTTAATTCGTGGATGCATCCAGTGCGTGTTTGTACGTGTCTACTCACGTATATACACGTATATATGGAAGCACGAGTATATACGTATGTATACGTGTAAACACAATTATATACCTGAAAAAACGTATATACGTACATTTATGTGTCCGTACATACTCGTCAACCAGTACATATATGTATTCACGAGTATATACGCTTACATACATGTATGCCTACAGAGTGAATCCAAGCTCTTGAGCAAAAATCTAAGGGGTGTGAGAGGTGAGGATAAAAAGCAAAGAATAATAAGGAGTTTATGGTCGTTGACGCGCTACATGCGCACAAAGCCAGAAACTGATGGATGCAAAACAGGTCACAAATTTTTTACACAAAGACGATTTTACTCAAAATTTAGTTTTTAAGAAATATTTAGAGCACTTTTCAAAAGTTACGGCCCGTAGTAATTCTAATACACGCATCGCAACAAAGGCGCAGCGACGGATGAAAGTTTTTCAAAAGTCTCGTTATTAAAACAGAGAGTGCTTTGTGATTGCGATGCATGCATTACAGCTGCAAGTCGCAAATTTCTTCAATCACTTTAAAACCTTCTTACAACCTAAAATGTTGTACAAAATTGTCTTAGTGTAACAAATTTGTGACCTGTTTTGCATCCATCAGTCTTTGGCTTTGCGTGCATGTAGCGCGTCAGCATTGTGTTTGTGACCATATGTTCCTTGTGATTCTTGCTTCTTATCCTCCCCTCTAACACCTGGTAAAAATTTTCCCAAGAGTTGAAACTAACCCTGTATACTTGTATGTCATATGCTTGTATGTAAGTATCTACTCGAGTACGTACGTGTATATACGTGTCTACCTGAGTATATAAGTGTTCGTATACATACGAGTAAAAGCAAGTATATACTTGTATAGTCGAATGTATATCTGCATAGATAAAAAATACCCATATCGCAGATACCCATATACGTATTTATTGGTGCATTTATGTGAATACGTTTGTGTACGTGCCTGCACGAGTATATGCGTATGCATACGTATATACTCGTATATTTAACCCCATTTACGGTAAAAACAATACATATTAAGTGAAATTAATATTTAATTCATATCTGCCTTATACATAACTCTTAAGTGACATTAGAAGAACAATATTCGTTATGCCTAATATTATGACCACTTTACCCCATCTTACTGAAATTGTTCTAAAAAATGATCTAAAATATATTCAGCTAACTGCTAATGAGTAAGCGATCTTAAGACATGTAGGAAGCTTCCTGTGCTGTCAATCTGTTCATAATTCTAACAAACAAAATTTCCCAAAGAAGTTAAAAGAGGTGTTTAGATTTTTAAAATTTTCATATTTACACAAAATATTTTTTTTACTAAATAAAATTTTGCCAGGTTTGGAAATTTTGTATTCAAAATGTAGTTTCTAACTCCCCGAACTTAAAATAAAATTTTCACATTCATTCGAACATTTATTTCCAAGCTATAGTCATTTATTTAACGTATGACCACTTTACCCCACCAGACCCTAAAAATTAAATGAAATATGCTTAGGAGGCTCCGCTTTGCTCATTTCGTTAGCCACCTGTGAACACATTCCTCATTCAAAAGAACATTCCTCAACATTTTTCAGTTATGACTTGTACCACTATTCTTCTAACTCGGTTGATACGAAATGTCAAGAATCCGCAAATTTGTTCGTTATTAGCTGTTCTTTGTAACAACCACCAGTAAGCGATGATATAAAATAATAAGTATATGTTTACTTAGATTTAAAAGCAATTATTACTATTTATTATTGCTAATATACACAATGCATTCTAATTATTAGTGCATTCAGAAAAAAGCAATTTTTTTTTTCATTTTTATAAAATTGAATGCTTTTGGAAAAATTGAAAAAGAAAAGAAATCAGCAATTGCCGGACAGGTTGCAATTCCCAATGGAAGACCCCTTCTAGCTTTAATTGTATCTTCTAGCAAATTGAAATGTAAATATGTGTACGGGCTTTACTCTCTACTAGCAGTACCCACACGGCGATTCCCGTGCTAAGAAGTTAAAGGAAGTCCGTTGAACAACCCCCCCCCCTTCCTGATGTGAAATGATTATTTTTCTTCAACTAAAATGCGTACCACCCTTTCAAAAGACATATTGAAGTCTCATTGAAATTTAAAACTATTCGCCAAAACACATTAAAATATTAACAGTAGCTTTAAAATTCAAAATATCCTTTAACTATATTAGTTCATCGCTTAGTTCATCGCTTAATGCGCCAAGCAACCACGCTACCGTACCCTGGCCTTTAGCAAGTGAAGCGGTTTTTTCCCCTGCAATTTAAAGTGTTTCGCCAAATAAACAATGCTATAAAATGTTATAAAGAACAATCACAATTGAATAATACGACAAGTTAAATTATTTACTTAGATAAGTAACTATCTTCAATTAAAAACAAACGTTGAAGAAATAAGGAAAACAAAAACCAATAGAAACATCCTGCAAAATCAAATTATGTACCTGAACATCGAACCCCCCCCCCCCCCCAAAAAAAAACAACAAAAACCGCATTCTCAAAAATCTGTTCGCTGATCACAACGGCGTATCACTATAGCATGGTTCCTCGCAGCTATTGACACTGTCGGCCAGCGCAGTCTCGAAGAGCATGACCCCACTTTGTGTTAAATCGGTGCAGCTCAGGCATCCACCAATCATAATGTTTCAAAGTTAGTTTATATTTTTGATTGGACGTCGCCCATTTTGACCGCAAAAGGCGCCACTGGGAACCCCTGCATCCACCAATCAATGACCAAGTAATGGAAACAGGGGTGTCCTGCAGCGTTCTCTTTGTTGCCATGGTTTTCAGCGATTGCCAAGGGCTATAAGATTTAAGTGGGGCCATGAGTAGGGTTAAATTACCCCGCCATCTATTAGGAATCCATTGAACTAAACAATTAAACATTTATTTTGCAATCACAAATATTTCGGTCAATCTGATATTTAAAAAAATAGTCTATAGCCTTCCTCAACAAATGAACTATTCAACACAAAAAGTATTAATTCGAACCAGTAGTTTCTGCGATCAGCACGTCCAAGCAAACTTTTCAGCTTTATAATATTAGTACAGTAGACCCTCGTTTTACGCGGGGGTTACGTTCCACAGAACTGCCGTGTAAATCAAAACCGCGTAAACTGAGACCTAAGAGCAATGTTAAAATAGGGGTTAGGTTCCGTAGATAAAAAAAAATACTTTATTCTAGTGATGGCTAATTAAGTATAATGTGTAATTATCGATTTTTATGCACAACATGTATAAAGAAAACATAAATTAATTTCCTGTTCCGTTTATAAAGAGGAGCTCGCTATGATAGTCTTTTGGCAGTAATTAAGAATTTTTCTCTGTAATTCTTTGCAGAGCATTAACGCATCCATGACTATTTGCGTCATTTCCACGATAGAATCTTCCTTCACTATCAAATAATAAAAATCATTTCTATTGTCTAGAAATGGCTCAAAATTTTCAATGTGAAAGTTTTTGGTTGTGCGTCACCGACATCGGTACCCTCGTTGGTTTTGGAATCTTTGTCACTCCTAAAAGCTCTTCTTCAAGTGAATTCTGAACTGTGTGAGTTTAATAACTTGACTTCTAGATAGAGCTGTGGAACCAATCGCATTAAATGTCTCCAGTGGCCCAAGCTCGATTCTTAGCTCGCCAAAATTCAGTTTATTACGTGTAATCTGCAATATTTAGGAGTTTGGAGTTTGAAAGAGTGGAAAATGTTATCTGTTTGCATCCGCATCAGCGTAAAACCGAAACTCATCCGCGTAAAATAAAATAAAGGTGTCAAATCTTAAACCACTTATAATCGAAACCGCGTAAAATAAACCCGCGTAAAATGAGGGTCTACTGTACAGATATAAATTTTCCTATTTTCATAACAATTTTTATTGCTGCTGCACTCCTATTAGTCATGCACTCCTATTAGTCATAGCGTGATGTTATATAGCCTTCCTCAATGAATGGACTATTTAACACAAAAAGAACTTTTCAATTCGAACCAGTAGTTCCTGAGATTAGTACATTCAAACAAACAAACTCTGCAGCTTTGTATTATTAGTATAGATTCAAAAGATTTAATATTTTCTCCTCCATACACAATGGCCTTCTACAATCTCACAAAATGGTGAATAGTTTCCAAAAAGAAAAGTGCGGTATTCAATCCCAAACGTTTTCAGTGAAGAGGTCAGAAATGCTTTTCACCTTAACCAGGGCTTTCAATTTAATGCACTTTCATGCCAGAATTTTCACTGTAATTAAATAGCAAGCTAAGCTTAATGAGCAAAAGTTCGTTTTAGCCGTGATCTCGTACTAAACGTGGTCGTATTAAGGGAGTACAACTGTATATACCGATGAATCACTATTTACCGATGAAATGAAGTTCTGGAGACTATAGGCAAAGAATTTGCTATAAGGCTCCCTTACATCCTGAGTTAAAAATAAAACCCTGGATTGGAAGTAACTAATGGCTTTTAAAGCATTTTGCACTTCGAAGCAATCATTGAGAGTACCATAAGTAAGGACGTTCCTTTGTAAAACTGACATCAAGATTGCTTAAAAAGCTACTTACTGTACCATTTAGTTGGATTAAATTGTCAGGAGAATAAACCCCATTTAAACGGTTCGCTTTCTTTACCGAGTTTCAGCATTCACAAAATGTAGAAAGTAATGAGAGAGAGAGAGAAATTTTTTTTGGTTAAGTTCATGGAGTTTAATCACACAAGAGACGGGTTTGACTTATGAAAGGCAAAACAATTTGTTTAAAAAGCAAATTGCACCATACCTGAGGCAAAAATCAAGATTTACAAGACAGTTCCAAAATAAATGTTAGACTTGAAAAACTTATAAAATAGTTTGTGCAGATATGACTTAAAACAAAATTCAAAATTTTAAAATTAAAAAAAAAAAAATTACTGCTATGCGTAAAATCTTACGCAAAATGTATTACTGCACATTCCTTTATTTTGAATACTATTATTAGATACATGAAATCAAAGAACTAAATACAAAGCAACTTGGAGTTGGCACGTAATACCGGTCACTTTCACAACATCCGTGGGAGGGTTGCCACCACTTTATCTTTAAATATTAGTTGTAACTCTGACAAAGCTCTCCTCAGGTTATTTTATGTGCCTTATTCTATACTAGCTGCTTTTCTCGGTCCACCTTGAAAATACAAATTGTGTCAAGTGGCGTATATTCAACAATCAGGCTTATATTGAAAAAAAAAAAAGCTTGTAACTTTTTTCTTTTGGAAATAGATGCTTAGTTTTTCGACCATAGGTCGAGATAGATCTGGAGTAAAAAATTTCACTTTTTCCAATGGTGTCAAAAAAGAAAACTGTGGGACAATTCTTTCACTTTTTATTGATAGATTTAATGAAGAAAGTAGTGCCTAAATTTCAGCTAAGCCTAAACAAATTCGAGCTAAAAAAAAAACAAATAACTCCCGACATAAGTAGATTAGAGCATTGAAAAAATGCGTAGAACGCGGGAAATTCTACTCTTTCCAACGATATATATATATATATATATATATATATATATATATATATATATATATATATATATATATATATATATATATATATATATATAAGAGCAAGTAATTTTTCACCCCCATGTTCAGGGATTTATGTGAAAATTGGGCCTGAATTAGAATAAAACAATAACTATTCATCGAATTTTTTCGAACTGGTCTGCAAACCTTTTCAGGACTTAAAGGAACTAATTGTGAAAAATTCAGCGAAATCGGCTGGGTAGTTCTCGAGTTTTCCGAGTTTAAACACACAGACGCTTTTTGGAGACTTCATTTTATTCTATGTAGTGAATTTTATAGTATGTAGAGATTTTGCTTGTTTATCAAGGCTTCACTCAATGAAGCCTTGGTTTATGTATGCGAATGCTGAAAATCTAGATTCGCTGAAATATATGAATAAAAACTATTAAAAATCTTTAAAAAAAAAGAATTTTGATATTGAATTCAAACTATGTTTTTCGCAATCACGAGTGTGTGTGTATGTAGGCGTGTGTGTCTGTGTGTGTGTATGTATGTGTGTATACAAGTGTATATGTATGTATGCGTGTGTGTTTGTATCTGTGTGAAGGCATGAGTGTGTGGGTATGTGTGTGTAGATGTGTGTATGTACGCGCGTGTATGTAGGATATGGACGCAACCTGGAGACGGTTTTCGCTAGAGGAGCAGCATCAGGTGGTGCTGCAAAGGAAGGGGGGGGGGGGAGGAACAAAATCATAGGAATTCAGAACAGTCAATGTGATTGCTCAAAAAAAAAAAAAAAAAAAAGCTATAATGCTGAAAATATTTACATGGTACCACAAAATTGAGCAAATTATAGAAAAAAAAAATTTACATTTTTGTTTATGCACTAGAGCCTCCCTTGAAAATTTTCTACGCCCTCCAGGTTGAGAATCACTGCACCAGGAACTAACAGAATGGGATTTTCTTGAAATTCAGCACAGTTGAGACTAAAAAAAGGGCAGAGAAGTGGAAGAAATAAACACTGGAGGCATATAAAAGCATGAAAGAGCGATCCATCCTACCATCTAATGATGAAAACACAATTTTGTATTCTTTCCACTACTTTTATTCATTTACTAGCAAAAATACCCGGCGTTGCCTGGGTCAGTAATAATTATGAGAAACAACCGTTACTTGTCCTGGTTTTCTGTTTTAAGTGAAAGAATTTAAAACAAACCTTTTTGACGTGATTAAAAATCAAGCTTCTTCCTTACTCATTAAACTAAAATAGCAATAAGTATAAAGAACAAAATAGTATTCAATTAGAAACGAAAGCACGACATTTAAACATATACAAATTTGAAGAATATCCGAAATATGAAATTAAACTTGACATGTTTAAAAAGATTTAGTACTTTTTTTTTTTTAAATCTAAAACCTTCTCTGTATGGCTATTGATGTACGAACTGTTTTAAAAAATGTAGCTGCCCGTGTTCCCCTTACACTTGCTTCAATTTTTGTGGGCACTTGGTGCGGTTTAAAATCTTACCAAATTTGCGAGAATCATTTTGGGACACTTTCGATAATACTCCCCCTCCTTACTAATTTTTATTATAGAAATATTGTTGCCAGATGCTGAGATACTTTTGGTCAAAATAAAATGGCGCTAAACGGTTTCATCCGAAATGTTTCCAAAATAAATAGTAAAATTTGGCGATTGTTTGAAATCGTGCAAAAAGAAAAATTGATGGAAGTTTTTGTGCGGTTTATGGGTTTGCCTAATTTAGTTGTTGAATTATTTTACACAGTATATATATATATATATATATATATATTTTTTTTTTAAAGTATCTTTGATTAGCGATATTTAGTTTGTATGGTGAAAGCTGAGAAACATTATTACGTAGTCTTTGGGTTCAAAAACAGCGACAATGGAAAAAAAACTGCCAAATGCATCAGCTACTGAAATCTTTTTGAAAAAATTCTGGCGATATTTCTGCTGGTTGGTTGGATATAGTGAGCAAGTGTCCAATCAGCATAAATAATAATAATAAACCATTAATTACATAAGTTCCGTTTAAAAGTAAAATGATCAGCCAAATCCATTTATTTTTAGCCAATCTTGTGGAAAAGCGTTACTTTAAGATTTGACTTGAGATAAGCCTCAAAAAGTCATACGAAACGCAAAAATATTCAACAATACAACAATTCTTGGGAGTTGAGATGACACACTAAATAATGACTTGGGTTGATGAAAGCCTTCGAACAGGGAACAAAAAAGCTCATAACTCGTTTTTTATACAACTTAGAAACTTCGAACAAATACTATCTTCAGCAGAAAAATTGGCGCTTTCGATGGACATATAATGTTAGTATGTGCACGTTTTTTCCACCCCCATATTGGGGGCATTTATGCGAAAATTGGGACAAAAATTGGAATAAAATGGGAACTATCAATCGGATTTTTTTCGAACTGGTCTATAAACCTTCCCAGTACCAAACTGAACAAACGGTGAAAGTTTCAGCCAAATCTGCCGGGTAGTTTTTGAGATCTTAGGGAACAAATTTACCAAACTCCATTTTTATATATATAGAAGATATTCTATTAATTCATGTTTTTGAAGCCAAGTTTTTACATCCATCGATTGGTTTTGGTGCTATCTCATTGAAATAGAAATCGACATTTTAAATAAGCATACATCTAATAAGTTAAATTTAAAACTCGTTAATTCGTCTTGTCTAAAACCTATTTATCATTTTCAGGAAATTCTGATAAAAACCGGTATTTCGTCTTAGCAAATACTGGTATTACGAAATTGCAAAATAGCTCGAAATATCAGTATTCGGTATACCGGTATTGCAATCACTATTCGTAATGGAACCCCAACTCTCTGCAATAATTTTGTCCTTTTTTTTAATTCTCAGTCCCCCCCCCAGTGAAGAGGGGTAGGTCCTCGTAACTTACAATTCAGAATGACGGCACTATAATTGTCTTTGAAAAGTGTCCCTCATTTAAGCTAGACTTAATGGAGTTAAGTTTATAAATATTAATTCAAATGATGATAAGTAATCATGTAATCACACATAAAAAATGGCGTGAAGTATTTATTTAAATTTTTGATTTGCTTGCATTTTTACTCCCCCTCGCGTAAGTCGGGATCCGACTGTATTGTATTCGCAAAAAAAATTTCACTCAAAAATCGACCTTAATTTCCATTTTGCTCACTCCAGAATGAATGTCGAGTTTTTCTTTCGACTCGACCACACGTGGATAAGTGCCTAAGAACGTATAGACACACGAAATATCCATTTTGACGATTCCCGAGTTAGTTACAACGACTTTTCTCGTGACGTCTGTACGTACATATTGTGCGTGTGTATGTCGCATAACTCAAGAACGGTATGTCCTAGAAAGTTGAAATTTCGTACGTGGACTAGTGGGGTTTAGTTGTGCACCTCCCCTTTTGAGTGCATTCGGGTGTTTCTAAAGGGGTCTTTTGCCCCTTTTTGGAGGGAAATCACTGTTAATTTCGATGTATACTCAAGTGGTGTTATAATTTGGCGGACACTTCCCTAAATATCGCCAGTCTTTTGGTCGCCAAGTTTTGTCACCAAGTTGGCGACAAATTCAACGATTTTTTTAAAAATCTGGTTTTAATTTGGCCACTGGTGGTGATATTTAGACAGTAAACTATTGAATTGCATTAAAATTGCCAATTATGGGAAAATGACATTAAAATTGGAGTAAAAGGAAGTCATGTGATGCACACATCAGCTCGTTTTAAAATACAATTATTGTTTTTAAAATTCTGTCAATTTACAGCTGATTTAAAACAACTTTTATGTAATATTTGAAAGCTTATCAGAGCTCATGAAAAATCAGAAATTCAAATCTTGCCTATTGTTTCTCAAGGAACTATGATATGTTTTCGTAACAATGTACTTTTTACTTATGTAAGTTGTGTAGAAACTTATCCAGGCAAAATCAAAAAATGTTTTGGAAGCCTCAAAAAATATGTATTTCTGGATTCTTTTTTTTTTTTTTTATGTCCTGCAAAACGATCCCTTAATTCGAGGGACTATTTTTCAAATTTTTCTAAAGTTCTGCATAAGGCCAATTTAACTCTGGATTTGTCCTCCTGAAGACAATGCGAATGGCATTGAACTCAACAGTGTAATTATTCCCTCAATTCTAAACGACAAACCGAGCAAGAGGGTTGCATTTCGTCTGAATGAAACAGGAAATGAGCGGAAAAACTTCAATCTCTTTAGCCCAATTGAAGGAGATCTCATTTAGAGGGAGCTCAAGGGTCTTCCCTCTTTCAGCATAGTACTCAATCTTACTTGGTCATTCACAATGAGTTTTTTGCAAGACATTCGGTCAGAACTGCACGAGCTTAATTTCCCTTGCGTAAGCCAACTTCGAATTCGTAACATCAGCTAAAATCTCTTACCGGGCCACCGAGAGTCAAGGAGGGCCCCTTGTCCGTTGGATTTCTCTCGAAAGAATTGTCTAAAGTTCTTTTTAAATCGGAAATAATCTCCAAAAGCACTCTGGCACAGTGCCGCTCGAATGCACTCACCAAAAACAGCAGCTTACAAAATTGCAGCACTTTCCACGTGGTGCAAAAGCACAGCTAAATGGTAATCACAGGATCCGCGCCAAAACTGACGCAAAATCACAAGAAAAATGTCTCAAACTAAAAGTTTAATGCCCTGTTTAGTTTTTGAGCCGAGAGGTAAAAGACTGATAAGTAGACGGGAATAACCGAAAATGTTCAAGAAATGACTAGGCTTGGCGAAAAGTTAAGCGATCATTTGATGATATCTTTACAAATTCTGTGCCAAGACAATAAAATGTGATTATTAATCCAGTTTGGCGACATTAGTAACAAAAAATAACCATATCAGATCACACAATCTTTTAGTACATAAGTTGCGTCAGAAGTTCTTCCCAGTAAAATTTGTTCAAAGCAAATCTGCCATTGAGTTTTGGATTTTATCCACAAATTTAAATGTAGGAGTTAATGTTATTGTTTTAAATTGTTCAAAAAGCTCCCTTCAGAAAACCAAATCATTTTTATTTTCGGTACACATCCCACATAAAATCTTTTATGAGTAAAATTTCCCGTAAAGTTTATTCAAAGCAAATTCGCCTTTCAATGCAATATTTCCCTTTAGGCACTACTGTTGAGTTGTTTTGAACAGTTAAAAATTTAATAAAACACTTTTCAATTAAAAAAAAAAATAGTTGTGAGTGTGAAATGTCCTGTGCAGAGATATTTGGAACAACAAACTGTTTCCTCGATCGTACTATTCCTTTAAAAGGTAGGGGGCGGGGCGCAGACTGAATTTTCCCCACCTTAGTGGCTACTTTTAAATGTTCTTTTTGTCAATATTTGTTCTCTCTCGCTCTCTGTTTTTATTTTTGACTTTTTTCGACGATAATTTTACGATGGGCGTTGGGGGGGGGGGGATTGACCAACACCCCTTGGTTTGAGAAACTAATGCATTTATCTGTATGAGGGCGTGGTTTCTGGTGTTTTTCGACACGATATATATTGAGCATATGGGTAATTCTCTCTAAACTGCTAAATTTTTGTCCTTGCTCCAAAAATGACAAATTATTTTGTATAGAAATAAAATTGACGCTAGAATAGTTTAACATGTTTTTATGTTTGTAAAATACGCTAAAACAAACTCTGTATTATTATTATGCATTTAAATATTTTTTTTAACATGATGAATGTCATTCCCCTGTGAGTCCCTACCTCCCCCTTAAAGCAAAATTAGCTCTAAAGATTCAGGAAGCCATTCATATTTGTAAAGAAATTGTTGTTTAACCTATTAACAACTGTTATGCAATGTTGAAAAATAATGACTATTTAAGGTTTGTATTATTTAAAAAAAAAATAGTAAAAAATGTCCTTTGATTTTTTTTGTCATTCCCCTGTTGAGAAATGGAATGAATGTTTCTCACATCTGGTAATATAGTTGTATTAATCCATAATTTCGTCTTTGACTTGTTGCCTTATTGTAGAAATAATCTTAATTAATTCTTTTTGCAAAAATATACGGAGTCAAGTATAATTGGGTGATCTCAAGTTAAATTTTGTTGTGTATTTTTAATGACTGTCATTACTCTGATGCTGATAACTAATTTAATTTCGTAATAATCACTCAATGAGTGATTGACTCTCGTTTGTATAGTTTTTCCACCTCACTTTAAGTAATATAAATTTTTGTTGTTTGCAGTTATCACAATATATAAGTTAACTTTAATATTTTTCATTCCCCTGTCACATGCAAGGGGAACAAATGACCACAATGACTGCTTTTTGCACACCGCCACATTGGGTTTTTTAAATTTCATAAGAATAGTGTTTCCTTTTCCCGTAGAAATTATAATACCGTCAGTAAAATGCATTATTTCCTCTAAGTGTCATTCCCCTGTCACAGTGAATGCCGTTCCTTGCCTTGTCCAAATTGCGCTGTTTAGGGAAAATGACCCTAACCCCCTTTAACCCCCCCCCTTTAACCTACGCTTTAACTTAACCTTTAACCTTTAAATACGCCCTTTAACCCCCCTTGTATATTTTAAATTTTCAAATGAAGAGCCTGGATATATTAAGCCTTCATGTTTTTTTTTTTTTTTTTTACTTTTTCGAGAAAGTAGGTTAAAAATGAGCTTTTCTGCGCACTACCAGAGTCATTATAAAATCACTTGAGGTGTTTAGAGCATTCTAGCGAGTGAAGTATTGGGTGAAACATTGCGAATTTAATGGGCGTAAAGAGTCCAATGCAGACCATGGGATTTCGATTTCTGCAATCAAAAATATACATAGTACTAAAGTTTTAAAGGCCAAACAATGCAGCACATATCAATTTTATTAACTACAACTAGTTGTTACTTACTGTACAAATTGCAAGCCGATAACCACACTGATAAAAAAGCACAGATAGTCATGGATAGGACATGTTCTCAGAATGCAGGAAATAGACCCTACAAGAACTGCTCTCACGTGGACCCCTGATGGCAAGAGGAAGCGCGGGCGTCCAAAACTCACCTAGCGTCAAATGGCCATATTAAAAATGCCTTTGGTTGGCCAAGCTGGGGGAGTGCCAGGGAGGCAGCATTAAACCGGTTGGGATGGAATGCCACGCTAGCGGCATTAGGCGTTAAGAGAATCAAGTCAAGTTGTTACTTACAAAGGAGTTTCAATAAACTACCTATTACATTTCAATTTCTGAAAAAAGAAGAAAAAGAAGAAATATCGAAACGCAAAAGTTTCGGAGGCAGGAAGTCTTTTTTGTACCATATTCAAGAATCATGGTGCACCACCCCACATTGGACAAAAGGTATAATGTGTAGCGGCAACGTTTCTTTGATAGCAGTCAGTTTGATACAGTTGTGCATTTCGTTGGATATGGCTCCTGTGTTTGCCCAACCTTGCTTCTCGTGACTTTTGGCTGTCGGTATTTCTTTAAAATGTAGTGTCAAGGATATATTCCGGATACCGCAACTTCGAAAATTCGGATAACGTTACAGGTAGAACACATGAGTTCCGATGTGTGAAAAATTAGCATCACGATGGTGGCCGTATTGAACCTCATTCGTAAATATAATCATAAGTTCTAAATAAAATAGAATTGCAGCATATTTAGTCAGTTGGAATTTAATCCTTCAATATTCACAGATGCACCTATTCAACGACAAATTTCCTCCTTGGTGCTATTTTTTATTGTCAAAATCAAATCCTGTGGTCTGCTTTGAACGAACCATGAAATTTGACAATGTTTCGTCCAGTATTTCACTCGCTAGAAGACTCGGAACCCCTCAAGTTATTTTATAACCACCCTGTATATGCAGTGTTGACAAGGGGCGGGCACAGAAATTTTGGGAGACTCGTCACAAATGTCTGTAACGGGGCCCCCGTGGAATTCTTTACCCCACGTGCCTACATATATTTCATCCCTAATTTTAAAAATCTTGGGGCCCCCTTCAGTCTCGGGTTCGGGCTAACAGGTGTTCCTTCTCAGCCGCTGTGCCCGCTCTGGAGTCAACATAAGCCGACCGCAAAATTGAACAAATTCAAGGTAAAACACAGATTTGTAATGGTGATTGCGCATTTCTGAATTTGAATCACAAAATTCATCAACATACGTCGAACAGAGTCAGAATACTATAATTCGGAGGAGATTTAGAGGCTTATTAGACATTGTTTGTCGCCATCGCCCAAATGTTGAATGCACCTTTGGGGAAAATAAACAAAGTTATAAAATCACACCTTTGAGTGTGCCGCGTGCCTCATTAGAGCTGTAAATGCTGCGTGCTGAAGAGTCATTTTCTGTAATCGTTTATTTTCACTCCTGTTCCTTGTTGCACACATGTAAGGTTCATTGAACAAGTCTCTATTTTTTTTTATTGTTAACAATTTTATAACGCGAAATCAAACGCTTATTAGCATGAAAAGTTAGTTTTCTAGAACATGGCGTGGGAAAGCTGATGACGAGTTATTTCATTCATAATCGCTTTTCACAATAAATTTATGTAAATGACCTCATTTAATACCCTACGACAGGCTTTACATTCGCATAAATTCGTTTCGACATATTTTCGCGCACTTGATTGCGTAGTTTGTACATTTCGAATATTTTGTTACTGATAAAGCTTTAATCATTCAAGTGAACTTTCAGCCCCTTCAATTTTTTAGTATATTTGACTTAAAAAAAAGGGCCCAGTAATAAGTTTTCTTGGCTGGATTTCAAAATTTGTTTTCTTCTCTTTATTTATCAAGCAAAATCCTCATGTAGATAATAGCCGATGATCGAGTAACTCGCGTGTTTCAACAATGAAACTCGCGCCACCGCAGGATAATTTGATAATATGTTTTGGTTATGTTTAACATGCAGGGAAAGGTTTTATTGTGACAAAGCTGAACTCGATCCGGTAACTTAATTGTTTTACTGGTACGACTGTCATTTCAGTGGAATGAAGAAACGAAAAAACGGTCAACGATGAGAGCTACCCACTGGAGTTTAGGGCTAATCTACAGGAGTTAGGGTTGCAATTTCAAAATATCACCAAACAGGCAATGGCTTCGTTCAAATAAAGAAGCAATTTTCACCCGTTCATACCTTGGCGGGCGGGTTTCTAGTAATAATAATAAATAAACAAATAAAAATAAATAAAAAGTTGCAATGTTGTACGCAGCTTATTGCATCAATCAATAATTCTGAAGTTATTGTTTGGAAGCTATTTCGGAAGTTGCTGAAAGTACACTTCTTTCATTTTAATAATTTTTAGGGTATGTTTCAAAAGTTTCAAGACTGATCTCAGAACTAGAAATTTATTGGACATTAAGTACAGCGGACTAAAATTCTTCAAAATATGATCCTTCAGCATCAACAAAGCGCTGCCAGCGCGTCTTCCATTGTTCGTAGCCCTTCTGGAAGTTCTCGGGCGACATGCTGTCAAGGTCTCTCGTCGAAGCCTGCTGGATGGCGTCGATGGAGTCGAACCGCTTCCCTTTTAGGCCTGTCTTGATTCGAGGAAAAGGAAAAAGTCCCTTGGAGTCAAGTCGGGGCTGTAAGGTGGCTACGTCAGTGTTGTTGGGTGTAACTTGACCTAAACTTTCGGCGGTGTGCGACGTGTGAGCGGGCGCGTTGTTGTGGTGGAGAATGTAATCGTCGTTGATCGCCGGGCTCACGTGGAGGACTCGATCCTTCAAACGGCGCACAGTGGAGTATTTGACTGAAAATCCTGGCCAAAACTAGTTTGAAATTTTCACCCTTCTGAAGGCGACATCCTTGTGTGCGTTTGTGCGCTGTACGGCGAAGCTATCCCACTTATAGACATGAAACTTGGTATACAAGTTGTCTGAAATGTCTAATGTTACAATTTGAAACTCGATTTTTAAAATTTGAATTAGAAAATGAAATATTTAATATTTTATCCACGGTTTAGACTTTTGCATGTTTACGACCGTAAAAATGATCCTAGTAAACGTAGAAAAAAACCCAATGCATCACTAGATAGGAAAAATAATTTTCTTCAAGATTATGGTTTGTTTGAAGATCTAACGTAATTAACCGAATTTCTAAGAATTTACAAAGGGAGGTCACTTTTTCGACTTTTTTCAATTATTCAATCCATGTAAACTAAAATTCTTGCATCCAATATTCTAATAATGTTATGGCTCTGAAACTTTTTAAGAAAATAATATAAACACCTTACCTTCATTTACAGCGAAAACGGTGAAGTTATGTTCTTTCACTGATTTATAATGAATTTTTTTTCAATGAGTTGAAATAAAAATTTTCAATAATTTTCACTCGATCCGAAATGAATGCCACGGTTGGCTCTTTGCCAATAAAGCTTAGACAAGTGATAAGTAAACATGTTCGATGCGAATTGCTGTTTTCCTTTGAAGATATGTAATTAAGTGCACTGTTCGAGGGGGGGAAAGAGCAAAAAGCGGTTAAAAAAATTCTAGTATTCTGTACAAAACACTAATTTGAAACCAAAAAAATAATCAATTTTATTCTTTTCGTTTGGTTTCAATTATTAAAACCCTGAGTTAATCATGCACAAAAAGAATTAAAGACAAGGGTTTCGGGGTTACAAAGAACCTTTTTTCTATTGAAAAAATAAATAAATAAATAAATGAACTAGGATATTATAACTGTAAAAACACTCGAAAATGGATATTCAAAAGCTCTTTGTTTTTGAATTGTATATATTGTACTCGTACCTTGGGTCGATCCTTAGTTTTACATCGTGTGATGTGTCCCGCTAAAAATTGTACAAACAAATTTGGAACTAAAATTTTATATAACTTTAATTTCACAATGAGTAGGTAAAATGTCTTAAATATGGATAGCTCGCTAGCGTAGGAACGTTAGGAGACAATTACAATTGTCTCCTAACGCTAGCAAGTGTGTGTGTGTGTGGGGGGGGGGTATTTCCCCCCTTTTGCTACGTATAGGGGGGAAAGACCCCCTCCCCCGGCACATAATTTGCAGCAATGATCTGAAAAAATATAAATATTTATTTATTTTATCTAAAATCTATCTCAATTTTAAGGAAGAGCAAATTTTCTTAGCGAGATCACAAAATAATTTAATTTATTAACTCATTAACGTACATGAGAAAATTAACATAGCTGAACGCAAACACATGTTTTAGGGGTGCAGTGAATCTCTTTAGCGATGCATAAAGGTAAGCGTTTTCGAAATTAATTGGATGATTCTCATTCCATAACTTATATCTTTACACATTGATGAAGCGGTTTCTCATAACCATGAAACTCGTGTCTGAAATTTTATTGTTGTTTGTGCGCTCAAATATGTCGATCTTTTCATTCAGTAGTACTTATGATAACGTTTTTGCAAATTTATTAAATCTTTGTAGGTAAATTCAGTTTAAAATCTTGACTTGTCACAAAAAGATCGGATTATGCACTTTTTTTTAAAAAAATCATTTTAAAAAAGGGCAGTTGTAGGCGGAAGATTTTTTTGCTGAAATTAGCACTAGAGACTTTGCCAAATACGATGCAACTTTCAAAACAGCCCGACCAAGCCCGACACCCATTTAAAAAGCTTTCTCTAGTTATAAATTAAGGCGAAAAGCCTTTAAAAATCTCACGTACCAAGTTTTCTTTATTTTTTTCACTAAAAGAAAATAAAAATATTTACTTTGATTTATAATTAGCACTAAGCCCTGACATTTCTTTATACCGTAAAATTGGTTTGGTTCAATTCCATTCATTTAGAAAGCCACAAAAAAATCTTCATTGAAACGTAATAATTAAGCTGAAACGTAACAAAAAAGCGAAAATTCTTATAGAAATCTCATCTTTCACTGAGGCTATGAGCAATTGTATGTGACTCAAGTTTCCAAAACAGGTGCCGATCGATGCACCAGTTAGTCAACTATCATGGAATAAATTTTCATAAAAATCGGGTAAATTTTTAATTTTGGACTTTTGGCCAGGATTTTCAGTCAAATACTCCACTGTGCGGCGGAGCACTCCAGCGTGCTACTCCATTTCGGTATCTCCCACTTTTTGGCTAAGGTCAATGACACGCACTCACGCAGCAATCGATGTGCACTCTCCAGTGTTCCGAAGCCAACTGCCGCAGCTTCCGTTCATTCACCGACAGCTCCACTATTTCCCTAGGCCGTCCACGCGCGCTCCCCTTCTCGGAAAAAAATCAATCTCGGAACTTCTAAATCATAACTTGTATGCACTATCTAGATCAAGGGGTTATCAACATGAGGGGTGCACCCCCTAGAGTAGGCGTAGAAGAATTTCAAGGGAGGCGTGAATGTTGGGCTGCACAAGCCACCGAAGGCGGCTGATCTATTAAACAATCCATGATTTTTAATAACTCAAATAAATAAATAAATAAATGCACTCGTGTAAGTGCGTTAGAAAAAATAATGCTGTGGAAAAGTATAGGGTGAATATCTGCTAATTTCTCTCCCCCTCTCTCTCTATTTTGCATTTTTGTCATTTATTGTAAATTAACTTTATTGTACACTAGTGGTACCCGCACGGCTAGCCCGTAGTTGAAAATTAAAAGCTCAATCGGTTCGCCTGTATATTTACGAATAATGGATGACGAATTTCTCGTCCATTGGCTATGTTCATTCGCTCTCCCATTCCACATCAGGATAATTTCGTAATTTACTCGTCCATCTTATGATAATTTTGCTCCGGAAAATGCTCTTAAAATTGAAATAGAGAAAGAATAAAATCGAATTTTCGAAAAATCGCTTCGAGGTGCGCACCCCCATGCTACAAACTAACTTTGTGCCAAATTTCATGAAAATCGGCCGAACGGTCTAGGCACGATGCGCGTCACAGACATCCTACAGACATCCAGGCAGAGAGACTTTCCGCTTTATTATTAATAACTAGTGGCACCCGCACGGCTTCGCCCGTAATAGAAAAATTAAAGGTCTTTTGGTTCGCTTGTATATTTACAAATAATGTACGGTGAATTTTCTCGCCGATTGGCTTGTACCGACGTTACAGTTCCACGTTATGATAATTTCGTATCTCGCCAATTGGCTTGTGCCCATGTTACGGTTCCACGTTATGATAATTTCGTAATTTATGATAGTTTTTTTTTCCTAAAATTGGAATAAAAAAAGAACCACATCGAATTTTCGAAAAATCGCTTCGAGGTGCACACCCCCATGCTACATACTAACTTTGTGCCAAATTTCATGAAAATCGGCCGAACGGTTTAGGCGCTATGCGCGTCACAGACATCCAGACATCCTACAGACATCCAGACATCCTCCGGACAGAGAGACTTTCTGCTTTATTATTAGTAACTAGTGGTACCCGCACGGCTTCGCCCGTAATAGAAAAATTAAAAGGTCTTTTGGTTCGCCTGTATTTACAAATAATGTATTGTGAATTTTCTCGTCAATTGGCTTGTACTCATGTTACGGTTCCACGTTATGATAATTTCGTATCTCGCCAATTGGCTTGTGCCCATGTTACGGTTACACGTTATGATAATTTCGTAATTTATGATAGTTTTTTTTCTTAAAATTGGAATAAAAAAAGAACCACATCGAATTTTCGAAAAATCGCTTCGAGGTGCACACCCCCATGCTACATACTAACTTCGTGCAAAATTTCATGAAAATCGGCCGAACGGTTTAGGCGCTATGCGCGTCACAGACATCCTACAGACATCCTACAGATATCCTACAGACATCCAGACATCCAGACATCCTCCGGACAGAGAGACATTCAGCTTTATTATTAGTAAAGAAGCTTGCTTATTTGGTTTCCGTTGAAAATAAGCACGAATTGGTTTCCATTAAAAATAAGCACGAATTGGTTTCCATCTTTACTAATAATAAAGCTCAAAGTCTCTGTCGGGATATCTGGATGTCTGTGACGCGCATAGCGCCTAGACCGTTCGGCCGATTTTCATGAAATTTGGCACAAAGTTAGTTTGTAGCATGGGGGTGTGCACCTCGAAGCGAGTTTTCGAAAATTCGATTTTGTTTTTTTTTCCCTTTCAATTTTAAGAACATTTTCCGGAGCAAAATTATCATAAGATGGACGAGTAAATTACGAAATTATCATGACGTGGAATGGGAGAGCGAATGAACATAGCCAATTGGCGAGAAATTCATCATCCATTATTTGTAAAATATATAGGCGAACCAAATGACCTTTTAATTTTCTACTACGGGCAAAGCCGTGCGAGTACCACTAGTTAAAAATAAAGCACGAAAAAAAAGGTCGAGTTCTAACATTTCCCTATTTTTAGTATGTAAGTACCATGGAATCTAAAACGCGTTTCTCTAAATATTTCAAAACTCAATTCTGCCGATACTACTCTTTACCTTCCCACGGCAGAGTACTTCTTAAAAGAATAGCTTTCAAGACATTTTCCTAAGCATATAAAAGTATCACAATCATAAAGTACTGGGTAATTTTTCCGTTATAACTGCGTCACTTGGCTCATTTTAAACCTTGGTGATCATTTGTTCATTGCCACTAAGCTTAGTCAAAGTCACATAAAAATTGTTTAGCGATATCATTTCCCCTTTTCATGGACTTAAAAACAAAAATCTTTAAACAGGACTAAAAGTTCCATTAAATAAAACCATTTTTTATAAATTTCTGACACAGCAGTTACTTACGTCGTTACTCAGTGTTATTTTTTCATCTGAAAATTTTACACTGAAGACGAGAGCTTTTTGAGAATATTATATTTCAATATTGAAAAAAAAATCATAGAACGTTCTTTAAGATTTAACACCGGATAATTTCACCCTGGTCAAAAAAATAGACATCTGCAATCGAAATATTTCAAACCACTTTAATACTTTTTTTTATTCAGTATCGATTTTGTAATGTTTCAAAATGAATGAACAAATGTAAAAATAATGAGCGGAAAAAAAATAAGAAAAACAAGGAAAGTTAACAGATTACTTCATATCATAAAAAGCAAAATACTGCTTTTCGGACGAAAAGTGAGAAGTGTTTATTAAATGATAATAACAGGGGTGACAACTATGCCGATACACCTACGTAAAAATAAATAGTTATAAGAAAATAATGTCCGATATAGTTATCACTCTCATCTTATGTTAGCCAATACCATCTGCAAATTCAGCAGACGTTATTGAATTATAACATTTTTTTAAAACTATTTGCACGTAATGTAAAAATCATTCCAAAAAAAAAAAAAAAAAAAAACTTTAAATTAAAATTTAAAATATCTTGCACTATTTTTATGATTATAGGAATTTTATATAAAGTTGGACTCAGTCTTATAGAAAAGAAAAGTACTATTTTGTAACAGTTGCTGTTCTTTTAATCCGTTTATGTCTTGCACCTTGCCTTTGAAAAAAAGAAAAAAAAAACCCTGAAAAATTGTATAACGCAAAACGTTTAGACAAATCACTTTGCAAACATTTCATTCAAAAGGAAAAATATTAATTACTAAAATATTTTTAAAAAAATAATATTTCAAACGTGTGCACATTTTACTGGAGAACTCCACCCCGTGTTTGCTTCGTTCGCCGCCTGCGGTCGGTGGCTCTATTCTTTGGCTCAATCTCCAACACCGGGTTGGGTTAAGAAAAGCCGGTTTAAAAACAAGAAAAAAAGAAAGTACATTTTGTGAAGAAGTCATTGATTACAATAGTGAAATAGCGTGGCAAAGTGAAATGGTGAAATATTTACTCTGTTTTTTAGCGCCAATCTAGTAATATTTTAACTATGTAGTAACACGTGCAGTCTTATTTCAATCAAGAAAAAAATAAATCTGAAAATCACAGAATATAATACAAACAATTTTCAAAAATTGATACTCTTATTACAATACTTCGTTGTAAGTCAAAAAATTTTTTCGCTACTGTTTAATGATAAGGTTTTTGTTATTAACATTTAAAATATAAGTTGAGACCTACTAATAGTCACTGCAGTATTTATTTACTTAATATTAAGCTTATTTGTATTTTAAATTATTTGTACAGTTAGTCAAGTACATGCGGGGCAAAGGGAAACAGTTCATTAGTTCATTTTATTTACTAATTCAATCTTTTATGAAATCACTTTCGTATTTATTTATTAATTAGTTCATTTTCCTTCCTTCGCTTAATATTTCCATTATTTACTCATTCATTCACTATTTGATTAACTGATTTATTTTTTCTCATTTATTAACTGTTTCATTTCCTTTTCATGTATTCTTTCATTCTTGTATTAACTCACCTGTTTGGTAGAAAATATCTTTAGTTATCGAATAGAAAACATTTCATTATAAAAATATTTTATTTTTCACTTTGCCCCATGAAAAAAATATGTGAAAAATTTCCAACTTTTTTTTGGAGGTACAATTTTACTGCCCAAAATAAAAAATAATGTTTCAAATGAAGTTTTATTATAAAATATATTGTTCTTTCTTTATGTACGGCAATTTTCAGAACGAATTTTCAACTTGTTCACTTAGAAAACAGTAAGTTATCTTAACCATTTTACTTTGCCCCACATTCCCCTACTTACTAAATTGAATAAGTACTTACTTCAGCCAAATACGCGCATTTTCAATCTCATATGATTTAAATTTGGTTGAACTTTTTCCAGTTTTATTATAAATATTAATTTGATTGTATCAAAATGATGAGTAAAAAATTAATTCAAGCACTACTGAGTTACAGCAACGCGAGGCTGGGTCCAGTAGCATTTACTACAAAAGACGGAAGCAATGGCAGCAGTGCCCCTTCCTAAGAACAAGGGCGCACCCCCTAACTACCGCCAAGACCCCCCCCCCCCCCAAAAAAAAACAAGTCTCCCCAAAAAAGTAAAAATTACCACTCAAAATACCCTCTACCTAAAAATTGCAACGGCGCTGTCTGCGCCATGACCCCCCCCCCCCCCAGGTGGGCACGCCTGGCGGCAATGGTGTGAAACGAGGATGACATGAAGGATTTCTTTTCTTTGTTTTTCATGATCGAATAGGTTATTTTTCTGTTTTGCAGTCCTTCAAAGATGTAATGAAGATTTTAGAAAGGAAATTAAATGAGTTACAAACAGAAAATAAATAGACCTCCGTATAGAAATTTCTTTTCATGGATCAAATTGTTAATGAAAAAGGAACAAAAGCTTTAATTCGGGCTTTCTTGTCACCACTATAATTGTCACTCATAGAACAAGCCGTGTTTCAATGCTATAAATGAATTTTTCTCACTGGTGCTGCCATCTATTGGACATACAGTGAAGCATCATTTATGCGTTTGTATTTGACACGTTTTTGTCATACGTTTTTCAAATTGGTCCCTGTAGAGTCTATTACAAAAACGTATACCTATTATTATACATTTTTTCATTTGTACGCTTTTTTCATATAGCCCCTTCAAAAACGTATAAACGGTGCTTCACTGTATACGAAATTGAATATCATAATAACCAGGGGCGGATCCAGGATTTCTCTCAGGGGGGGCAATTTCATTCTCATTTTGGCGCCCCCCTCCAATGAGATGCCGGCGCCCCCCCCCCAAAAAAAAAGTTCAGGAAGTGGGGAAAAAATTATATTTTGATTTGTTAAATATTGTCTTTTCATTTAAAAATTCAGCCATTTGACCGTTTTGTAAAAAAAGTATAAAATAAAAATACACTCGTGTATGAAACAAAATATAATATTGCTCTATGGCGGCGTTTCTAGCACGGGGGACACCGAGGATGGTAATTAGCTCCTCCTCCCCTTGTAAAAAACGGTACTCCGCGAGTGCTGACTGACGTAAAAATTTGAACAATTACGTGTGTATTTTTTGAATCGTAAACAAATATTTTATTATGCAGAAAATACTTTTAATTGAGGTGTATGTTTATTCGTTATTATAAACTACTACTACAAAAAATTATATTAAAATTTTTATTTAATGCGCTAATATACATCAAAAATAATGCATATTATTTTACATACAAACATTGCAAGCTTTTGCTTAAAACGTATATTTACAGACACATGTAATATGAAATTCAAGGAGTTGGTATTCTTAGAAATGAATACCAATAAGACTTATAAATTTTTATCCACAATTTTAACAACTCTTCAATCATTATCATCATTATTATCACTTAGTTCCGAAATTGATACTACAGGTTTTTTTTAACTAAAATAGGAAATAAGCAATTTTTCTTCGAATTTATTTAAATATCTTACAAAGACTGCATCAATTATAGTTTTTTGTCTCGTTGTGTTAAGATTCAAATCATTGAACATCGTTAAATCAAATTTTCTATTTTAAAATTCAGAAATGGTAGATTTTTATAATTTGCAAACATAATGTTGAAAGCCCCCTGACAAATCATTAAATATCTTCCCAATTTTAAATTGAAGTAATTCAGAAGAGTCTGAAGAATGAATAAATAAATAAATTTTCATGCAAAAATTCTCGTATTGCGCTTATTAGAATTAGCAGTCCATTTTCAGCGTGGCAGCGACGAACACACATAATATGTGTGTTCGAGAAACATTGAAACAATAATGTTTCTGATATTGGTGATATTATTACCAATAACAAACATTATTGTTTTTCCCATCTTCAAAAATGCCCAACATGGCTTAAGAAGTTTTCACTTCAGAAATATCTATATAATAGCCAAAAGCGATCTCCTAACGCTCTGACATCATCAAGAATGAAACTCGCGCAATATCATGCAAGAGATTGTTGAAGGAAGCACGTAAAATTCAATACTTTCATTTACATTTTAGTAATATTTAATGGCAACAGAGACAGTTTGACAAGCAGAGAAGTGCTTTGCTTCCAAGGTTGAACAGGATCCAGAAACTTAATTGTTTTACTAACAATGTGTCATTTCGAGAGAATGAAGAAACGGAAAAAGTTGTAAACTATTACCGCTATGTACTGCAGTTGGGGTTAATGCTCACCTTCAATAAACTATAACTGGACTACTACCACTGTCTCTACAGCCAGTGTCCAATTGTGACTCAAAAAGGTTAAACAAACATATGCCGTACCGTACAAAATTGCTTATTTTTCATGGTTAGTTTGTGAACGAACTTCACCATTGGTAGAAAATTTGGGGAGAAAATGAGGAAACTGATCAAGGTGTTTCACCATTTAATTTTCTCAATTATTTATACAAGATAGTTATCTAATTTCAGGTATATTTTTATAATTTGATTGAATTGGGGGAAACTTGGGGGAAATTCCGGTACTTATATTTTCTGTAAATGTTATATTCGTTTTGAGTGTCATCCCTCAGAAGGGTGACACCCGGGTCAGAATCCACCCTCTTTCTCCCCTACTTGTAGTGACGCTACTGAGTTTTATATTCTGAATTGTCTTCTCCTTTTATTGCCGCTTTTTGCAAACCTCGTAATAACTTTATCTATATCAATTGTAATATTCCTGTGAATATGCATACGTGCAAGACCAACAAGACGATTTTCAGTCATTGTTGTCCTTAAATACGTCTTAAGGCGTCGCAGCGAGGAAAATGATCTTTCAGAGGATGCATTACTTACTGGAAGTGTTGCAAGGATTTGGACACATTTTCGTATGATGGGAAATGCATCACAGCTAGGCAATACGTTTAAAGCAGTTACGGGAAGCTCTGCTTTCTTTCCCATTTCTTCAACCCATTTTTCCTTCCATAATAAGAGTTCATCTTTCAGCAGAAACTCGGCACTTCCTCTTTCGACGTCAAGGAGAAGTCCGAAGCGATCGAGGAGGGATGCTACAATTTCATCATTTTCTTCCAGATTTATCTTAACAATATTTTCTGGTATGATAATGAACAGCTGAAACGCGTCTAATGTTTCAGCTGAGAATCTTTCTCGCAAATCTGCTAGAACGAAGTCTAGAACAGGTGCATATACTGAAACCCTAAAATATTCTTCTGCTGAATTTGTATCGTAATTTGCACGATAGATTTGCCGTCCTTTACGGGAAGGGATCCGTGGAATGCTTAGCTCAATCTCTAGCTCTTCGGCTAAGTTTTGTGCTCGTTGCCAGATTCTGCTAAAGCTAGAACTTAAATTCTCTCTTCGTCTGGCTAGAATGCTTATTGTATTTTTTACCAGCACAGAACTTTCATGAATATCAAGGGCTTTCTTTTGTAACAATTTACTCAAAGAGTGAGTTAAGGACAGTATATCGCTGAGGCACAATATAGCCACTATAAATTGGGCGTTACAAACTGCTGTCACTAATGAAGTAGCCTTGCCAGCTGTGCTTGGATCACGCCATCCTGATATTTTTTCTAAGGTCTCAACTACCTTCGGGAGGTCGACAGAGAACTGAAGCACAGCCTTGTGTCTCTCCACCCACCGAGTCTCACATAAGGATGTCAGGGCACATCCCAAGGTGCTCAAGAGAACAGTCTTCCTCTTTGGATGGGCCTTGAAAAAGGAAACTATTTCCTTTATAACTGCTACAGCATCTCGGATAGTGGGCACTTTTGAACTGCGTGAAATGGAATTATTCAGCTTGTGACTGTAGCAGGGTGTCTTGATGGCGTTTTTTGCTTCTTTCTGAACCTCCGCGACTGCACCGCGAACTTCAGAAAGCATGACCGCGCATCCATCTGTTCCTATTCCAACACAGAGTTCTAAAGGAAGCTGCAGTCTATTTTTCAGATGAAATAACACAATTTGACCGATAGCCTTACCGGTCAAGGACAACTCTGTTAGTGAGGCGGTTTCGTCTGTAGTTTCTTCGTTAGTGATTAATTTCTCTATAGCCTTCCAATCATCTTCCTCAGATCCATAATCATTATGTTTAGTGGGATCTATTTCTGAAAATGCATCTACGAAGGTTATAAAATCCTCACGAATGCCACCATCATTAACGTATCTAATCGTAAGGCTTAGTTGTGACGAGTGTGACAGATCTGTTGTCTCGTCAAAAAGTAGTGCATAATACTGCGACGCTCGCACGTTAGACAAAATCTTCTCCAATATTTCCTTTCCGCAGCATGAAATGAGAGCATTTTGTGTGGTCTTACTAATGTATGTCGCATTAGCGGAAGCTGACTGTAAGTGCTTCTCCAGTTTTTGGTCCCCAGCAGATACTCTAAATTTCAAAAGCTCTCTAAAATTCCCTTCGTTAACTGCTACGTCGGAGGCACCACCAGATGTATCAGCGTTTAAAAGTATTGACCCGTCATCTCGGTGTCCACGGAATGCAAGATTTTGCCGCCCGAGAAAAATAACTGTTTCAACAATCGGACGAAGACGTTCCCTATTTGCTTCTACCTCTTTGAGATGCTGCTCATTCACAAGATTAACTATTTCCAAGTCTGGCCTATCAAATGTTTGCAGGAATGCAATCCCCTGTTCTACTGCTCGTTTGTGGTAGTGATGATTAGAATGCAACTCCAAATCTCCATTGTGTCCTGCAATGTCCTTAAAGTTTAGCAACGGTTTAGTCACAAGCTTTTGCAAAGGCACTGTTTTTTGACTTCCACCAACGCCACCGATTGCAAAAAAAGGGCAGTACTTACAAAACAAACCTTGCTGAGCATGTGAAAACACAAGCCAAGGATATTTAATAAGATATTTATGAGAAAAATATCTTTTCACTACCTTTCCTTTGACCGTGTGCAAGGAAACTGGAAATTTGTAATCATCCTTGGGCCTCCAGGGGTTGACAGTAGCTGGTATTTGGAGTAATCATCTATATTTTTACCTAAAAAATTTCCAATATCGTAAGGAACATTTGACTTTTTACATGCAGTAGAGTCGGCAGAAGGCAGAACAGTCATTTCTTCAGTATTTAATATATCACCTCCAACGGACTTGGAAGCTGCTTGAACAACGCAATCTGAAACATCACGCCTGTGGGGAGGCTGGAAAAAGGATTCAATGCATCTAGCTTCAGAGATTTGCTTCTTTGTTGATAAAAATTGTCCACTACCCTGCAGAAAAAAAAATTATTTTAATGAAGGTCAAATTGATTCATGGAATGGATCACTTCTCCCGTTGATCAGATCCCATGCCTTAGTCATTCTCGGAGTTTTATTATTTTGTTTCTAGAAATACGTAGTTGATTTTTTCTTCTTTCTTTCTAGATCAAATTTTAAGTGACATGTGTTAAATTTATCGTATACTTGTATAGGGTCAATTCAAATAAGAAAACAAGCATCTCATGTAGATTAAGGCTGAAAAGTACTACAAACTGTTATATCTCGTTCCTTTTTTTTTAATAAATATTTGATATAAATTTTATTGAAATTACTTATAGGTTTTTTGTTACACACCGATAATTAAGTAGGCACATAAATTTTTAAAATTCTTCATTATTTTTGCTACAAAATTGACTTTGAAAACAGTAAGCTGTGAAACGTCATGTCACTTATAGTACTAAATTTTTTCACGTTCGCAGTTAAAGATTAAGTGTGTTTGAAATGTTCAAATTTCAACAAATAGTTCTCACTTTTTAAAACAAACAAAAGAAAACATGCGACTGAAGGGCTTTGTCGATTCAATCAAACCTAAGTTTTGCTCAGGTAGTACTATTTCGCTTAAAAGCTATTTTTTTGGGGAAAATTAAATCTGACATAAAACGCCTAGATGAAAAACGATATAAGAGCCAATGTTAAGAATTTGGAGAAAACTAAAACAAATGAAGAAGAAAACTCTCATCTGATTTGGAACAAGAGATGATATTAGCAGGGTCAAGGCCACACATCTTTTTATCAGAGCCAGACTGAATGTTATTTTTCAGACGAAAAAAGAAACTTATGAAAAAAAAATCACACCAAAGAATCATAGTGAAATTTAACTTCCACTGTACTGTCTTGTATTATACATTGAATCAACTTACAGTTATACTGATTTCTTGACCAGGCGTAGTTTCTCCAGATTGATCACCATATTTGATTTCAGAAGCGTCAAACTCATTCAGTTTCGTTGAAGAGAACTGTAAGGACGGTAATAAAAATATTTGTAAAACAACACACACACATACACTAGGGTTTCCGCTATGGTGGCATTTTTTCGCAAAATGCGAAAACACTATCTCAATAGCGAAAATGAAGTAAGGCATTTTCGCTTTTTTACGAAAAAGTGAAACACATAGTCAGTTAGAAAGATATGTAAATAATCCAATATTTTCTATATAAGTCAAAACAGAAGTAAATGTTTAGTATGCTTTTCATTAATTAAAAACATAACTAGTTCAAATAGTAATCTGAGTTGAAGAGTGAGCAATGCGTTGTACTAATTATAAAATAAGTTAATGCATAATCTATTTTCATGGCTAAAACAATTGAAATGACGGACGATTTAAATTCAATTTATTTATACTATTTTATAATGTAATGTGAATCAACTTACTGTTTGACCTGTCGATTGTCCTGACATAGCCTCGGCCGATTGATCGTCATCTTCTATTTCAGAAGCAAAATTATCATTCAGTCTCGAGGGAGTGGAAATTGAAGTAGAAAGAGACACCTGTAAAGCCAATATAATTATTATTAAAATAAATAAATAAATAATCACATAGAGGGGGTTAAAAAGGAGTATCCGGCCCATAAATGAATATAACGTCTAACATAGTCGAAGTTTAAACTGCAATTACAATTTATGTATAAGTCAAAACAGAAGTAAATGCTAAAGTATGCTTTTCATTAATTGAAAACATAACTAGTCCAAATGGTAATCTGAATCTGAGTTGAAGCGTGAGTTATGCGTACTAATTATAAAATAAGTTAATGCATAATCTATTTTCATAGATAAAACAATTGAAATGACGGACGATTTAAATTCAATTTATTTCTACTATTTTATAATGTAATGTAAATCAACTTACTGTTTGACCTGTCGATTGTCCTGACATAGCCTCGGCCGATTGATCGTCATCTTCTATTTCAGAAGCAAAATTATCATTCAGTCTCGAGGGAGTGGAAATTGAAGTAGAAAGAGACATCTGTAAAGCCAATATAATTATTATTAAAATAAATAAATAAATAATCACATAGAGGGGGTTAAAAAGGAGTATCCGGCCCATAAATAAATATAACGTCTAACATAGTCGAAGTTTAAACTGCAATTACAATTTATGTATAAGTCAAAACAGAAGTAAATGCTAAAGTATGCTTTTCATTAATTGAAAACATAACTAGTCCAAATGGTAATCTGAATCTGAGTTGAAGCGTGAGTTATGCGTACTAATTATAAAATAAGTTAATGCGTAATCTATTTTCATAGATAAAACAATTGAAATGACGGACGATTTAAATTCAATTTATTTATACTATTTTATAATGTAATGTAAATCAACTTACTGTTTGACCTGTCGATTGTCCTGACATAGCCTCGGCCGATTGATCGTCATCTTCTATTTCAGAAGCAAAATTATTATTCAGTCTCGAGGGAGTGGAAATTGAAGTAGAAAGAGACACCTGTAAAGCCAATATAATTATTATTAAAATAAATAAATAAATAATCACATAGAGGGGGTTAAAAAGGAGTATCCGGCCCATAAATAAATATAACGTCTAACATAGTCGAAGTTTAAACTGCAATTACAATTTATGTATAAGTCAAAACAGAAGTAAATGCTAAAGTATGCTTTTCATTAATTGAAAACATAACTAGTCCAAATGGTAATCTGAATCTGAGTTGAAGCGTGAGTTATGCGTACTAATTATAAAATAAGTTAATGCATAATCTATTTTCATAGATAAAACAATTGAAATGACGGACGATTTAAATTCAATTTATTTATACTATTTTATAATGTAATGTAAATCAACTTACTGTTTGACCTGTCGATTGTCCTGACATAGCCTCGGCCGATTGATCGTCATCTTCTATTTCAGAAGCAAAATTATCATTCAGTCTCGAGGGAGTGGAAATTGAAGTAGAAAGAGACATCTGTAAAGCCAATATTATAATTATTTTAAAAACCTCAAAAAAAAAAAAAAAACAAGAAAGAAAGGAAGAAAGAAAGAAATCACATAGAGGGAAAAAAATAGAAATATTCAGCTGTGCAAAAATGAATATAGCGTTTAACATAGTTGAAGTTTAAACTACAATTACAGTTTTATATATAAGTCAAAACAGAAGTGTAAATGCTAAGTATGCTTTTCATTAATTAAAAACATAACTAGTTCAAATAGTAATCTGAGTTGAAGAGTGAGCAATGCGTTGTACTAATTATAAAATAAGTTAATATATAATTTATTTTCATGGCTAAAACAATTGAAATGATGTACGATTGAATTTCAATTTATTTATTCTATTTTATACTGTAATATGAATCAACTTACTGTTCGACCTGTCGATTGTTCTGACATAGCCTCGGCCGATTGATCGTCATCTTCTATTTCAGAAGCAAAATTATCATTCAGTCTCGAGGGAGTGGAAATTGAAGTAGAAAGAGACACCTGTAAAGCCAATATAATTATTATTAAAATAAATAAATAAATAATCACATAGAGGGGGTTAAAAAGGAGTATCCGGCCCATAAATAAATATAACGTCTAACATAGTCGAAGTTTAAACTGCAATTACAATTTATGTATAAGTCAAAACAGAAGTAAATGCTAAAGTATGCTTTTCATTAATTGAAAACATAACTAGTCCAAATGGTAATCTGAATCTGAGTTGAAGCGTGAGTTATGCGTACTAATTATAAAATAAGTTAATGCATAATCTATTTTCATAGATAAAACAATTGAAATGACGGACGATTTAAATTCAATTTATTTATACTATTTTATAATGTAATGTAAATCAACTTACTGTTTGACCTGTCGATTGTCCTGACATAGCCTCGGCCGATTGATCGTCATCTTCTATTTCAGAAGCAAAATTTTCATTCAGTCTCATGGGAGTGGAAATTGAAGTAGAAAGAGACATCTGTAAAGCCAATATTATAATTATTTTAAAAACCTCAAAAAAAAAAAAAAAAAAAAAAAAAGAAAGGAAGAAAGAAAGAAATCACATAGAGGGAAAAAAATAGAAATATTCAGCTGTGCAAAAATGAATATAGCGTTTAACATAGTTGAAGTTTAAACTACAATTACAATTTTATATATAAGTCAAAACAGAAGTGTAAATGCTAAGTATGCTTTTCATTAATTAAAAACATAACTAGTCCAAATGGTGATCTGATTTAAAGCATGAGACACTATAAAATGTGGGAAATTTATAAATTGCAGTATTTGGAAATAATATTTTGGACATAAATATGTTTTGTTTTTTTATCCTTTCATTGAACAAGCATTTTTTTTCTTCAACAGCGAGTTGTCACAAAAATGCAATTTAAAGCAAAAGGTTCGGCTTAAGCACCAAATGAGAGAAGTGTACAATGCTATTTCAGAAACAATCAATTTGTATTAATTATAGAATAAGTCAATAGTCAATGCACAATTAATTTTCATAGCTAAAACAATTGAAATGATGGACGCTTTAATTTCAATTTACTGATACTATTTTATAATGTAATATTGTCACGTAGATAGTGTAAGGAGACCAAGTGAACACTCTAGGTAAAGCAAGAGACGTAGTTTATTAACAGAGCACCACAGCTACACTCGGCTGAGAACTACCTCAGACAGAGAAACAAGTCACTTATATACAGTGATCGAAGATTCCAGAATGCAAGATTTGCATATTTTAAATTTACATGTTTTGGAACATTCTAGAAACTACTAGAACAGGAAATAAAACAAATAAAGGTAACTACAAGAACATACGATTAATTCTCTTTTCAAATCACCGACCCGCGGTCGGTTTCGAACCGAGGTCGTCGAGGTGGTAGTCCGAAGCCTACCCGATCACACCACACCGGCTGGGAGAAGAATTGACTTTGTGGCATTGCTCCCTCCTCAGAACAACAGCGTCTCGCTGTTTCAGGATTCCTGGGATAAAGCTCTAGTCCTTGAGCGTGTTATGGGTCCTGAACGAGTATGTTGGGACAATTGCTGATGGGTGTTCTCTGGAATAGGTGTAGCGTCTTCCTCTGCGGATTCGTCAGAAAGAACATGATCGACCATTATTTGGTCTTTTGGGTCATAATAAGGCTTCAGGCGAAGAACATGTACCACATCTTTCTGCTTACGTCGTCTGGAGCTGGGATCAAAGTCTTGTACCTCATAGGTGACGTCAGACAGTTGTCGTAGGATTTGATAGGGCCCGAAGTATCTTTTCAGGAGCTTCTCCGACAGGCCTATTTTCCTTACGGGTGTAAAAATCCAGACGAGATCTCCAGGCTGATAGTATACCATCCTGTGTCTGGCATCGTAACGCCTTCTGTCCTTTTCCTGAGCTTCCCTGGTCCGTAATCTCGCAAGCTGCCTCGACTCCTCCGCCCTTACTACGAGTCGAGTCGCGTAGTCGCCTTCTGTTTCCTCGGAGCAAAAAGGGAACATCGTGTCGAGGGTCGTTTCAGCCTCTCGTCCATGTAGCAAGTAAAACGGTGTAAATCTTGTAGTGTCCTGCTTAGCGGTGTTATATGCAAATGTGACAAAAGGTAATATTTCATCCCAGTTCCTATGCTCGACGTCGACGTACATCGATAACATGTCGGCTAAGGTCTTGTTGAAACGTTCCGTCAACCCGTTAGTCTGGGGATGGTAAGCCGTCGTCATTCGATGGGCTACGTCACACAGGTGGATGAGTTCTGAAAGTAGTTTAGATTGAAATACTTGTCCTCGATCTGTGATAATTACCCTTGGCGCTCCATGTTTCAAAATAATTTCCTCAAGTAGGAACTTGGCTACTTCTGGAGCTTCAGCAGTTGGTAGCGCTTTTGTGACTGCATAACGGGTCAAGTAGTCGGTGCAGACGATAATCCATTTATTGCCAAGAGATGATTTTGGAAACCGACCTAGCAAATCCATTCCAATTCTATGAAAGGGTGCTGGAGCAGGAGGTATAGGTACAAGATGACCAGGTGGCTGTTGCGGAACGGCTTTTCTTCGTTGACATTCCCGACAGTGCATAACATATCGGCGAACTGCACGATACAGTCCTGGCCAATAAAATCGTCTCCTTATCCTGTCATAGGTCCTAGAGACTCCTAGATGTCCGGCGGTAGGAGTGTCATGAAAGTACTGGAGCACGTCTTTGCGCAGGTGCTTCGGAATGACTGGTAACCACATTTTCTCGTCAGGATTGAAGTTCTTCTTACAAAGGACTCCATCGACTAACTCGTAATGACTTTTAATCGGCTCGGATCTCTCTTTGCTTCTTATTATTTTGGCAAGCTCGGGATCCTTCATCTGCTGCGCCTGTATATCGGTGAATGAGCTAAGAGCATTTACTTCTTCCGGACTGCAAACCACTCCGTCTACCGGATAGCGGGAAAGGCTATCGGCGTCCTTATGCTTCTTTCCACTTCTATAAACTATAGAGACGTCATATTCTTGCAGTCGTAATGCCCATCTAGCAAGTCTACCTGACGGATCCTTGAGTCCAATCAACCAGCATAAGGAATGATGGTCAGTAACAATGGTGAACGGCTTTCCAAAAAGGTATGGACGAAACTTGTGCACTGCCCATACAGCAGCGAGGCATTCTCTCTCAGTGGTGGAATAATTCTTCTCTGCCTTCGTCAGCGTCCGTGAGGCGTAGGCAATGACTTTCTCTTGTCCACCTTGGACTTGAACGAGAACTGCGCCAATTCCATAGCCGCTGGCATCTGTATGTAGTGCTGTAGGAGCGTTCTCGTCGTAGAGCCCCAAGACAGGATCCGTGGTGAGGGCCTCCTTTAACTTCTGGAATGCTTTAGCCTGTTCGCTAGCCCAGCAGAATTTTGTGTCGCCTTTCAGCAGCATTTGAAGTGGTTGAGCTTGGTGACAGAAATCTTTGATAAAACGGCGGTAGTAAGAACATAATCCTAGAAAACTCCTAACATCGTGGACATTCTTTGGTACAGGAAAACAGCTGACAGCTTGCAATTTATCTGGATCAGGGCGAACACTGTCCTCGGACACAAGATGGCCTAAAATTTTAATTTCTTGGGCGGCGAAGGTACACTTTTTGGCATTTAGAACAAGGCCAGCTCCCCGGATGCAATCAAGAACGGTACTTAATCTCGTGAGGTGTTCGTCAAAAGTTTTAGAAAACACTACGATGTCGTCTAAGTAGCAGAGGCACATCGTCCACTTTAGGTGACGTAGTAAGTTGTCCATCATTCTCTCGAAAGTGGCAGGTGCGTTGCATAAGCCGAACGGCATAACTTTGAATTCATATAGGCCTTCCGGAGTGATGAATGCCGTCTTCTCACGGTCGGCTTCATCTACCTCGATTTGCCAATATCCGGATCGGAGGTCCATGGATGAGAAAAATTTGGCGCCCTTCAAGCAGTCGAGAGTGTCGTCTATACGGGGTAGAGGATAAACGTCCTTCTTAGTGATTTTATTTAGACGGCGGTAATCTACGCAAAAGCGCCAACTTCCGTCTTTTTTCCTTACTAAGACAACTGGTGACGACCAAGGGCTCTCAGACGGTTGGATTATTCCTCTGTCTAACATCTTATCAACTTCTTCTTGGATTATGCGACGTTCTATGGGAGACACTCGGTATGCCCTTTGGCTCACAGGTCCATGATCGCCAGTGTCAATCCGATGTTTAACCGTCCCTCTCAGGGATCGCGATTCTCTCTCTTGATCGAAAACTTCGGAGAAATTCTTAAGCACGTCTAAAAGCTTCTTTCTTTGCTGATCAGTAAGATTCGGTGCTAACATACTAAAGTCGTCGACATAACTGTATCTACTTTTCGTTTGAACCCTGCTAAGTGCTTCTGTGGCGCTTATTGTGCTGATATAGTCCTTGTTTATGGCTTCCGCATGGCCCAAAGCCATACCCTTTGGTATGATTTGAGCTGCAGCTTGTCCATTGGCTATCCACAGTTCGCCTCGGCCGTCACGCAATGTGATGACTGTAGCAGGAAGTGCAAGTTCTTTTTCTAACAGCAGGACTCTATTTCCATCAACGATCATGTCAGTATTGTGATCTCCACTATCACTGTTGACGAGTATTTTAGCCATAGAACGTCCAGGTATTGTGTAATCGTCTATAGCATGTAGAGTCCACGTCTGACGCTCTGGAACTTCCAGTAGTGTGTCGTCGAGTGTCAACTCATATTTTCCACAGTCTATTACGGCTTGTGTTGCTTCCAGGAAGTCCCATCCAAGAATGACGCTATGACTACAACTCGGCAATACCGTAAATTCAAAAGGCTGGATACGTCCGTTGATCTGTAAGCGCAGCACACATTTCCCGAGCGGCTGGACATAAGTTCCATCAGCGACTTTCAGAAAGACTTTATCCTTGGTCGGGAACATAGTTTTACGGAGATGATGCCGAAACTGGTCGGAAATAATGGAAGAAGATGCTCCGGAATCGACAAGAGCACGTACTGGATGATTATCGACCATAACCTCAAGATGATTTCCGGACATCTTCGAAGCAGTCGGAGGATTTTCTTCGGCGGCGACCCCACCTCCTAGGGAAGTCGCAGGTCTTAGTTTTCCTCGTGGCGGCGGCTAGGAGAGACACTGGGACGGCGGTAAGGTGACGGCGTTCTGTAGCGGCGTGTCGGTGATCGTCCTCTAGTGGGGCTCGGCGAGACTTTTCTGGCGGCTGCTTGACTATAGTCGACGTGATCCCTCGTCTCGGCTCGGCTGTCCATGGCGTTTCCTCGGCTGGTCCGGTAAGCATCGAAAACAGCTCGTCGCTCGCGGCAGTACCGAACGACGTGTCCGGGGCGACCACAGTGGAAGCAAACAGGTCTGTTGTCGGTAGTTCTCCACATGTCAGTCTTCCTGGGTCGAAGTTCGGCCACGGGTATTGGTCGTCTTCTGATGGGCAGTTGGGGTCGTTGTGGTGGTTTCTGCACCACCGTCCACGGGTCACATGAAGTTGAGATAGGTGCAAGGGCGTCCTGCACCTCCCCTCTGACTATTGCCTCGATTGATTGCAGCTGCGGAGCAACTTCTGTACTTGGTGCGAGCAGGCGTTGGACCTCTTCTCGCACTATCTGGCGAATAAGTGCAGCTAAGTCCGTCTCTTCGTCCATCGAAGCCATCGGGACGACGTTCGGCAGGCGATCGAATTTCACTCGAGCAACCCGCTTTTGTTTCATGTAATCGATGTACTGACACCACTTAATAAAGTCCCCGGTGGTTTTCAGTTCTTTGGTTAGCAGTGTCTGATAGATGTCTTCTGCTACCCCCTTCATTAAGTGAGAAACCTTGTCGTCTTCTGACATGTTTGGGTTTATTTCTTGACAAAGTCCCAGAACACTTTGGATATAAGATGTCGTGCTTTCTCCAGGCCTTTGGGCTCTTTTCTTCAGTTCTTCTTCAGCTTTTTGCTTTGCATGTTTGCTGTCGCCGAAGATTTTTCCTAATTCGGCCTTAAACAGCTCCCAGGAAGTCAGTTTGTCTTCATTATTCTCGAACCATTGCCGAGCAGTACTGTCCATGAAGAAGTAAACGTTCGACAGGCAGAAAAGGTCATCCCATTTATTATGATGCGCAACCCTTTCATACTCCTTAAGCCACTTGTTTGGGTCTTGCCCAGGTTCTCCGCGAAAGACGGAAGGATTTCTGATCTGCTGCACAAGTGGAGTGGCTAGCACTGGCTTGGTCTCAGACGTATTAGTATCCGTGGACATGTCCTTGGTTTTCTTTACTCGGCCAGGCGGTGTGAATAGTCCGTACTCAGGCGGAATTTCTCGTAAGCGATTACTCCTTCGGAGTCCAGTCGATTCCAGGATGCAGAAGGATTACCCGGCGCTTCCACCAGAAATGTCACGTAGATAGTGTAAGGAGACCAAGTGAACACTCTAGGTAAAGCAAGAGACGTAGTTTATTAACAGAGCACCACAGCTACACTCGGCTGAGAACTACCTCAGACAGAGAAACAAGTCACTTATATACAGTGATCGAAGATTCCAGAATGCAAGATTTGCATATTTTAAATTTACATGTTTTGAAACATTCTAGAAACTACTAGAACAGGAAATAAAACAAATAAAGGTAACTACAAGAACATACGATTAATTCTCTTTTCAAATCACCGACCCGAGGTCGGTTTCGAACCGAGGTCGTCGAGGTGGTAGTCCGAAGCCTACCCGATCACGCCACACCGGCTGGGAGAAGAATTGACTTTGTGGCAATATGAATCAAATTAAACTTACAGTTTGACTTGTCGACGGTCCTGACTTTCCCTCGGAAGATTGATCCACATTTCTGTCATCCAGTTTCTTGGAGTCCGATGCGGAAGCTGAAAAAAACTTCTGCAAAGCTTTTGATTGTTTTTCATCTTCTTTTAATTGTCGTAATTTCCTTTTACGATTAAATGCGCCTGATGTTTTTTTACTGGTAGACATCAATCAAATTTTAAATGCACAAAACTAATTTTGACAGGAAACTTATCCAAGCCCAGTAAACACGAGTGATTCGGACAAAGACCAGGATTGCCAGTTCCTAAAAATATGTCCCCCTTAACTCACGACGGAAAAATCAAACTATCAGTGGGAAATAACCCTATTAAAATATTCTTCACATCTGGCCGCAACCTGTTACAATTCTGGCAGCTCATCTCTACCTTTTAAAAGTGTTAAAAGGTTTCTAATTCTTTGGTATACTTCAAAGGATGTGTGGTCTTTGTCACTCTAATAAGAGGCTCTTACCTCTTTCCCTCATGGGAGAAGCTTACAATGAGCAAATACTGCTAAAGGTAGCTATGTCCAGTTTTAAAATCCATATGACCCTGTTTACTTTGCGTTCCTTCCTATTGTCCCTCACTTTAAAGGATAGACTACACTGTCACTAACACAGGACTGTTATCGCTTCTCAGAAATTCTCACGTTAAGCTTTTCCAGATGTTTTCATTATTTTACTGGAAGCATTTCAACTGTGAGAAAAAGTGCTTTTTCTGAGCAGCGCAAAAGTCCTGGTAACCGGAGTTTGACCATAAAAAATTGTTGCAAAATCTGGAGCCAATTAACACTTACATTATATACATAACGTTAAATGACATTTTAAGTTATTTTTTCTTGAAAATAAGGCGTCGCAATCGCAGTACGAAAATAAAACAATTGAACATATAATTACATTCCCTCTGAAATTAAAGGGAAAACTTTGCGGATATTGCGCCCCTTAGAGTGCCTCGGATGCGCCCCTCTTCACACAGGTTGAAAACCAGTGAAGGAGAAAATTATTTTTTCTAAATATTTCCACTTTTTTTTGTACCAAATTTCAAAGCATTCCTTATGAATATAGAGGGAAAACTTATAAATTGCAGATATTGCGCCCAATTGAAGGTTGGGGATGCGCCCCTACTACATACAGGTTGAGAACCGGCGAAGGAGACAAATAATTCCCCCCCTTTCCCCCTTTTTTTTGTAAAAAATTGCAAACCATTCCCATTGAATTTAGGGGCAAACTCATAAGTTGCGGTTATTGCACCCATGTTGCGCCGCTTCATACAGGTTGGGAACCGGCGACGGAGAGAAACAAAACATTTTTCCAAATATTTTCTCATTCGTTTTGTAAAAAGTTTCAAAACATTTCCTTTGAATTTAGAGGAAAAACTTTGCAGATATTGCGCCTCTTTGAAGTCCTCGAATGCGCCCCACCACATCCATGTTGAGAACCGGTGAAGGAGACAATTAATTTTTCCAGCATCTTTTTTTTTTTTTTTGCTGCAAATTTTAAAACATTCCCTCTGAATTTAGAAGGAAAACTTTTAAGTTGTGAACATTGCGCTTCTTCGAAGGCCGCGGATGCGTCCCACTTCATACAGGTTGAGAATCGGTGAAGGAGACAAATAATTTTTTCAAATTTTCTTTTTTTTTTTGTAACAAATTTCGAAACATTCCCCCTGAATGCAGAGGAAGAACTTATAAATTGCAGATATTGCGCCCATTTGAAGGTTGGGGATGCGCCCCTACAACATACAGGTTGAGAATCGGTGAAGGAGACAAATAATTTTTTCAAATTTTCTTTCTTTTTTTTTTTTTTTTTTTGTAACAAATTTCGAAACATTCCCTCTGAATGTAGAGGGAGAACTTATAAATTGTGGACATTGCGCTCCTTATAAGACCGTGGATGTGCCCCACTATATGCATGTTGAGAACCGTTAAAGGAGACATATTTTTTCCAAAAATTTTTTTTATTTAATTTTTGCTTCAAATTTGAAAACATTTCTCCTGAGTTCATAAAGAAAACCTATAGGTTGCAAATATTGCGCCCCTTAGAAGGCCTTGGATGCGCCCCTCTCCACACAGGTTGAAAACCAGTGAAGGAGAAAATTCTTTTTTCTAATTAATTCCATTTTTTTTGTTCCAAATTTCAAAGCATTCCCTCTGAATTTAGAGGGGAAACTTATAAATTGCAGATATTGCGCCCCTTAGAATGTCGGGGATGAGCCTCCACCCCCCCCCCTCCATACAGGTTGAGAACCAGTGAAGGAGAAAATTGGTTTTCCTTTCTATTTTCTCTTTTATTTTATTTTTTGTAACAAATTTTAAAGCATTTCTTCTTAATTTAGAGGGAAAAACTTATAAATTGCAGATGTTGCGCCCCTTTGAAGGTTTGGGATGCGCCCCCACTACATATAGGTTGAGAACCGGTGAAGGAGACAAATAATCCCCCCCTCCTTTTTTTTAAACAAATTACAAACTATTCCCACTGAATTTAGGGGGTAAACTCATTTGTTGCGGTTATTGCACCCAATAGAAGGCCGTGGATGAGCGCCGCTTCATACAGGTTGGGAACCGGCGACAGAGACAAAACATTTTTCAAAACATTCCCTATGTATTTTGAGGGAAACTTTGCAGATATTGCGCCCCTTTGAAGTCCGCGAAGGCGCCCCACTACGTGCATGTTGAGAACCGGTGAAGGAGACAAATATCCCCCCCCCTTTTTTTGCAGCTAATTTGAAAACATTCCCTCTGAATTTATAGGGAAAACTTATAGGTTGCAAAAATTGCGCCCCTAAGAAGGCTGCGGATACGCCCCACTACAAACTGTTTGAGAACCGGTGAAGGAGACAAATTTTTTTTTTTTTTTTTTTTTTGTATCAAGATTCAAAACATTCCCTCTGAATTCAGAGAGAAAACTTATAAATAGCGGAAATTGCGCCCCTTAGAAGGCCGTGTATTCGCCCCACTGCATGCATGATGAGAACCGGTGTTAGTAGCGTAAAATCGAAAATAGAAAAACGATGTTAAACTAATCGAAAGCCAGGAGTTAGCAACCATTGATGTGATTGATGATTGAGGGCGCGTGTAATATTTTATTGCATACTTGGAGAGCAGAGCAGGTTAAAGCAAGCCAGAGCTTTTGTTTTGGTGGCGGTGGGGGGGGGGAGTCCTCAGAAACTTGCCTTTTTGGTGACTGTGCGTAACCTCTTTTTTTTTTTTTTTTTTTTTTTTAAGGCAGCGGCTCCCGGCGCCCGTCCCCACGGGCGCCCCTTCATTTGTCCAGGGGGGGGCAATTGCCCCGTTGCCCCCCCTTGGATCCGCCCCTGATAATAACTTTGTAAGTAAAGTGCTGCCATTTGTAAAGTAAAATGTTTGATATTTATAGATCTTAGATCAGCAGACGTAATTAAGATAACAATTAAATTTTAAAGTACACCAGTGACGATATTAAATTTTTTATGCAAAATTTAAATCATTAATTTTCGCAAAGGAAATTGTTAATGGCAGTTGTTCTTTTCAAAACCAATCAACTCTTTCCATTCGCAACTCCAATAAACTATAGGGGCGCTGCAGCCACTGTCTAATGGCGGATGAAAAAGGTAAAACAAGCAGATGCCGTAACTTATAACTTGCTTTGAAGCTTAATGAACGAAACTAATTTTTCATCGTGTGTGTGGGAAACTTTCTTTTTTATTCTTCTGAAATTACATTACACCATAAACTGTCTGAAGCCTGTAATTTTCCCTAAAGAAAACACGTGGAACGGAATATTTTACCTTTTTCTTTAGTACTGTTAATCACCGCAAGGTAGCGTATTTGAGCTTCAAGGAGTTGCGAATTACTGAATTTATTCTTCATGAAGAGTAACCAGTTATCAACTTGTTTCATTTATGTAAAGGAATTTTTTTTCGAAAAAGTTGAAAAAAATAGTTAATATTCAAATTATAAGAGAAAGAATAAAAGTTAAAGGGGAAAATGTCCCCAATGAGAAAAAACTCTTGATAGATCTATAATTCTAAAAAATAATAATCAGCTTTAGATTAAGTGCGTCGGTATTTTTATTGGAATTAATCGATACTGCAACTATTGGTGGTTTCCATCATTTTAGACATCGGGTCTGAGTCCAGATATATTCTATGATTTCAACTTCAATTTCATCTCCTTTTTCCCATAAAAGGCTAAATAATAAGCTCTTTAATTAAATTTCTTTACTCTATGGGCATTGGTGATAAAATAGTTTAACCACACATTAATTATTAAAACTAATTTTGAGTAAGTTTTGTGGCAAGTAAGAACATTAAATTTCGATTTTTAATCAAAAATTGGTACATTTTTTCAAATTTTGAAGGTGTCGATTCTGTTGGCGAGGCGCAAAATAATTTTTTCAAAATATAGTAAAATTTACGTCTTTTTTTTTAAAAAAAATGAGTTAATAAACAAACATTTAGCAAAAAACACAAACACAGTCGTAGTAAATGAACAACACTATATCGATTTATTTCAAATTGAAATATACAATTTTTACAGATGTAAGCACCTGCACGATGAGAAAGTATTATGACTAAATTTCTTCTCAACGACTAAGTACTAAAAGTCTCTTAGCACAATTCATTGTTTCATCGACGATATGAATGATCTTCATCGGGAGATTCTAGTATAAAAATAATGACAATTTGCTGTTTTCATGCAATTTCTCACTTTAAGAATTTTTATGATGATCAGGGGAAAAAACATGTAAAATAGAAAATTCACAAAAAAAAAAAAAAAAAAGACAGGCTCAATGACATATCACAATTGAGCATTACTAGGAAATTCATATTGTACAATACATTATTAAAGACTTAACGATCACTTCAATGAAATACTTTTCTATACTTTTCTTTTTTACATACGCTTGATCCTCGTTTACAGGCTTCCAAATAAGCTCCTTATAAGTAATGTGCAGTCTAAATTAAGATTTTAATTTAAAATTATTGGGGTAAGAATGTATATACAGTAGAACCCCTCCTAACGACAACCCTCCTGTGCGGACAATATTTAATTTCCCGATTCAAAGGCAAAGGAAATTATTAAACCCCTGTTCCGTGGACACCCGCTCTATTGGGGACCAAGAAATTTGTCCTGCTAGTGTCCGCAATAGAGGCATTTTCTGTATTTTATTCATATAAAAATTGAAAGCATGATCTATATCAGTGGTGCCTAACTTTTTTTTACCCCAGGGTCACACATATTATTAAAATGACTCTGGTCTGTCAGGATGCATGCAAAATTTAAATTCTTTTGATTCTCTTGCTAGATAACATAGGAAAGTACAGAAAAGAAAGAAAAATTACAAACCAAGAATTCGTCTTCATTTACTATATGCTTATTTTAACGAATACGAAATTTCTTTCTGCATTTTAGAAACAATTTTCCGACCATTCGGCCCCGATTTTGCAACGACCGCTCTTACTATCGAATTAAGAGCATTGGTTGTTTAGAATTTTTTAGAATATTTTTTCTATTTGTAATATTGAACAAAAGAAGGGGCCACGTGGATCACGTTCACGGGTCACGTGCGGCCAACGGTGCCACTGGTCTAAACATAAGTTTAAGCACTGAAGATTAATAGCATTAAAATTCCAGCACATATTCGTTGGTTTAATAGGGCATAGAATGAGTATTTGATATTTTTTTTTCTTTTTTATCAGTCAACTTTTCTGTAACAGTAAAAAACAATGAATAAAGACATATGAAAAAGAAGACTTAACCTATTGCTAAAATATCGCTAAAGAGAAAATAAAGTTTAAAACAAATTAAATAAATATTGAAAATAGGGTTTTGAGATAAAAAGTACATGTGCGTCTGTCTGTCACCATAGAAAAGAAAAATTAAGACACGGTTTTCGGGTATACTATTTAAAAATTAAAATTTGTTTTGCTTGAGAATAGCTGGCAAAGACTACCTATTCTCATTTAGGTGTAATTTAGCGTAGCATTTAAAATAGTACGTAGTAGTATACAATATGGAAATTTGGAATCGAGGAAAAGTTTGAACAATTGAAATACATGAAAACTAGGTTCTATAAATATGATATGTATTTTCGACGTAAGAGTTTTTAGAGAAAAAGTAGAATACATTCCAAAAGAAAAAAATAAGAAAAGAAAACGAAACGCAATTCAAATACTTTTGTAGTCATCTTCATAAAAGCAATACACATTAAAGTAGTTGCATAACTAGTATTAAATTAGCTTGCCTCTTGAGTGTAGTGACGGAGGAAGGAGAAATTTCAATAGATGCCCTGCAACTTCGACTACTACTAAACAAAATGTTATGCCGAAGAAAGAAAGAAAAAAAAAAGGGAAAATAATTTTTTGTTTTAACTACATATATAAATATTTGTACGTATTGAGCAATTGGGATGCAGTGTAGTACGAGGGTAAAGCGTATCGTTTACTATTTACATCACATTGAAATACTTCTTACTGTGTTTTGTTTGAGGAAAAAAAATAGAAGATTGCTTTCGTAAAATGTTCGAAAGAAAGTCTTCGTGTGTCCATAACAAGGCATCATTTCAAGAGCTCTTTAGCACAGTTAGGAAGCACTTATTTGAGATCCGAAGCCTAAATATGCAGTCTTCGTTAAACGTATGAAGGAGGCTTTGTAAACTGCAGTACATTCCAAACGAGAGGAGAGATGAGAAGAACGAACATAATAAGAGTATCGTGCTGCCATCTAGTAGATGATGAAGAAACTTTTGGCGGTGTTCGGTGATCGGGAATCAAGTGCGTTGGCGAAGATGGAGTGGAGAAATAAATATCGCCAAAACTGTCAGTGGGTTCTTCCTCGCCAAATCCGCTGCCGCTGCCACTTCCACTTGAACTCCAATCTGAATCGCCTAAAAAAAAAGTTTTGAATGAATAATTTGTTTTTTTCTTGTTTTTTTTTGTGTAAATTTTCCCACAACACAACATTGACTTAAAAAATCTTATCGTTGCATTTAATGCGCGGTTAATACCAAAACGAGTTCAGTACAGTTTTTAAAATTTCCGGAGGGAAAAAAATCATTTCACGCATCGCCCTCTCAATTTTTTTTCCAAAGGAATTAGTTTTCATTTGAATAACCTTTAGTTCACGACTTAAATTTTGTGTTATTTTCTTTTTTAAACTAGCACTGTTGTCCAATTATTACAGATAAAGATACATAATTTTGATTGAGTTGAGTGAGCTATTTTAAAATAAATCAATTGAAAAAAAAAAGCATTCAAATTCCCATTAAATTCATGCGTAGCTCAATTTTATGCTACGTACAAACCAGCACAATCAAAAATGAAAGTTGTTTGAGCAACTTATCGACCAAGAGGGATATGAGAGAATATTTTAGAGAAAAAATTTATTACTATTAAAGTTGTTCTGAAACTTTTTCTAAAAAGAAAAAAAAAAAAAAAACGGGGAGGGGCGGGGGGTTACGTGTAGTTATCTTGGCACTTTAGAAATTGTACAGAGTGTATAAATAGCGTCGAAGAATGTCGCCAACATTGTAAGCTGAAAATTAGGAACACTTTTTCGTAAAATTCAGGAGACTTCAAAAATGTGATTGCAAAAGAGATATTTAAAATGTGAGTAGAGGTTTCTTAAATTCGCCAGTGTAGTTAACAAACGGCAGGACCCAAAGTTCGGCAATTAAGATCACTATTATGACTTTTCTTTAAGTTAAACTACAACTTTTACAACATTTTCCTTCTAAAAAATGTTTTAAACAGATCTACAATAATTTTCTTAAATCGCCTATCGCACACGTAAATTTTCTAGTACTGCAACGTTTGATTGGCAAGTTGAAAGAATATAGTTAACTTCGGAAGGGCGGACGTTTGCTTGACATTATTATGAAATCATGACAAATAATTCAATTTTGAAAAATGAGCGCCGAATAATACATTGAAAAAATCGGGCAAAATAAAAGAATAGAGAAGTTGCAACCTATTAAATGTTCATATTTTGGCTATTGGATATTGTTAATTGACCTTCAAAACTAAAAAATTCACCATCGCCGAATTTTAAAACACCGTGGTTGATTTTTAATGAATTTTTAAAAATCCACGCGCAAAAGTGCGCGCTTCTGAAACGTCACGAGCCTACGTCACAGGGCGCGAACGGGCAGCCTTCCGCCGAAGATCCCTTGTTTTCGCTAGGAATATTTTGAGCGCGCTGATATTTATATTTTTTAGAAATTCAATAATCCTTTTGAACACACTATGGAGACCGGATTCGTTAAAGCACAATCTAAATAATCTTCCTCATGTAACATCAATGAGGATATTCGAATATTTCCGAGAGGATGAGAGGTTTAATATTCCAGAAACGCGAGGAGTTAAATGCGAGGAGATAGCCTTTTATACGTTTCGTCTTCGAAGTCGAATGCGTGACCTTCGGCTTCTGCCCTACCGGAAGGCGCATAACGTCACTTCCTATGCCATCTGACGTCACAGGCGCTTGAACTTTAAAAATTAATTTAAAAAAAACTACTTATCGTATCGCAAAAATTTTTTCACCTATGATGTTCATACATGTTAGTGCGATCCCATTATTGTCCGTTTTTCACAAGAAGGAACTTGACTCCTCCCTCGTCACGTGGTATCCGATGGTTCTATTTCGCTGTTTTCGGCAAAAAGTATATTCGGATCACAGCATTTTGTTGTAAAAGCAGCAATTTTTAAAATGTAAGAATAACTAAAATGCCAACAAACAAGTGAAGCAAGTGACGTAAAGGACAATAAGACTTTTTTGCACATTAAAATGCACGCCCAAGTTAAGGCTGTCTGGTTGTCTCCTTTAGAAGCGCGTCGATTGTGTACCGATCACCCCCGCGTAAACTGGAACTCTGCGTTAGAGGGGTGTGGCGAAGTGCCTTCACCTGAAAAACGGACAATACCAGCCAAGTTACACATTTCGAGTCTGTTTACATTGACCTATAACTAGGCCCCTATAACTAGGGAGCCGACGCATCCGCCATTTTGGATCAAAGTGACCGTCTGTTTTTGAGCCATTGCCATAGGGTGAATTATTAAAGGACGCAAGAAAGAATGTTGATATCATAAAAATAATTGAATGTGCCACAGTGTACTGTGCTAATAGTTCACAGAAAGGATTTTGTTTCTTTAAATTTTAAAATTAATAACCCAAGATAAAAAATCAATTTTATTGACGATTTGCTGGAAATCCGAAACTAAAACTCGGCAGTGCGAAAGCAGTAAACATTGTTATGTAAATTATCGGTGCTACTTTTATTGCTATGGAGTAATTTAGTCTGAAGAAATATGCTTTTTGTTTTTTATATACAACTGTTACATTTTTAAATCAGTTGATAAATTAATTGCTAAGATCCAAAAATACAATGCTGCCAAAAATAGGACTAATTAACTTTATTGGAAATTCAAGTATACAGTATCAGCACATAAAAATATATAGTTACACTAATACTACTAAGAGCATTAATAATGTAAAGTAATACTAGTTTCATAGTTAACTAGCAAGTTAATTAAACATGCAAATAACCGAATAATAATATATATAATATTTCACCAATTGAAATGTTTTCGATTTCTTGATGTTTTGTTTATTTTTTCAAAATATGACACTCTGTAGTTCTAGTAACGATTCGGGATAAAAAGGAATGCATTACGCTGACATAAAATGAAGCTGAAAGGAAGCAAAAACACATCCAGTGTGGTAATATTTCTCCGACTTTTGATCAAAAATGGCGGACAGTTCGGCCTGGTATATGTAGGGGCTCTACATTGACCAAAAAGCCAGTTCATGGAATTGCTCTTTTGAACTGCAATAGGAAAATTCCCTAAATGGGTAAACTACTGGAAAATAGTTCAGAGGAGATATTGGTCAACTGCAGGTTATAATGTAAACAGATGCTCTATAAAATCCCTACTCCCGTCAGTAAGCCAGGTCATCCTTCGCAAAGTGCCATACAAGGAGAAACAGTACTCACTTGCGTCTTGCCATTCTACATCGAGCCCATTGTAAGCGTGCGTCAGCTTGGTTGTGATGAGTTTCAGGGTGAGGATCTGCTGGTTGATGAGGGAATTCTGTCGAGATACATCTAAATTCACTTCCGGATTTCTTGTCTGGTTGGCGAGGCCTTCTCCTATCAATTCCGTTTCATACCTGCAAGAATTTAAAAAATAAATAAATAAAATATGAAGCATAAACCCTCAACAAGTATAGAATGGTTGTATGAAAACTTCCATCATTTCAATATTTTATTAAGTACTTTTATTATACTTGGCTTGATTGTCACGGAAAAATCTGAGGCTTGCTTTTGCTTATATCTCAGCAACTAGACCTCTTAGAGATTTCGGGATTTCACTAAATTACTTGCTTAATCTTAAGGTACAACTTAACGCGGAAAAATTAAAATTCTAAAGTAAAATTTTTATTTCTGTTAGGATGGAAAACAGCAAATTTCATGTAATTTCCCCATTAAATGTTTAAATAATCCATGGTTACAATTTTTTTTTTGCCTTGCAATAGATAATATTAATAGTAATCATAGTGAAAATTTTGAATCAAGGCTTCTCATTCTCTGTCATTGCTCTCATCTATGCCAATAATCGATAACGGGCCTAAGTAAAGAGACATATTAGAATCTTTATCACGAATGACTTTGTTTTGAAACATAAATTAGTTTGGGGAAACCTTTATTATTTAAATGGTTTTAATTAAATGAGCAAACAAAAAAATCGTAGAGGAGAGCAAGGATAAATTTTTATTGCCAGTTGCTTAAATTTTACACACGTATATAGTTTTTTTTTTTTTTTTTTTTTAGTACGGAGCATTTATATTAAAAAAATAGGTGAAGTTTTGTGATGGTAACATTATTCCATTTGCGAAATACATTTACACTTAAAAAAAAGAGAGAAAAGAAAAGAAATAACAATTTAAAAAAAATACTAAGCACTTTTCATAATGCACTCAAAAGTATAAAATAACTTCCTTGGGTCTGAAAGGACAATTTAAGTATTCCTGTAGTTATAAAAAATTCCAAGAAAATGACAACATAAACGAAAAAAAGTGCGGTTCTAGTCATTTCAAACCAAACCTTTCCTATAAGTATGATTCAAAGCTAGATAATGATAAGAAATTCTCTTCATGACTTGAGCCGCACTTTTCCTCGTTTGTGGTGTCATTTTCTTGGAATTTTTGATAACTACAGGAATAAAATTGTCCTTTCTGACCCAGGAAAGTTATTTTGTCCTTTTGAGTGAAGTATGAATAGTGATTAGTATTTAAAAAAAAATTCTGTAATTAATTCTTTATACCTATGCAAAACATATTTTTACAGTTAATTTTCTTCGAACAATAAATGAGTGATATCCCTAGATGAGTAGATATTGCTAGAAGTAACTTAACTGATGTTTTCTCTCTCTCTTTCTCTCCCCCTCTTCCCCCAGTTCGGGAATACCGTGAATTCCCTCAAAAAGCATCTTAGAACTAACTTTATAACATAATAGAGCTTACCAATTACGTAGTTAAGATATGTCCCACAGATGGTTACTTCTCTGAACAGAGAAAATAATATGATTAATTTTTCATTTGTCATATTTAGTTACATCTGATTAGAGGCATAACATCGCCAGAACTACAAGAAATTTTTTTTTAAGGTGATTGACGATTCATTTAGTTCTTTAAATCGAGTTTTCTTACCACAGCAGTGTTACTGCAGTGAAGCCATCAATGCAAATTTATCGATTAATCGCCAAGAAATCTTAGATCCCTGAACAGAGAAAACGACATGATTAATTTTTCTTTTATGGTATTTGGTTTCTTCTGATTGGTGGCATAACATCGTCCAAAACCACAAGACAATAGTTTTTAGGAATAGATTGATGTGTCACATTTGATCTTTCAAGTCAATTTTTTTTTTTTTTTTGCGACAGCAGTGTTATTACTGCGAAACCATCAGATTAAACCTAAAGATTAGTCTCCAAATAATTCTATATCTCTGAGCAGAAGAAATCACATAATTAATTAAAAACCCTTGAAACAAACAGAGTTATGGCAGAATATTCTTTCGTTATCAGTTCAACATAATAAAATGGATGATCTGCACAAAATGATTCAAAAAGTTTCAAGTCCAGTTCAATTGCACAATGGGGTTGCTTCCTTCAGTCAAAAGCGTGGCTTTTAGCCACTGAAATTGATAGAGTAAGCAAATAATTAAAAAAAAAAAACATGGACCCAGAAAATATTTTCATTTTCCAACAGTTAATTTTTAATTAATTTTTTTAAACTGTCCGATTTTTCAAACAAGGCGTGGTCTTGATGACGTCCCAAATGATGCTCTTTAACGCATCTTTGTACCATGTTTCCACGTTATGGTAATCAAGAAGCGAATTAAAATTGCGCTCTACGCTTGCTATCAACCATATCGTTGCCAGTACACGTGAGTAAAGATACGAATTAAATATTTTGCTTTGTGAATGGCATTTCATCATTTGTGACGTAATCGGACAGAAGCATAAACAATGAAAGCGCACTGATTTAAGTAATTTTTTTAAAAATATTAAACTTAAACAAATCATTTTAAAAATGGTCAGATCCTATGCTTTTAAGCATGCTCTTTCAGAAAAAAATACTTTTAAAATTTTGGAAATGACCCCATTAGAGAGGAAAACTGACAACACAAATGTACAGTGAAGCACCGTTTCTACGGTTCTGTTTTACACGTTTTTATCAATTATACGTTTTGGTTCCCGCAGAATCTAATACATATTGTATACCTCTTATACGTTTTTTTTTTCGTACAGTCGCTTCAAAAATGTATAAACGGTGCTTCATTGTATACGCTTTTTTCACACAATCCCTTCAGAAACGTATAAACGGTGCTTCACTGCAAAATCAGAAAAATGGGTTGAAAATAAAATCATGTTCCGACATGTAGTGCCCCGTACAAATAAACAACATCGACCAAAAAAAAAACACTATTTTCACTTGAAGTTGAATGTCATTTAATAATATTCAACAGACCTTGTTATTCTAACAGGTTTTAATTCACATCTTTTTTTTTTTAAATGTTCCTTATTTTTCACAGCACAGCTTTAAAAAAATAAAATCCAACACTGCAATAAATACTTGAAAGTTAAGGGAAAATTCCAGCATTGCAGAATTATATGCATAAAAAAATATTTTTGTCTGTAAAGTTGATTTAGAATTGTCAAATCTGCAACATAAAAATAATTTAATGTTGAATAAATTTTAAAAGAACTTTGAATTCTACGGAAAATGAAACATTAAAAATTAACTTTATTTGAGAAAACTAACACATTGAAAAAATTAAAAACTTGCTTTTTTTAAAGTTAAAAACCTTTATTTTGGTAAGATGCAAACATTTTTCTGATATTCTAACCGATATTATTATTCCCAGAAGAATAAATCTTTTTACTACAACTATATAAAAAAGGCATATAAAAGGAAATGAATGTTTTGGTCATTCTCACAAAAATAGTACATTTCAGGCCCGATACTTGTGATTTATTTTGAATCAATTTTTATAACTCCTACAACTAATCATATTTTTAAATTCGCCCGCACCAATTGGGTACAATCAGGTATCAATGGTTTTTGCATAAGTCATTTACGAAGAGCTTAAAATCATTTTATTTTAGAAAAAGAAGCAGAATATTAGGTGTCCCAGGGTTGAATTATGAGGACTTAAAATGTGATTTAAAATCGTGCTGAAATGCAACATTAAAATAAAATATCAGTTAAATTATATCTTTTGCACAGATAGCAATACATTTTGGAAGAATATCTACAGAAGGATTATTTTTCATTTTCTCAACATTTCCTATGGTTCATATTGACCACTCTGTGACAGTCATCTCGAAAATAAAATAAAACAATTACATTGAGTCTGCTAATATTTTTAAAGAGTCTAAGTAGTAGAAATATTGTGCCTAGTTAGCCGCTTTGACTTCTAAATAAACAAGGTGAGTCTTATTCTTTTTCTTCTGATAGTTAATTTGAGTTAAGGGTCATTACTTTTTTCATGCTTGTTCTGCAGTTGCAACTTTTTAGAACTACATTTTTAAAGGCTTATTCGTTCATAATGTTACACGAAGTGGTAAAAATATTTGAAAACCTTTCATGAATTATTTATGTAGAAATTTTATTGTACACAAATTAGTAAGAAAATCAATCAAAAGAACGACGATTAATATTATTTGGATAGATAAAGAAAACTTAGACATGTCGGACATGATTTGTACTATTTTCGTGAGAATGAACCATTCGTAAAATCAATACACATTCCTCTCTAAAAATAAATTAAGAAAAACTTCTTCTAGAAGCAAATGGAAGTGTATTACAATACTGAAACAAACTCTTTCTTCAACAGAGAAATCACTGAATATCAAGAAAGCAGCAATTTACAGCCATTATAATCAAAAATTATCCCAGGTTTACGACTCTTGGACAAACAAAACAACCCCTATTTGACAATTCGGATTAGATCTAAAACCTTTAACTAAAGGCCAAACTAGATAAAAGGTAGCAATGCGAACGATAATGGAAGATAAAGATCATTTACTGTCACGAACAGTTCTGCAAGAAAAAACAGAGAGAGACAAGTTAGAGACGCCAAGGCAAATTGTTAAGAAAACCGTCACGATTTTCATGGACTTGTTGAACAAGCGCGGAAAGCATTAACAAGTTCAAAAGGGGTTGAAAAACATGCAGTAAAATGGTAAGTATGCATGATTTCTTTTAAGATTATACAACTTCGCAGAAGAATGTCGCTGATCGCACTTTACCCTTTCGTACAAATAAAATTTAGTTTAAAAGGGTATTTTTTTAAATTTAATTTTATTTTTAGCCTACATTTCTTTAAAAAGCTAAACTAAATAAATAAAAGTACAAAGGAAGGCGTAATATCTCTAAAGACTATGGCTAAAAATGATTAATATAGTCAAAACAAAATGATTAATAAATAAATATCAAATAAACAAACAAACAAAAAAAAAGTTTGCAATCCGGCTGTAGGAGGGGATGTCGATAACCTTTTATGTGACGAGTCCAATTCTAAGAAAAAAACTTATTTTTTTCCTCCGAAGAACAGTGCAGGTTAACTCATTCCTATTTTTCTTTTCTTTCTTGCTTTCTTTTTAAGATGCACACTTTCTCGTTTAGATTAAAACAGTTCCAAAAAAAAAAAAAAAGAAGAAGAAGAAAAAGGCAAAGGAAATAGAGAAACAATAAAAAAGGGCAAATTACTGTTTGCAGGAAATTTAGAACTCTATTTAAATTCTAATAATCTTCCATTTTACTGGTGGGGAAAGCATCCACTGATATTCATTAATGTAAAAAAAGCAGTTACATGGACATACTTGAGCGTGTCAGATATTGATAGTTATAATGCTTCAGATGTTTCGGACAGTCTCTGTTATTAGTAGAAACTGTAGGCACAGAACATGTGAAAATAAAATAATAACAATTTGATTACGATTAAGTTTAGTATCGATGTGTGTGTGTTGAATCAGGTTTTAATAAATTTCATTTATTTTACTTATTGTTTGTTGCTGTGTTTCTCTGCTTACCATCTGTCGTAGATCCGCGCTTATGGTATTACAGTTCTACTGGCCAAACAAAATGTAACACGGTACTAAAGAATACTTGAAAATAAAATGCTTCCATCATTTCTGCCAACCGCTTGAAGGACAGGATATTCACAAGTAAGATGAATAAGCAAACAAAGTGGTTAGGAAATTCTCTACTTTACTTCCCTCCAAAGTAAAATAAACGAATAGGTAATCAATAATACATACTTTTAACTAATTTGCTTTTACTTACATTACTAGACCTTTCATGACTGAGATATCATAAAAGTCTCAGTAAGTCTTCACCTGACGGAAAATTATGAGAAATATAATCAATCTCTGATAAAAAGAATCATGAACGGTTGAGGCTTAAACATTTCCCTTTGTTAAAATAGGAAAGGGGACTTGCTAATAAAGATTGTTAGCTTTGTTTCAATCTAAGAATGTCAACCTAGACAAAAATGAGTTCATCCAAGGCTAAAGATATTTTTAAGCAGAGCCTGACTACAACATAGTCATGAAAACAAACTCACTTTGCTTTATTTAGTCCGTTCCAACAGTCATCCTGCGGTAGCACCTTGTTGTCTCCAGCCATTTGAGGATTGTTGCACATGGTCTTGGACAGCTGAACCCAGAAGTTCCTAGTTTTCTTGATTTTCTTCTTTATACCTTGAACCAGGCGGTCGATGCTGGTACCTGCCGCTGTAGTTGGACGGACTGCGTTTTCGCGATGACCAAATTTCAAAGTTTCGAAGTTGAGCTCGTGTCGGGCATCGCGTTTGCCGAGGCGAGGTTTGCCACAGTGCTTGAAGAGCTGAAAGCAATGCAGAACATTTTATAATCCACCATGTAGATAAAAGAAGGCATCTCGACTACGTTTGTGATAATACAGTGCTGTAGCTCTATAGTATGAAATGAACAAAATACGAAGATGTAAGAAAATCGCATGGTAATCATTGCAAATTTGATGTTTTAATTTCTGTGCCATTTAGGTCTTTTTTCGTTCCATTAGCAGTGGTTTGAAGTTGCGAAGCGGATTTTTTTTCATTTTTATAAATAAGCAGGGGTACCCTGAACTTAAATTTTTGGGAGAGCGGAAATTCTCACTTTGTCGAATGGAACTCTAAATTTCGCCGAATAATGATAATTTTGCCGAATAAGCAAGTTTTAGGAAGGGATGACCTCCCATCGGGGCGTCCCTGCGAAGAAGGTATTAACGACATTTGAATTCGTTTTTCATTTGTAGAAAACGATGATCTTTAAAAATCAAAATGTGTATAGTTTTCTTTTTTTTTAACTTTGTAAGTATGTATCATAAGTCATTGATCGTTCAAAGCAAAATAGAAATAATACAAAAAAGTAAGCAGAAAAAAGTGATAAAATCAAGAAAAATTAAAGAAATGTAGTAAAAGCAGAAACATGGTCTTTCAAAGAATCAACTTTTACGCTTACGATCAATACATATTCCTGAAGACTACATGACGAAAATAGCAAAATTAAATAAACGATCGGTACACATGAAACGATAAAAATGCACATGAAACACATAAAAAGACACAACAAATAAATATTTTAATTTAATTATCGTTTTATTCTTACTTAATCTGCCTAAAAATGAAACCATTATTATAAGATTTTTGAATTTATATTGCTTTAGCTATTTTATAGACGAGGCTAATTAATCAACACTGAAAGTGACAGTTTTCACTTACGAACTTATTATAGATAAATTTCGGAAAGGGATTGAACTTGAAGCATGCAAATGTGAAGAATGGTTCATTCACTCTTACCTCTTGGGAGACCGCTTGACCATTTTCCTGAAAATTCATGATGGCGTCCGAAATTTTGATGTCGATCGGATCCACCACTGACTCGATATTGAAGGAGCTCTCCAAACGAGAGGCCAGCATCATCATGGCGTCTGCAACAGAAACAAGTGGTCAGGATATTTTAAGTGAACGATAATTAAAGGATAAATGATGGATGCTTGACTATCGAGCATTTGGTCATAGAATATAATCGCTATGCTAAACTATTCTATCTGTCAAATTTGCTCTGATAAAGATGGAAAACAAAATATAATTTGATCAAAGAGCAGTAGTCGATCACCAGCTTCATTAAAGGGCAGAACTGGGGAACTTTTTTTTAGTCGCCAGAGGCCGGTAATAACAATTTCATCAGTATCTATTTTTTTGAAACTGTGGCCACTATTTTTTTTAGATCATTTAAGTATTAAAGGGTAGGTTTTAAAAATTTGTTGAATTAATTAATGCTAGTGCAAAATGCAAGTGCAATATATTTTAAATAAACTAGTTCAAAAAGGCTGCACTTGATTTTTAAGGCAAAGATTTTACCAAATATTTAATGCCGTTTGTACACTTTTCCGGAAATTAATTTTTTGCGGTGGCTATCAGGTACAGATTATTTTTAATCGCTATTTTCTTTTTCATTTAGTCGCAATGTGGCGAATGGCTACCACAAATTGTGCCTTTTAAGCTTCATATAATTTATCTAATCACAATGCACTTCGCTTTGTGTACACATGTACGAACGTACGTCATTAATAAGATGGATAATTTTGCTCATCTCTTTGAGATAAGAAATAATCTATCGGGAAAACCATATAAGAACACTTCTATAAAAGAAGGTATGATTTTTAGAGTTAATATGAATTTCCTTTGTCTTTTGCTTTTTTTCGGAACAAAGCAATTTTTATCGTTCATACAATTACCAAAAAATACCTTCCGTTTTGTTTTCTTAGATCATTATTATTTTATTTATTTATTTTTTTAAGAGCTGAAAATATTTAAATTCAAGCAATGCCCAGCAGTGTAAAAAATATCAATGCAATTTGGAAAACAAGAGGAGCTTAAAAATAAAACAAAAATATTTCTTATATGGAAGAGGCAATAAATTTCACAAAAAGAAGGGAAAACATCTTTCTATTGTCCAAAACTAAATCTTTTTGAGATGCGCTTGTTAGCTTAATGCAGTGTTTCATTATTATTACAACTGCCAGCCATTCTTTAGTACAGCAACTGATTTTACAAAATGAAACACTGTTATACATTACCGACATCATTAAAGATATGTCATTAAATGAGTGTCACTATAACCGAGCTCAATGATATATCACACTTCTCTGACATAGTCGATATTTCAATGACAATCCATACTGAATTTTGAAATGTTTTTAAAAATATTACAGGCTGCTTTAGTTTTTGGTTAGCATTAAAACTGCAGATATTCTTTTAAAAATAAAGAAGGGCGTTAAAAGTTTAACTAAGTCAATGCATAGTGAAATTTCATACTAATGTTTAAACGTAGTCTTTGAAATTTATGACTCAACCTCGGGAAATTATATCTGACTTTATAAAATATTCAAGGTAAAATTTTGGCCTTGAGATATTTTTTCAAAAAACTAAGTTTAAGCATTTTCCCTCTCACATAAATTTTCTTCTTATCTTCTTTCGTATTCATTTATTCCACGAGTAGCTTTCAACCACCCTATCCCATTCTTAATGAAGGCGATTCAGATAATAATCACGGGAAGAGTGACAGCAAATTATTTAACCCTCGCACTTCTCTACTCAGAAAATTTTCTGTCCCTGTTATTGTAAAATGCATGTGTGTTTCTGCGCGATACCCAGAAGAATCTTTTGCATTTGCAGTAGAGATGTGTTGTTCATGAACGAACGAGTCAAAAAGAACGAATCCTTAAAATGAACGGATCCGTTCGTTCACTTAAAAAATGAACGACCGTTTCTTTGAACGGTGAGCAGTTCGGTACATTGTATTGATGCACTTCTGATAAAATCGCATTTGGTGACTTCCAGCGGTAACGAAAGGATAGTTAGTACAAAAAAATCGATGTATTTTTGTGTGTGAGCCCATCAAAATACATATTTATTCAAAAACTGATGCATAGATTTTTATACACATCATGGTAAGTTGCTAAAAAAGCCAAAGCCAAGAGTTTTTTTGTTAGTAACTTTCTTTTAAATTCAAATTTAAAAAACGGTTACGGAAGAACATTTCTGGGACATGATTTTCACGCTATCGTGTTCTCCCCAAAAGTTCAGCCAAACTATAAAAACGAAAAGTGTACAAAAATTAGGGCACATACAAGAGTGTTCAGTCATTACAATTTCAGCTCGAGTTTAAAAAATAATTATTTTAAGCACATAAATTATGCATAAATTAAGGGTGACGGAAGGACACGAAAGCAATTAAGCTAGGTAAATTTTAACTTACAAACATTTATTCAACTAACACAGCAATCTGAAACAATGATATCGAATGCCTGAGTCATCTGTTAAAATTCTGAATTCTTAAAATACCCAATAATTTTATCAAAATCCATAGAACATTTATCTTTTTTCTACGGGAACACAAAGATCACTCCGACATTACTATGCATTCTCAAATAAGATATTTCTATGTCTTTATCTTCCATATGAGGTACCTGCCCAACATTGCTCTTTCTTAATTTCTTTTTCTTCCATTCAACTGATAAAACTTGTAAAAACTTTAATGAATCTTGTGGCACATTCTCATGACTTGGTGTTTTTGATTCACCTGTATCTTCATTTTTAACATTATTTACAATTACAACTGTCAGTCTGTTCAATTTGAAGTGAAATCTCCTTCGATTTGTTGGAGTACTCACTATATTCAATAACATCACTTGTTACATGATTCAAATAATGCATATTTTGAGTGCCAGGATGAGATTATTTGGATGTTACTATATCTTTTTGTAAGTTGATTTTTTAATTTGCTGCTCTCATCGCAATATGTTTAACAGTTAAACCAATGCTCTCAACAATCCTTTCAAGCGACTTGTGGCAACAAATCGGAAAGCAGTTTCAATATTGTATTGTTCCGATATAAATATCAAGTTTGTGAGCAACTGTTTCTGCTTAAATTGGCTTGTCATATTACAAACATTTCATATCAAAATGATTTTCACATGCTTAGGAATTTTTAAGTGCAGTTTTCATGATATTCATCACATACAATAGAATAAATAAAATCACGAAACATTTAAAAAAAAAAATAAATAAATAAATAAAATGAAAGCACACATTTTTGTACAAATATAACTTGCTTATGTTTTAAATGTGACTACTAACTTTAAACAATGGTTTCCTTTCCACTAACATTCTAAAATTTTACCCTGTATCAACTTATAGATGAATATCCTTTCGTTACCGTTTTTTTTTTTTTTTTTTGGCCTTCCGATGTCACTAAAAATTATATTTTAAATATCTAATCAAATTACAAGTATGCCTCATTGACAAGGGACATAATTCTGCTTAGCATAAAAAAACATTTGTTTCTATACAGAATAGGTTTTTGGTGAACTAACTGAGAAGTAGTATTTTGGTAACGGAAGGACATCAAATTGTCACCTTAGAAATAGGCCTATTTCATGGTTGAATTATTTTTTTTTTTAATTACTTAACAAAAAAAGATTAACTAGACATTCAAAAGATAAAAGTTAACCTGAATATTATATTCTGATAACTTTATTGAAATTACAGCATGTAATAAAAAAGAGATTTTTGATCTGTAAACACACAAAGAAAAAAACTTGTTTTTGCCCTTGATTTTCTGAAAGTCATCAAACTACAGTAGAATTTCCACTAAGGGACACCTCTGAATAAGGGACACCTCTATTTAAGGGACATTTTTTTCTGGTCCCAGTCCCTTTGAATGGGGACTTCCATGTATTTACCTCTAGTTAAGGGACACTCTGTTTAAGGGACAGTCACAAAACTAAAATAAATAAATAAATAAATAATGCAAGAAATAATGTATAAGTACCTAAGAAATAGTGAATTTACTGGAATTCAAGTTTCAATTTTCATCTAAATATTAATTGAGGTAAGTTTGACATAAACATATGTGAAGGAAACAAGTAATGTATTGTAAAAAAATTAAAAAACTTGCTGAAATTAACATGCATGATTTGCCCTTGACTTATTCAAGTAGATTCAAAGCCGACGTAGAGTGCACAGTAACTAATTAGCTTGTATGTAAAACTTAAAGTTTGAACATTAATCACAATTCATATAGTATTAGATTGTAAATTACATGAAGTAAAGCAAATATATGTAATGAATTACTTCAAAATTATTTCTGTATGCAACAAAATTTTGTCATTACAAAATGCATCAAAACTTTGTCATTACAAAATTTTTGATTAAATTTTAATTAATAAAGTTATATAAACTTAGAAATTTGAATGATTATGAATTTTGTTTAACATAATGAGACATTTTCAGCATTTAATCTTAAGTGTTAATAGTTTATGCTCATTGTGATATTATACTATGTACTTAGTACACAGCAAGCATCGAATCATACCCCTCCGAATAAGGGACACCTCTATTTAAGGGACAAAATGTCTGGTCCCCTTATTGAGAGGTTCTACTGTATATGGGAAAAGCAGGTTAAGATTCAAGAAATTCATTTATTTCTGAAGAGAATGGTATATGGCAAGGACAGAATATTAATTTTTAAAATTCAATTGTCATGTCCCCCTTTTTCCTGGAATTCACCATTTAAAAAAAAATACATTCATCTTCAAATTTTTAACAATCAATCAATCTTATATTTCCTTTTTCTCAGTGCAGTACACTATATTCATTTGAACCTTCTTACTTTCTGCTTTATTCACCATTTTTCTTTAATCGTTGCAGCTCATTTGCAATTTTCCAATGTATCCACAGGTAATGTTTTGTGTAACTTGTTTGAGCTACTAACAACATGTTCGGACATTCAACTTTCTGTCTCACGCACCTGCTAAAGTCCTTCTTATGCTGTCGCCAAAACTCTTTCTAGAACTACCTTTCTTTTTGTCTTCTAAAACTTCCCTATCTATTACCATCTATATTGATTTGGCTTTATTTTTAACTAGATTGGCTAATTCCAAGTCGCTTATTTTACATTCAGTATCCAGAAATTTTTAATAAGTATTATTACTATCTGATCCCCCCCCCCCCACATTTAAGAAAGTGTTGCGTTTTTTTTCTTTCAGTTTCCATCGGTACTGTGGTATTATTTTGATGCTCCTTAATATTATTAGAAGGGTCTTTTCTTTTTTTAAATTAAGTTATCCGATCCGGTACTTCGACTGAGGTACCGATATATTTGTTGTTACCTTTTCCGTTATACATTGTCTATAGGTAGTAATGTATGTATATATACAGTACTGTAGCTGGAAAAATTGGATAACTTAATGTTTTGACTTGTTGAAATGCAACCTTCGGTTTTTGGAATGGAAAACATATCTTACCGCTCGGCAACTGAGAAACATCTTACAGAATGAACTGTAATTGATTTTTCATCTAAACCTGAATAAAGTTTTTTTGATTCATTTTTCATAGGCTTATTTTCTTACTTTTAGATGATTCTAGTTATTGTTGCTTCAAAGAATATTACTGATCTTATGAAACATTTCGAATGCACATGAGTATGTCGTGCAGCGAGATCACCGGCAACTTTTTTTTTAATTCAACGAGTTAAATGAAGGAATTTCTAATGAACGAATCATTAAAAAGAACGATATCGCCCACCTCTAATTTGAGCAGTAAAATTTGGAATACAGGTATTCTGAAAGGCACCTCTAAAGACGAACTTTGAAATTTCGTATACAAATTATTTTATTTCATGTTCTGTCAGATCTTATTCCTACAGCATAGATTCTCCTGAAAGTACAAAAACTTCTGTGACACAAATCTCAGATTTAATGTTACTGCTTCTGCTCCCAGTAACACAAATTCCAGATTGAATGTTACTGCTTCTGCTAATTGCAACACAATCCCCAGATTGAAGATTATGCTTCTGCTCATTGTAATACAAATCCTGGATTGAATGTTACTCTTTCTGCTCATAGTAACACAAATCCCAGATTGAATGTTACTGTGTCAAAATTAAAAGGAGATAGCTCAAACAAATGGTAAAAAGAACTCTGCTATTTTGGGACAAGAGCTAGAACTAAACTGTATTCACGGGAAAGATAGACTGTGTTAAACAAAGAAATGCGCCATTTGGCGACGTCAGTCACGTATTTGGCTTGGACAAGAACAAGTTAGGGAAAAGCAGAAAAGCAGGGATTCCCCGAACCTAAACTTTTGGGAGGGGGAAATTTCTTAACTCCAAAAATAACCGAATAGTTAAAATAATTAATTGACAAAATAAAATACGCGCATGCATATATGCCTACATCTAATGAAAAGAGCCATTTGGCATTATAAAAAATATATATATATATATATAATAGAAATACTGCGTGACTGTGTCCAAATTTTCTGAATTGTCATTCAAAATGTACCGAAAAAGATCATGTTTGGGAGGCCACAATGACCTTCTATCGGGGTGCTTCTGACCAAAGGTTGGTAGGTAGGCTAAAAAGCGCATTTTACTCAACCCTTAAAAACGTCCACTTGAAACTTATTGCTTCTCACTGCCTCAAATATAGCACAGAATGTTTAAAAAGAAAACATCGGAATGCACCTCGTAAAACATACTCAGGGACAAGCAAAAAAAGATCGCAAAAGCCGATGATCGGCCATCAAGCCAGTTTAATGACGGATTTACGGTTTCAGTTCAACGAATCTCTCGGCATCTTGACCCGAGGGGTCGAGTGCCAAAGGACGACTGGCGGCGCATCCTTCCCGGCACGCCCCTCTTGAATCTTAACCCTTTGCCGTTGATGGTTGACATCAATTAATCTGTGTAGTTCGGCCCAGGGGAAGACACCACTGCTTGGGCTAATCTGCGGAATTTGAGGTCCGGCCACGTTTGTTTTACCCTCTTGCAGTTCGATACAGATAAACAGTGTATACGTCACAGTTATTGTAAAAGAAACAAATTTTACGCATTTAATTTATAAAAAAAATTAACCGCTTCTTGTTGACTTGTATCTTATTTTTTTTCCCCAACGGTTTGACGGTATCATTCGGAATCTGTTCTTTAGGTATAGCGAAAAATTTTTACAGCTTAGTATATTTGTTTAGTTATAAGTTGACTTCAATTAGTTTGTGTGCAGGGTTCATACACTTTTGGTTAAAAAAAGTTCCCTGACTTTTCCAGGTTTTCCAGGTTGTTTTTTAGAAAATTCCAGGTTACTCGCTTCATTCAAAATTTAAGTTTAAATAGTAATATTTTCAAAATAATTAAAATTGTTTAAAGTAGCGATGCAGAACTGAAACTTCTCCCCTTAGATAAAAAAAAAAACTTGTTTTTTTTTTCGTTTGTTTTCTCTGTCAAAATTTTAAGTTTTTTTTTAAACATTTTGTTCAAAATTGTTTTAATTTGTTTACTATTTGTTGAAAACAGAGTACTTTCAACTTATTTTAGCGTTTCTTTGATGTCACGCGTAATATTATAGCGTTTTGCTGTAGTCCTGCAGCAACCTTTTAGCATCCGCTTTTGGTTTACCATACTTTTTATTTTCTTATAAGTAGGTTACACGAAACATATTGAGCAAAATGCAATGCTAAATTTCAGTATAAATATGATTAACTTGTTGCATCAATCGGCATACCATGTAATGCATAGTAACAAAAATCAACATCCGCCAATCATAGGCTAATGCCAATAATCTTTTTTTTTTTTTTTTTTTTTTTTTTTTTTTTTTTCACATATTAAAGGACGCTTACATTAAAATTTCAAACTTTCTTTTCCAGAAAGTAATAGTTAATTTTCAAAAATTCATAACTTTTTGCACATTTAATGTTATTTTCAATATTACACATTGATATAAACGCCCAATTCTGTTTCTGGAAGTTTAAGTCTACTTCCATTGTGCAAACGATCAAATATGGCGACAAAGTGAAAAATTTAAAATAATAAGTAGATTTTTGGATTTGTAGTATAAAAGTAGTAATAAATAATTAATAATCCTTAAAAAACTACAATAAAAGCAAAATAGTCAGTATTTAGCATATAAGAGTCTAAATCAATTAAAACAAAAAAAATGTTATGAAGATTAAATTTTGCATTTTTCCAGAAAATAATTACAAATTATCCGGAAAAAAGGGCACAATTTGTGTTGTTTTCAATAGTTTGCATTGCAATTAACATCCAATGCCGTTTTCGGGAACTTAGGCACTTGAAAAAGTCTTGTGTACTTCCATCTTGGGAATGACCAAATATGGCGGCTATGCCCAAAATTAAGAAATAACTTTTTTTCTAATTTGTTGCATGAAGACAATTAAAAAATAATAAATCTTCATGATAATACAATTCATTGAAAAGTTTTTATCACATTTGCGTCCGAGGCAGTGAGGATAAGATTAAGTTTTAAGAACAAAATTTTTCATTTCTCAAGAAAATTATTTCAAATAATAATAAAAAAACAATTTGCAGGCCATTTTTTGTTGTTTTCATCAGTTTTCAATTAAAGAAAACATCCAATTCTGCTTTGTTTTTAGAAACTTAGACATTTTTGGATCGTATCTACTTCCATCTTGTGAATGACCAAAGATGGCGACTACGTTTCACACGTAGCTGAAATGATTTTTCGATCAAAAAAAAAAAAAAAAAAACGATTTTCCCCGATCGACCCTCCCATCTACAGGTTGTGCTTCCGAAGCAGTAAATTGTCTTCTCTCCAGTTGAGTTTGTGCATAATTGCTGTTCACCTGATTTTTTTCCCCTTGGGAACTACTGAGAGCCAAAAATGGCGGCTGCTGAAGATTTTTTGGGTCGCCACTTTTTTCATTGTTTTAAAATTGTTACAATTTTTTTTAAATACATCGATAAAAATGAAGATTAGGTCTTATAAAACGAAATTCCCTAGGAAAAAATTGGGAAAAGAAAAATTTTGGGGACACATTTGGAAAATTCCTTGACATTTTTGACTAAGTCATTTTCCCTGATAATTCCAAGTTTTCCCGGAGCTTACGAACCCTGAACCGAACAGAATGTTGTGGCAACTCATCTAAAACTTTAGGGAGTAGAAAGAAATGCGTTCCCCTCACTGACTCCCTGCAAGAAAATCTTCACTTTTTTGGCGCATTTTTCGTTGTGAAAAAAAAAACGTTCATTTTTCGATTGCAGTTTTTAAGTGCCAGCGTCGGTTTAGATAAAAATTTACAATTTTTTTCGTGAAATCACAATAAAAACGAAGACTAGATCTCATAGTACTTAATTCCTTGGGGAAAAAATGAAAAAAAAACAATTTGGAGGACAAAATTTGAAAACTCCCTGACTTTTCCCTGACATTTTTGACAGTGTCATTTTCCCTGACAATTCCCGGTTTTCCCGGAGCGTACGAACCCTTTTGTGGTTCCAATTGGCAGGGGAAGACATAACTTTTTTGGTTAGTTTGTATAGTTAGAAGCCAGGCCCCGTATTTTTTTTTTTTTAACTCTTTCGCATTTCAATACCTTGTACATTGAATATATGAAGATGCCGCAGCTTTAGCAAAAAATAAATAAATAAATAAAGTTAAAAAATATTTTTTTTAATGTTAAATTAAGAATTTTTTAAAACTTGTATCTTGATGATTTGTATCTAATTTGTTTCCTATCTGCGATGACGATATCATTAGGAATCTGGTTTTTAGGCATGGCAAAACGAGTTTACAGCTTAACATATTTTTTAAAATGTTTAACCACTAAAAAAAAAATAATTTGTGTGGTTCAAATTGACCGAGGAGAAAACACAACTTCTTGGGTTAATAGTTAGGGACCTGGTCTCGTTTGTTTTACTCTCTTGCAGTTTGAAACAGAAAAAAAATTGTATATGTGAACGATCTCACAGCTTTAAAATAAAAAGAACAAAATGTACACATTAAATTTCGAAATTTTTTTATCATCTCTTCATGATTTGTATCTTTTTTTTAATCGGCTTTGACGGTATTATTAAGAATCTGTTTAGGTGTAGCAAAATATTTTACAACTTAATATATTACAAAAGAGATATTTCCTCGAGGCTCATTGTTTTCTTGTTTATTTTCCAAACATAATTCCTACCACGATCACACATTTTTATGTTTTTTAAAATGTTAGCTCACAATGATTAGGTGCAATAGCTGAATAAACGAAATCGTTCAGTTATGAATTGTTGATTCCCTCGTGTGATAGCAGAATTACACGTGGCTTTTGAGAATCATTCGTAATTTACAAAATTAATTTTAAACGAAAGTTTTTTTTTTTATAGTTCAGTACTTTACTTAGCGTTATTCAGTAAGCACGGCTACCGCATATTTGAAGAACAGTTTTGGTTCTAAGTTTGCAAAAAGCATTATAGCTCATAAGGAGGCAGGGGGAGCAAAGGAACACTCCAAGTTCTGCAATCGTCATACGTTCTACCATAAGTAATATATAGATGAATATTGATTGAAACCTTCCTAAAATTGTTGAAGTTAAGTTTTTCGTCAGGGGCCGCAATGCAAAAAAAAAAAAAAAACTCTTAAATTGGACTAAGATTGCTTTATGGAATAATACGCAATAACCTATTGGAATGCTTTTTTTACAACATAAAGTTTTCATCCAACTTCTTGCACGAAAGTCCAATTTACTTTCCAAAAAAAAAAAAAAAAAAAACAGAATCTAATAATAAATCGCTATAAAACTAATTAAAAACTTTCATTATCAATGAATTCCAAACCGTGAACTATTTCGGAACATGTGAACCATGAGGGAAAATTTAACTGTATCTCATTCCTTCGCTTTCATTGGATAAAGGAGGCCAGTTTTAACCGAACAATTAATATTAACTGCAATTAAATGAAAAGCACACTATCTATCGAGGGAGTTAATTAGGAGCCCTTTCAGCCAAATGTGAACGAAATAGTTGAAATGCTAGCCGATGCAGCTGCGTAATTGAATTTCATTCATTCAATACACATTTAATAGCCTCATAGTTCATTACGCTTAGTCATATTCTAGGCAGTTTCTTTAGTGAAAGTTTAGTTTTTTCTAAATGTCGCAGAAAAAAAAAGGTTATTTACGTTAAAAAGGAACGTGCTGAAAAGGATGTTGGTGCACCCTGTTTTTATCTCTTATTTGAGTTCATTTTAATAAATTTTGAGCGTTTTTTCCAAACGGTTTTGTTTCCTTTTTTCGTATTCAAGACCTTGTATTAAAGTAGTTGTAAGTGTAGTTCGCTACAAAAAAAAAAAAAAAAAAAAAAATGTAGTTTTTCCTACTACTGAAATGAAGAGTAAATTGCTTTTAAAACACTAAAATAACAATTAAAAAAACCTTTTGAAAAGTTTTTTTTTCAACTAATCCATGTTTTGTATTTGAAATAACGCAACTGGTTATTGGTTCACGAATTTCAAAACGTAACAAATAAAGATAATGCAATACGAGCAAAAGTAGTAAATTAATCTTCTTGGGGAAAACCATGCTCTTCCAAAAGTTTTTTTGTTTTTTTCCATTATACTACACTTTCGTATTCCATGATATAAAACCGTCGCTGCCCGAGCTGCAAATGAAGAAACTGCTCAGACTGAACTTGCAACAATGTCATAAGATGCCAATTAAAAACCATTATAAAGAATCTTTCAAGAGATTAAAAACCTATTGGGATTTCAAAAGTGGAAGAATGAAAAGTGATTTGTCCAATATCATAAAGAACAAGAATAAAAGCTGGCTAGAATACCAACCTTGCCTCTAAAGCCTTCCAATTCTCCAAATTAATGCTTTGCACGTTTTTTTTTTTTTTTTTTTTGGGGGGGGGGGAGACAGCTATCTTAAAAGTTTCAGTTTGTGAAAAAAAAAAAAAAACTTTTGAACAACAAAGTGGCTCTGTTAACTTTACAATTGAAGCGAATCGAAAAATAAATTTTATTTTGTTACTTTTTCTTGATTAGTCGCACTTTTTTTCTTCTTTTTGACATTATTATTGTTTTAACTCCGGAGTAGTTCTTTATTTTGCTTAATCAAATAAATAAATAATTGCTAGTCCTTATTATTTTTTTTTCAATTTTATTTATAAATTATTTTTAATGGTTAAAAAATACATTTTCTTTGCGATATACTATATATTTTTTTTTTGAAACAGAAAGAATCGGATCTTGATGGGTTAATGAAAGTTTAATAAATTGGAAACACAGAAAAATAGTAACAATTAGCGCAAAAAAAAAACCCTTGCCGCATGACGTAATCTTTCTGTTAAAGAACAAAACTGTTAGAAAATTAGGAAATAACTTTATAGTAGACATAAAATTATCTTACAGTTTTAGCTATGAAAGCGTGATAACATTTTGAAGATCTTTAATCTTTTTTTTTTTTTTTTTCAACTAAGATCAGGACTTAATTTGCACGAGATCGACGACGATTCAATAGTATACGAATGAACATTTTTGCATTGAAGCAAATTGCTAAGTTGAAGTTTCGTACAACAAAACACCGACGTGGATAATTCACGAACGAAAATATTTATTTACTCTTTATGTAACTGCCTGATAAGAGTTTTATTCCATTTTATTTACTTAATTTATTATTAGTTTAGTCCATTGTTTGCATTCTTATACTTCTTCTACAGAAAGGTAGTTCCCATAAGTCTTCAACACCGCACTAGTATGAAAAATTGATCGTTTTTGTTTCATGAAATGAGACAAAACATCATGGCCCTCAAATTCATTCCATGCCCCCTTGCCAGATCCTGTAACAGGGTCTTTCTATTTTTACCAAGCTGGGACAAAATGGTTAAGTTTTATTGATCTACATAGGGAGCGGGGGGAGGGATGCAAAAAACTATTTTTCGTCAACTTTACAAACTTTAAAAGAGGAAGAAAAATAAATATTTTAATCAGGCTGACTTTCACTGTGATTGTTTTTTTTTTTTTTTTTTGAGCAATCACAATTGCTTATTGCTTTCATTTGACTGTTTTTGGCGTCCTATCATTTTATTTTCCCACCGCCACCCTCCGCACCATAACCGTCGACTGGCTCCTCATTATGCTGTTCCTATAGCGAAAGCCGTCTCCAGGTTGCACCCATGTCCTACACGCATACATACACACGCATGCCTACACACATATACACTCACACAAACATACACACATACTCACTCATACATATACACACACGCCCACACACACAACTACATACATACACACATACCCACACACAGTGGCGTACCTATGGGGGGGGGGATAGAGGAATTGGAACCCCTCATGAGCCCCAAAAATTTGTATGTATATATATATAATATATATATATATATGTGTGTGTGTGTGTGTGTGTGGGTGTGTGTATAAACACGAGGGCATTGTTTTACTTTAAACTTCAGAAAAAATTAACCCCTCCCAAGGATTTTTTCTCGCTACGCCACTGCCCACACACACATGCCTACACACACGCAAAAAAACACGTGATTGCGAAAAACATAATTTGAATTCAAGATGTCAAAATTCAAATTTATTTAATTTTTTTATTTTTAATTCCTATTCATCTCTCTCATTTATAAGGTGAAAAATGTGCAGCTTCTTGGCGAGAAAATTTTCACGCAAGGAAACCTAACAACCCAAAAGCGCTACAAGATCTTAAATCAACGAAGTGACGGATGCAATCAGTCCAAACAAACATCGCCGCATGCTATATTAACACGCCCATGAAAAGGCACATTATTGAAGGCAGACACTCTTTCGTCATCCCACTTCTCAAATCTCGCCAAGGCATTAAATTATTATCTCGGTTGTCTTCTTTCTTTTGTTTTTAATTTCGCCAAAAGCATGCGTTATGAGACGATCAACGTCCGGTTGCGCATGTTTTCCGGGTGGCGCCAAGAGAGGGCAATTTATCTTGTCTCTTTTTCTGAAAGGAAATATTTTCGCTCGTTCAACTTATGAAGATACTTGTCAACGTTGATATGTGCATTTAAAAAAAGAAGGGAAGAGTGGCAGAAGAGGGGGAAAGGGGATCAAGACATGAAAGAGAACATTGGTAGAAAAAGAACTTCCAGGAATTATATTTTGATCTACAAGAAATGTGGAGCGGGAGTAAATAAAAAACACTCACACTTGGATAAATATTGTGCTTGGGTAATTTACAGAACATTTTTGCTTTGAAGAGAGGCAGATTAATATGCATAGTTGATTTATTCCCATCGTAAAATTTCTTCTGCGAAAACACTTGGTAATCAACTCCTATGAGAACATATGGGAACTTTCACTTTGAAATGAACGTTCCTGAAAGTTTTTGCATTTGTGTGATGTAATCCTCATCAAATGACTTAAACTGATCTACATGTCTACAAAACTCACAGAGTAACAGTATGACGACAAGAGAGCGCTTACAGGGATAAAACAGAACAAATGAACTACACGATTTAAATCTTGAGGGTGGGAGAAATTTCGTGATATTCCAAATAGAAGTTGACGTAACAATGAAAGGCTTCAGTAAAAAAAGAGGGGGAGGGGGGGGGGAACAAACGCAAAAATATTTTATACACCAGAGAGTTTGAGTACTCTCAAGGGATGATTCATAGCAAACACGTTTTAAAATACCACTCTACGGTATTCCTTAAAGCAATATGCGTCTTTGGAGAATGTTTCCCAAAGGACATTTCAATTTGATGAACAACTCATGATTCATTTGAGGAAAATTGGTGCGATGCTACTTTCTAGTGAGAAATAGTGAAATCACCGAGGACGATGATACGTATTCTAGTCTTAGGAACGTGGTGGGTTTCTAAGATGTTAATCTATCAAGGAAATTAGAATTCAGTGTAACATTAACTTTTCTTTGTTCCATGATTTTGCCCTAATTTTTTCTTAGAACAAAAGAGAATAATTTAGACTTAAAAGTAGAACCTCTATGACGAACCAAATATGGAACACTAAGTTTGCGAGCCAAAAAAGTGGTGCATTGATTAGACGTCGGTCTCTTACGCCCAAAGGCACAGGTTGGAACCTAGCTCCAGTCGGTGGATTTGCAAGACGCAGAAAATCGACAGCACTCATGTCGTATGATTATGCAGCATGTAAAAGATCCTCCGAGAACTCTTTCGGCTTGGAGTGCTCTTGGCAGAATTGAACTCTTAGTGAATTTCGCATCGAAGAGAGTCCAGGTGGCTCCATCTAGTAGGAAAACTGGGCTTGAAAATTCTCTTGATAAAAGCATCCGCCGATAGTGGTGCCACGTTAAAAGAATGTATCCTATATCGAGGCAACGCACTCGGAAAGGTTGTGCCCATAACGCACCCTCATTAGATTTTTTTTTTTTTTTCACGAAAGAAGAACGTATTCAAGTCGGTTTTTCTTTTGAGAGATTATCTTGTGCTCTTCTCTCTCTCTGGTTGAATTTGCAAAGATTATATTTCACTTGAACACTCATGATTGCCGAATGAAATTCATTACGATAATAATAAACACATGCAAATTTCTCTTAAATTGTATTTAAACATTGGCAATGTAAACTATCCGTTGTATTTGAAACGCAGAGAAATTTGAAAGGAATAAATTCCTGTTCAAAATTCGTGAGGTATTAATACTATAAAGTTAGAAAATGGTGTTATTTCCTCCTTCTACAATTTGATACGAAGAAGGTACTGATGTTTTAAAATCTTGAGTCGGCGCGACTTCAAACTTGAGCCAATGCGACTCAAGTTTAAGAAGTAAATCAATCAAAATGTTTAAAACATATTAGAAAATAATAATAATTATTATAGTATTATGTACTCACTTATATAATTATTCCACTCGAGATGCAATTCTGCATGGTAAGCCAGGCATCCGCGCATCACGTTTAGGCAATAATTGGAGCAGGGTTTAGTGTCCGCTAGTCCTCGACAGTGCGGGCAGTACGTCATCTTCATCAGGGCACGGCTGCACTCGGCGGTCGGGCCAACCTACAAAGCAATATACAATTTTTATCAAAATAGAGGGCATCAAAAAATAATTCAGACTATAGTGCGTTCACGGAGAAGATAAACCGAATATACACAAACAAGTTGCCAGAAGGTAAGCCATTATAGCTAGTCGGACCTCGATATAAGGTCGCCTCTCGGGACTTCACGAAACTGACCTTATAAGCGGGATGACCTTATAACCGATTCATATATATTTCATAACATGTGTGCAAGGAATAAACATGTATACGTTAATTCTTTTTAAAATTTAAAGCATTCAAAAATATCAGTAATAAGATTATAATAGTTTAATAGATTTGAACCAATTAAAATCTTTGGAGTCAATAAGAAATTTTAAAATGATTTTTTAGAACTTTCATGTAGAGTAAAGTTGCTTACAAATATGCCCGAGCTGAGAACTGATGTGCAACTTACCAAACTTAAAATTATCATTAATAGTGGACTAATAGGTTTTTTTCTTTAATTTAAGCACAATGGTTTCTAATTGTTTTCTGAAAATTTTCTTCGGCTTCTCATGACTGGTAAAAAGTGCGATATGTACACTCTGAGTGCCTTCGTTATTGCTTCATATTTTAGTGTCACTGTCGTAATACTCATTTCTACTGCATTAAGTGCACTACATGCTACGTTAATAGAAAGAATATGACTTTTCACTTTTTAAGGACAGTATATCGCGGAATATTCTTGGAAGTGAATTTATTAGCCACTGAAATCATTTAAAGAAATCAGACAGAAGTGACCTTATAAGCGATTAATGTATTAAGATTTGACCATATATCCGATTAGACATAACATTGAATTCCTATTCAATGAGCTGGGACTTAAGAAAAGTGACCTTATATGCGAGGTGACCTTATAAGCGAGTGACCTTATATTGAGGTCCGACTATACTTTTGGGTATTTTCTCCAAAATATAAAAAAAAGTAAACCAATACTATTCGCATACGCCATCAGCTTGGTACCAATTTGTTCTTGTCTATGCCATGTCGCCAAATGGCGCATTCGTTTACATCTAGTCTATCTTTTTCGTGAACGTAGAGAAATGATTAAAAAATGGGTCAAAAGATACAAGCAGCCTAAATATAGCACAAATTGTTTAAAATCTATACAATGCTTAATCCATTTGCACGAGTGTGACATTTTTACTCATACATTTGCACTTTATTCCCAGAATATTAGACGGTGGCTTTAGTGGTGATATTCGAATATAAGGAGCCAAATATGAAGTATCAACTTTCTAAAAAGTCTTCTGGTATTAATGCTTGTACGTGTACGGTCACGCCCGCAACATGTACAAATCATTATTTCTGAAGTAGGGGAAGGTGGGGCAAAGTGAAATAGCAGGCGCAAAGTGAAATTGTGAAATACTTACTCTGCATTTAGCACCACCTATCTAGTAATATTTTAATTATTTAGTAACACATGTAGTCTCAGGAAAAAATCACCTCAGAGGATCAAAACATACGACAATACAAGCAATTTTCAAAAATGGATATTCAGATTGTAATATTTTGTTGTCAGTCAAAAAATATTTCTGTGACTATCAAATGATAAAGTTCTTGTTATTAACATTTTAAACGATAATTAAGGACTAATAAAATTTGGTACAGTATTTATTTAGCTAATATTAAGCTTATTTATATTTTAAATATTTTTCACAACTAGTCAAGTGCATGCGGGGCAAAGTAAAATAGTTCATTCCGTTTACTCATTCAATTCATTCTCGAAGTTATTTTATTATTTTTTAATGACCGAAAGTTCTTTAATTTCTTGAGTTTGTTGTGGGAGAAAATAATTAGGATTTCAAACTGAACGAACAAACAGAAACACAAAAGAAAATGACTCTTCCATGACACACAAAAAAGTTCTTTTTTTCTATAATATTTACACTGAAAATTCAAAAACACATTATTTCAAAGAGTGCTGGATAAAGCTAAAAGTAGAAAATGCTAATACGGGAATTGAATATTTACAGAAACATCCGTCGCAGAAAAGCAAACAAAAGACTCCCACCCCAAATGTTGAAACTGCCGTAATCTCATATACGAAGTTCCTAAATTGGGTATTCGCTTCGCATGATTTTCCATTCAGAACCCGAAAGAAAAAAGAAAGCGAAAATCGATTGCTGTACCGGAAGTCAGAGAAACATGCCTAATACATATTTTATTCCAACGAAAACGAAATTAAACCAAAAACTACAAATGTAGGGGGAGAGCGATTCCAAACTCCATGCCAAAGCAATTTGTGAAGCATTAATATTTGCTTTTCGAGAGAGGGGAGGGGGGATAAATCATGAAAACGAGCGCAGCTTCGCCTAGCAAAAGCCTCTTTTCTGTCATTCATCTAGGGTTGTCATGAACTAGCGTGTGAGGATTCAGAAAACACAATAAATTAGATTAAAAGCTTTAGTGGTGAAAAGCATTTAGCGCGACTGATTTCTTTCTTTTTTTTATTTTTTTTAAACTCTGGCGGTTGAACGGAAAGTTCTCTTTTAATAAAATTCATTTCGTATCAAGTCGGAGGTAAGCATAAGTTCATTATTACAAATAAGTTTATTTGAAATTAATTATGAGATCATTTAGGTATTGAACCTCCTAACAAAGTGAGAGTCGCATCTTTTTTTCTCCTTCTAATTTTCTATTTCAGAAAATATAAACCGAAGAAAAAGAATATAAATCGCGTCGGAGCGAGAGAGAGAGAGAGAGAAAAAGAATACTTCAAGGGAACGTTTATTTTAAATTTAAACAGAAATAAGTAACGTATTGATGCATTTTTTAATGTGTAAATTTAATCACCATTGGGTAGACAGGGGCACGTTCACGCAGTGCTCTTTTTACTTCCTTTTACAAAAAAGGAGGTATTGTATTCGCAAAAACATTTTCCCTCAAAAATCGGCCTTAATTTCCATTTTGCTCACCCCCGAATGAATGTTGAGTTTTTTTTCGACTCGACCACACGTGCCTAGGAACATACAGGCACCCGAAATACCCATATTGACGATCCACGAGCCAATTACAACGAATGTTCCCGTGACGTCCGTATGTATCTCGCATACCTCAAAAACGGTATGTCCTAGACAGTTGAAATTTGGTACGTAGACTCCTAGTGGGGCCTAGTTGTGCACCTTCCCTTTTGGTTGCATTCGGATGTCCCTAAGGGGGTCTTTTACACCTTTTTTGGGGGAAATCATTGTTAATTTCAATGCTAACTTAAGTGGTGTTATAATTTGTCAAACACTTGGTGATATATCGCCAAGCTTTTGCCCGCCAAGTTTTGTCGCCAACTTGGCAAAAAATTTGTCGATTTTTTTAAAAAAAATTTTAAGTCTGGTTTTAATTCGGCCAATGCTGGTGATATTTAAAGAGTTAACCACTGAATCACTTTAAAATTGCAAATAATGGGGAAATAAATCTGTGTAAAAAAATTTTTTTCTTCGATTACCAAGAAACTAAGGGTGAAAATATTTAGTGCTTCCTTGCTTACTTCAAAGCGCTGTTATCATTAAATTGGCGTAAAAGCAAGTCATGTGATGCACACATCAGCTCGTTTCAAAACAAATTTTGTAACTGGAGAGCCAACAGTCATAAAAGATTGATGCTATTCCTAAGCAAATATTCTCACAAGTTTTTGAGCATTAGTGGAGCTTTGGTCCAACATGCAGAAGGAATAATCTGCTTTCTACCAAACCTTGTTGTTTTGAAGCTTATTGTGAATAAATATAATACTTCGTGAAGAAAAAACAAATATATAAAAATTAGCAGAGTTTTATTCCTTTTTGAGAATTGTATTTGTATGAGCTGAAATATTATTAACTTTTTTTGCACGTTAAAAATAAATCCAAACTTAGCGACGGGGCAAGTTTACGCGTTGAACGTCGGAGCACCTTTACGATCGTTCTTACTGTGTCTTAATTAAACGTGCCCCTCACACTTTTTTCGCTCTAAACTGTCTCAAACATTTTTAGTATTTTCTGGCTATTTGGTTTTGAAAATTACTATTTAATTTTCAATCAAGTTACACATTCGTATCTTATAGCTTAAACATTTAGTGCTGTCTTCATGCTTCTTCAGCCTCAACTTTATACACTATTCAGTCTGCAATACATTTGCTTCATTTTAGCGATAATAAGACATTATGTTCAAAACACTAACAGAATCACGTTAGGTGTCAAAATAAAACTCGTGACTCGTGTCCGGGGCACGTTTACGCAACTGACTTGGACTCAAAAAAAAAAAAAAAAAAAAAGGTTAAAAACACAAGCTGAGCCAGAACTGAATATACTGTAACGGATTCGGTGAGACTTCCAACTTTCTTGAAAGGACGACACAGTTTTTGATTAAGAATACAGGAAATTTATTTACACTACGTACAGGAAAGATCGTCAACAACTGAGCAATTAAGCAAATATCACATAACACCGTAAACTCAACGATTACACACGTATTTACTTCCAAATACGAAAAACAACACAGCGAAATGCCTCGCAATAAACAGAGCTAATACACTCTCAGTTCGAATTCTCAATCGAAACTAAACTTTTTATCCAGCGTAACGGCTTATATACACACCGAAAAGAGAGCTCTCAAATATTCCAGAAAATGGTACACCGTTCTACACTTTCATTGATAAAATCAGTGAATGAAATAAGAAAAAAAGAATAGGGGGGTCGTATACTTCGGCCGAATGTAAAGGGGCTGTATATTCATTACGGGAAACTATTTACAGGTTACGTTACTACAATAATTACTATTTACAGAATTTGTAACAATACCAATTTCGACTCCATAAACTGCTTCATAAAACAGCAATGTCTAAAATTTCCTAAGTTAAAACATAAAAATTATCTACTGTTAATTGTAATGTTGTCTGGATAATGAAAAATTCCAATGTGTATTTCATGCTAAAATGTCTCAAAATTATACAACTTCTTTGTTCAAAGAAAAAAAAAATCATTATTCAAATTTTAAATCGGAGCCAAAAAAGCCAAGTACAGTATTCTATCACAAAATCATGAAATCGTTTTAATTATAACTGTTTGAAAATTTAAAAGTAGCTTTTATTCGTTTCGTTACACCCTTTTATTTTTCAGCGGGGAGAAAACTCCTTGACATTTTTTAGAAAGTACAAAATATAACTTACGATATAAGTACGAAATTAACAAAAGGACTAAAGACTATTAGAATTAGTGGTGAGTTACATAAAAAAAAAGTGACTTTCTAAGGATGAATTGAAAATAGCAGTGAAAGAAGGCATGAGTACGATTTTGATTTTTAATATTTAAAATGCTTGACATTTTGTATTTAAGAAAGAAAAAAACGAAGCATTCATCCTTATATATTATTTCCGTAGCCTGTTTTTTGTTCCTACGCGAGAACTTCCTCAATTCTTGATCGATTTCTTTGATTTACACCTCATTTTAAAGCTTATCGTGCAGGCTAATGACGAAAAATAGACCCAAGGTCTAAATTTTTTTTCTGTAAAAAAAAAAAACCTGTTTTAAAGCACCGGGCTGAGGTTTTCGGTCAATTTTACAAGTTTAACTTGCGCTGTGACCGACAGAGCTGAATAACTCGATCGGCAGAGCGCTCGAATGGTAACCAGAAGAACGCGTGTTCGGGTTCGATCGGACGATCCTGCATCAAAAAATTAGACAAATATCGTGCATTACATGAACGCTTGAAAACAATAAATAACGCAAGTGAGGTAATAAAGTAATTGTGATGGAAACGCTCCTTGCTGAAACGAACACTTGATGCAACCTACAAGCTGAATTAATTCTTATTTGTATGTTTTTTTTTTTAAAGCTTTGGACCCGGTCAGAAAACTAAAGCATAATGTAAGCGAAAATATAAATATCAGGTTTAAGATTTCAAGCTACAATGGAATAGTTTTTTGTTCAGAAAAAATAAATAAATCGTATACTGAAATGTAGATTCTTCTAATGACAGTTTTTGACCCTTTGTACAAATGAAAAATTTCTACAAGAAATTCAAATTACGTTTTCCACTCAGTTAAATTATGAATATTTATTAGAATACGATGCAAAAAATATTAAAATTACTAACAACTTGATAAGTAAAATATCATTTTTTTTTCCTTATTTCGGCAAAAAAGGAATAACCAGTCACATTTTTACTACATTCGAAAAGCTACGCTTAAAAAACGAACTTAGTTCAAATGATTTTATTTTAACTGTTCGGTTAAATGATGAACACGTCTTGCCATCTAAGCCATAACGGTTCAAGTAGCCTGCGATAACAAATTGTATAAATTTTCAAAAATAAAAACACTTCTCTTGAATATCTTATATATTATTTCTGTGTATTATTGCTCTGTCGGTATGTAAGATCATTCTTATTTCTTGAAGAAATTGCCCCCTCATTTTAAAGCTTATCCGGACGGCTAATGACGAACAATTGACTTACGGTCTAAAAATAAATTTTTCGGAAACGTCCCTTGCTGTTTCAAAACTTTGATGCAGCCTGTAGTTCTTATGCAGATTTTTTTTTTTTAAAGAAAAATTTTAATACAATTTTCTATTTCTTTTCGTCGCTTTCTGCGAAAAAAAAAAATCAAATTAACCTGTTTTTCATTTTATTATTATTTTTTTTAAATAAAGCCTAAAATCACTGGACTTAGTTTTTCGGTTTTATTGATAAGTATTTTTCGGTAGAGCGTTCGGCTATATACTAGCTGAACTTCGGGCCCGCCCGGACTGTCCGACATTATAGCTATAATTTAGATTAATATTACGCATTACATGTACTCATAACATACGACAGAAAACACACGTAAGGCAATTAAATAAATGCGACGGGAATGCTACTTGGCGTTTTGACTCCTTTATGCAGGCTGCAGTTATTATTCAGATATGTTGACCGTTCAGAACACTAAGCATAATATAAGCATAAAAAAATATTTTATTTAAAAATTCACTTCTCAAGGGAATCCTTTTCGTGCAGAGACTTTTTCATTGTACGCTGAAATGTATATTTTTCTCATAGCAGTGTTCGATCTTTTGTATAAATGAAAAAATGCTACGCCAAATTGAAATTACGAGTTTCACCCAGTAAACCTTTAACTATTTATTCTAATACGATGTAAAACATTAAAATTATTATCAACTTCATTAATAAGAAATCGTTTTCTACTCCTCTGCTTTTTTTGGGGGGGGGGAATGCATTTTGTCTACGTTCGAAAAATTACACTTAAAAAATGGACTCAGTTCAACCGGTTTTGGTCTTGAATTTTAAATGTTCGATTAAAAGAAAAACGTGTGCTGGCATTCAAGCTGTAACAGTTAAAGCAGCCTGCTATGCAAAATTGTATCATTTTTCAAAAAATAAAACACTTATTTTTAGTCTAATTTATTATTTCTCCAAAATGTTTGTTTCAATCGCTACGCGAGATCTTCCTTATTCCTTAATCAAATTCCATGTTTTACGAATAATTTTAAAGCGTATCATGCTGGCTAATATGACAATGCATAGACGCGTAGTCTTTTTTTTTTTTGGGGGGGGGGAGCTTTTTTGCTGTGTTTTTGTTACACAAAATGAATAGCATTCGAAAACGAAGGGGCAACTGCTCGGTTGGTTGGAGTGTCGTGCTATTAATCAGAATGGTGCTGCAAATTCGTGCCAATAAATATCTCTTCTCTTCCGTCAGATACTCACATAAGTAGGTCTGTATTTGCCACAACCCGCTTTATCACAAGCACAATTACTGCTTTTTCTCGAGTAACTCAGTCCCACTTTTAATGATATTTATGTTTGCATTGAAAATACGTACAGCCAAAAGGTGAGCGATGATCTATCACAATATTGTATTTAACGAGGTTTTGTTGCTGATTTCTTCAAATTATATGCCTTCTTTTGTGCGTTTACTTTTTTTCCGTTTACTTGAATCCGTTAGCTTTTTCGACTCTTCTTCATAATATTCTTTCTCTGAAATCTTTAAAGAGCGAAATGCCACATGTAAGGACTCGAAGCACAGTGCGGAGTTCCGCACGGGTCGACTAGTATATAATATTTCAAAAACTCCATTAAAAATATATTAAAACAAAAATTTTCCTTTTTAAAAATTAATATGAAGTTTTTCATTTTCTATACTTTATTCTTTTCCCCATCTATATAGATTATAGGTACAAGAAACACTCCACCCAAACTTTGATGCAATCAAGATCAGATATCGTAGAAGGGAAGATGACTCCGAACAATCTTGCCCACGAAGCTCAGAAGGAGGGCAAAACTCGCAAGGAGGAACAGAGGAGTGTGAGCAAAATTAATCGTCTGCCACTAACAGTGACACACCCTGGCGACTGCTCTATATGGCTACAGGAACTTCTAGATTCGAGGAAAGTTGCTCCAATTTAGCGTTAAACACACAGTAGAGGACACAAAAATAGTCATTATATTAATAACGTTTTTATTATTTCTCAATCATATTTTTTTTTCCTTTTTTGTGAAAAATAATGTTCCTGGGACAAAACAAAACGATATTTCATCGATTATCTTAAATGTATTTTTTTTTTCTTTCTTTTAATGCAGAGAAGAGTCAAGGCAGCCGATAGTTTAAGATGGTCAAATAATTGATAACGAAGTTTTGTAATCATTAGCAGCAAGCCAAGGCCGTCCATCTCAGTTGTCGTCATCAATCGATAATGTTCCTATCAGGGACGGATACAAGGGAGGGGAGATCGCCCCTCTCTTGTATCCGTCCCTACTAGGATCTCCACCGGTAATTTTTTGAAAATGAAGTTCAAAAAACACAAATTCACTGATGTTGGGAAAAGGGAGGTTTGGGTTTGTGACAATATCCTGGAACTGTTTCGGAATTAAAGACAAAAACCTTTGTGATCAATATTTTAAAATCAGTATACATAGTAAAAAGTAATAAAAATCAATTGCCTCTTACTTGAAAAATTTCTGGATCCGTCCTTGGATCCGATTGATGACAGAAAAATACGTAAGGCTGCATATTAATGCCCCAAGAAAAAAATGGAGGCAGATTTGATCGTTCTACAAAGGCATTCTACGTTGCTGCAAAAACACTTTCAATACTTATAGGCATCTGAAGCACAGTAGAAGTTATCAGGATTGACACCACATGCTCTCAGAAAGTTCATAAGCTGGGATAAGTTTCTATGCTGTTATAAGCAGTTGGAAATTTTTCAATTGCTATATATGTTGAAGGAAAATCTCAATCCTGGTGCTGATGTAACTCTAAATCAATTCCTAATGCAGGGGTTCTCAAACTTTTTCGACTCACGGCACCCTCTGAATAGAATTTTCTTGCGGCACTCTAGTCCATCTCTTTTATATAACGAAAATGCGATAAATAAGGCCATCCTAATGTTCATAACAAAATATCAAGCTCATTTATAACTAAATTGGCACCAGCTTTTATATATGCATCAGATTGCATTATTGGGCTACAATGTACTTTTCTAGGTTATTAAATCATAGGAAAAAATGATGGTACACAAAGGCATTTTTCTCTTTGAAATCGTCAACAACATAAATTTGGTTTCAAAAAAAATAAACAACTTTTTTAATGTTAGTAAACTGCAGTGAACGACGTAGAAACAAAACTTACCGTAAAACGAGAGAAAATAATTTTGACATCTCTTTTTTGTGATAACTTCGGCTATATTGTTGCCTGGTAACCAAAAAACTGCTAGTTGAAAAGGCTTAATCATCAGTCAGGCTTTATGATGCCGATGAAGACACGATATAGCGAGTTTTTCTTAATAGGGAGATGACTACTTTGACCTACATGGCCTTATTTGGGCATACCCACCTAACATATATATGGATACCATGGACACTTCGCGGTACCCCTTGTCTCTTCTTAAGACACCGCTGGGAGCCGCGGCACCCTGTTTGAATACCCCTGTGCTAATACCTACATGAATATTCTAGTTCCAGCTAGAAATTTCACCAGGAAGAAAATGAAGAACCAATCAGGAGTGTTTTTTCATCGAACCCGAAGCGAAAATGTTTTAAAACTTTGGATCAGGTTTAGCACTTAAAAATTCCAGTACATTTCAGTCCCAGCCTGACCTCACTCTTAAATATTACATTGACTTCACACTGGCTTGGTCTGACAATTATTTCAGTCAACTTCGGTTCGACTCAGCTTAATCTTCTCCAGCTGATTTTATTCTGGTTGAGTCTGATATTTCATAAAAGGGTAACTCAATTTATCTGACTTCAAACAAGAGTAACTCAACTCATCAGAATAATTTTAGTTTTATAAAAATTTTATCTCGTATTATTTTTTGGTACCAAACACCCGAGATTTGTTTTTACTTTTATCGATATGGTTATAGTTACCAATACTTGCTAATATTATAAATGCGGTAGTGAGATTGTTTATTTGTTTGTTTGCAATGTTTTCATGCTTTCAAGTACTCAACTCAGTGGCGCTGCAAAAAGAGGGGGGGGGGGGGGGTAAACACCTTCCAGAGCCATTGGTTTTAACATAAATGCAAATCCTAATACAGTAGTTTATGCATATAAAACGGCTGTTTTGCTCAAAAAAAAAAAAAAAAAAGCCTTCAGAAGGTATTTTTGATCAAACAATCCACTCCAGAAGGTATTTTTAAACCCCCTCCAGAAGTTCTGGCGCTGCGCTAGTGACTCAACTGATCATCTTCAAATTTTGTATACACGTTGTCAGGGGTGCAGAGTGGAACATAAGGTACCTTTTATTCAAAACGAAAGTATTTCAAGATTTTTATATCAATTTTAAAGAAAACCATTAATTTTCGATTATCTCATCGGAAAAAAAGTCATATTTGTTTGACTTTTTGCATCAATTTAGTCAGATTCAATCAGAGCATTCATATATCTATTGCAACCACTTCCTCCTCTTCTTCTTCTTTTTTTTTTGCAACTAGAGATAAACTAGATTTTTTAAGGAGTCAAAACACTCCTTAGCATTTTTAGAGGAGCGGAATTCATTTCGGTGGAGTGAAATATACGAAATTATAATAGCGACCAATTCCATTAAAAAGAAAAAAAAAACATTCTTTCTAAGTATGAGATAGATGACAGAGAAAAAAAAAAGAGATAAATGCATTAAATTCTTCAAAACTTAAAATGTTTGATGTTTGTACTTAAAAAAAAAAAATAAATAAAACATAACATTCAAATGCAATGCTGTGAAAATTTCAATTGTGTTTTTTGAATTAAATTTAAAAAAGAGTGAAAATAATCTCTACTAAATTTTTGAGTAGTATTTTCCAACAATGTTTAATTCTTGAAACGCGTTATTACAGTGTTTCAAGTAAAGGCGTTAAAAATATTTCTCTTCGCAACAGTTCAAAATTTTTAACAATATTAAAATTATTATGGAGTAGCATCAATTGGGAAAGCCTTTTAAATGAGCAAAAAGCAAGAACAGTTTCAGGAAAATCTTATAACTTTAAAAAACAAAATATGGCAAGAAACAACAGACAATTTATTAACGAGCAAGAAACTTCCCCAGCAATTCCCGATGAGAACAAGAAAACCTTTTAAACTGAGTATAAACTGAAAATATGATACTTGTTTCGGCAAAAAAAAGGGGGGGGACTTTTCCCCTCCATATTAGAGAGAGGGATATTAGATAAGGATCCTGCAGTGTCAGATTCGCGTCGTTCAAGAACCCCATCGGGATGCAGAACCTAAACCGAGAGCTCTATCTAATTACACTAAATGGGTCCAACCGAGACGAGGCACATCAGACTTCTTAATTTCTTACGTGGAGTTGAAGTGAAGTCACACATAAGTCAGGGGATAGTAGATGGTGCTGAGATTGGTAACTGGATTTGACGTTCCAAACAAGGTGCAATTTTCGATTTTTTTTTTGAAACGTTTTCCCTTTTTTTTTTGAAAGAATAAAAAACAACATTTTTTCCCCTGACAGAAGTTTAAGTTTTTACTATATCTATCAGTTCGTTGTAATTATCTTCAGAATACCGCGAAAACTGAACTTCAACGTAATTTGAATCAAGTCGGCATTCGAAGATCTCATCCTCCTGCACGTTCTTTAAAACGATTTTAAAAAAGGATTTTTTTTATACTAGTAGTTTATATTGCAAAACGCTTGAGCACCAAAAATACAAATGTTTGAAACAACAGAAATAATTAAAGCCAACCTCAGTAGTATTTAATAAACGATTTTCACGAGATAGAACTTTATTCAAAGACTTAAGTTCAAAACTTTAAAAAAATTCAGAAACTATACATAGGTTCATTTACTCGTAATAAAAACCATTTTCCGTGAGAAAAGTCATTTTGGGAAATTCTTTGGAGACGAAGTGAAACTTTCTAAGAGCGGAAAATCCTTTTCAACAAATCATAAAACAACGCCAGATGCCAAAACGTGAGAAGTGTTATGAATTACGTAGCAACAATTTTGTGCTTTACCGCCGCGATATAGGTAAGAAACAGCCCATTATTGGAGCTAAACGGCTCCTAGTACCTCACATCTATATATAGAGCCCCAAAAATCCGTAAAAAAAGGGCCTCAGGAGAGCGAAGCAAGTCGTTTGTACCAATCAAGAGGAACCATATGTCCATAAATATTCCGCCACCCCCCTCCCTCATAAGAGAGAGAGAGAGAGAAAAAAAAAAAGTTGCGCCTGTCGGCATCCTTTGATGCCGGATAAGGAAGAGAATTAAGCATTAGAAGCGTGTCGCTTCGTTGGCCCTGACCCGAGTAAAACATCAAAAGAAATACTAAATAATGGCACTGAATGCTTTCTTGTTGCAATACATACTTTTTCGCTTTTCACTGCAGTTGACAGCAAAGCAGTTTTAAAATGTTTATTTTAAAATAAGCAGGTTTTGATGTGTCAACTCAAAACCAGAGTTTGAATTAGAATTCATTCAGAAATTCTAAACTATTTGTCGTCACTTCACATAATATTCGACAAAATCTCAGGAAAAATATTCCATCATTAGTTTTTCAAATTTTTTATATACTCGTACATATATATCAATATTTTATTTTGTTCATGTTCAGTTATTATTATTGTTATAAAATTTTTAATTACTTACATTTTTAGATCTAATTTTTTAAGAGTTATACCAACAGATTTTACTAAAAGTTTCAGAGTACAATCTCATTTTGATTTTAAATGGCTGAAACATGGAAGAGTTTTAAAGATGCTGATACTGTAAATGGAAATTTCCTTCTTTTCACTCAACAAGCAAGCCTTCATTGCAAAACATTTAACCTGTCAAAAAGCATATTATTTTTTTTTATATATTCCTTATGGTTCTCTTAAAATATGACGAGATGTTTTAATATTGACAGTCGATACTGATGTACACAGTTAGTAGCGGGTTTTTATTTTTTTATTTTTTTATGTTCTATGAATTATAAATAGGCCATCGTACTGACTAAGTGAATTGTTGAGAGATTTCCCAATGGGCGTTGTCATTTTTGTTCAAAATTACGCTTTTTTAACTTCATTACCAATTATCTCTTGCTTGTGTCTGCTCCTCTCATTTCTATATCACTGTTTGGATCACCATTATTATATCTATGATACATAAGGTCTCTGGCATCTTTAAATGAAAAATATAAAACAGATAATTGCATAGCATAGTAGTAACTTTAATCTAAGCTAGATGAATTGAAGGGCTCGGGGCCGAAATGTTACGAGCCACAAGGAGTGACTTTTCGATCAAATTTTTGCTTTTCCTAACTAAAATTGAAATAATCATGACAATGGATAATGTCATTTGGAGAAAAGCATATCTGATTTTAGTATTGCAGAATATATAATGTATGATACCTTTGAAAAATTCTACAAATATTTTTAATAAGTTGGAAATTGGCCTACTGAAAATTCACATCATGTGGCATATCACATTCTTGCCCAGAGCCATTCAATTAAAATTGACTCTCACGGCAGCCTACATTCGGGTTCACCCTCGACCTTTTTTGACCAGTCTAGCATGGTTGAATATAACTTGGAAGCTCTATGCATACCGTAACTATTATCAAAATCCGAAACTTAAACACTACGGAAATCCTATACGATTAGGAAAGGATATGATGCCAGTCGCAAATCTTAGAATGACTGGAAGTTTGAAAAAAATCCGTCAATTGAAATATTTTACAACCGAGTTTCTCACCTCTTGCACAAACTTAACAACATCTCTTCCTATGGAAAGGGCTTGCACAAACGTCCTGGTGGCCACGAAGGATCGTTTCACTTCGACGGTGAGTTTCTTTGGCACGTCTCCGAATGGCTTTAGCTCGTCCATTTGTTGGCTGATGCAGTTCATGTATAGATCATTGAAGCTGTATTGACTGTTTAGCACCTGAAATGAATAATTAGGAGATTGCAATTTAAATAAACCCAAATTACATGTTTTAAATTACGTTATGGGTGACAAAATCAAATTTAGTTGGACATCGGCAAAGATCAATGAGTTTAGATTATGAAATGCTAATCTTAAAGTGGATCAAAGGTAGCAAGCAAAACGTGATTGCCGGTACTAGACAAAATAGGATAAGCAGATCAGAAACATTCAGTGGAAGTCGACGAATAAACATTCGACGATAAATCTAGGAATCGGATGGTTCTAAGAAGTGCTTCAGTTTTGTGAAAACAGTTCAACGACAACCTGGCTACCCGTAAACGTAACCGAGCATAATTAGTGGAAAATAATCGTCTATAAACCTTGCAATAAAGGCCAACGCATGAAATTGAAAGATGTAATAGTTTAAGCAGTTTTAACTTAATTGCCTCTCTTGATTGCGTTTTGTGTACTTCTGGGCAACCATGCGTTCTGCTCATCTGGATGAGTATTCTAATGTAATGCATTAATTAATTCAGATTGTACTGTTGAAAAACATTAGAGAGCTCATAGCTTAATTATCTTGTAATTAATGGCTAGGAATTCGTTAATAATTGGAACAATGTTGCTGAAATTTGCCTTGAACGTTCTGCTGGGTTTTCATGCTACTGTGCACTAGAAGGGATCTTATGAAAGTCAATGTTAGAAATTGGAATGATGGCGCCCAGTGTAAGTTTTTAGGCGTCAAAACAAACGAATTAGATGTCATTTTAAAAGAACCAAATACATGTATCCAAATATATTTTGTTTTATTAATCACACAATGAATCTGCATTTGAGATAGAAGCAAAAGATGGATTCATCTGAAAAAATTGATGCTCGCAAACATCAATGCCAAAATGAGTCATACATATGAGAATCATAATTAAAACTAAAAACCATGATCGAAACATTGGAACTTGTTTAAAACTATATAGTTGTTGTGAGTGTAAGGTATTTTGCAAACATACAAGTCCCATAAATAACTATCCTTCTTGGTTGGGTGGATAAAAAGTGTACGGTGTAACACAAAGTGTTACCTACCACCTTACCTACATACCTGTACTTTACCACCTACTTGTGGTGGGTTCTGAGTTTTAATGTAATAATATATAATTACTTTTCCAACTAAGAGCTGCATAGTGCACATTTATTGCAAAAAAAAAAAAAAAAGTAAAATTACTAGACTACTGAAAAATTAAAACTTCACAGAAATCTTTGCGAATTATGTGCGAACTAAAAACTGTAAGGGAATTTAAATAATTTCGAAGATATATGAAGGAAGCATTTGAATGGTATTATAACAAAATTTTTAAATATTTGGATTTGTAATTTTGAAAACTGATCATTTTTTACCATTTTTCCAAAATTTGAAGCTCATCTAAGATCTAAAGGCAGAAAAATTTGTTTATTTTTCTTTTTAATCTTTTTTCCCGAATTTAAGATGCCAATACGCAACTTTATTTATTTATTTATTTATCGCTCTTAGAAGTTGCTTGTCGAAAACATTCTTTTTTTTTTTCTCGGCCCACCCTAGTATACACTCATCAATATACCATCATATAAAACTTTTCCAGAATCTGTTGACAGACATTTTCTAGCCAAGCACAAAGATTCTACAAAGGTTACAAAGGTCTTTTTTCAATGCACAAAAGCAGCTTTTGTAGGATATCTTTTCATCCATTAGCTCACTTCTTTTGCATTGAAAAAGAACCACATTTTTTCTCACTCTAAAACACGTGCATGCAACTAATTTCTAAATTCGTGCACTTTACAGTAGTTTAATCACCTTCTACAAGTCAGCAAAGAGGTATTTATGTATTCTTTGCAGAATGAACCAGTTATTGCAGAATGATCTATTTAACTCTCGTTATTTTTCTTTCAAAGTATGAACTACTGCCAGCATTAAAACAATACATAAAATTAATCCACGAAATATATATGAGCGATGAACGAGCTCATTTATAGAAGCTCTATAAATAAGACAAGTCTACATTTGACAGCCAATGCAGAGCATTTAATGCAAAGAAAAACTATCAGTACCATTCTAAATTATTCGTTTGCTATTTTTGAAACTTTTCACGATACATTTAATTCGTTCAAAAAGACAAAAAGAAAGAAGAAAACGCAACTGCTTGATAGCTTTCTGAAACTTTAATGGATACCCACTTTAAATCAAGAACTAATCACAGGACTTCCAATGTGACAACAGGATTCCAACGACCTCAACTGATTCTTAATTTAAAGAATAAAAGGAACCATTCTCTCCAACTTAAAAACGTTCATCAACATCCGAACAGAAGATATTTAGCAGGTAATCAAAGCGATAAAGAAATGCTTTGATGCCGCTGGTGTTCCCCCACTATTTTTAAAATTCCGAAGTACATTTTTGAATGAGGGCCAAAGTTTTTTTTTTCACACTGATGGCGCAAAGTAAGGAAACAGTTGCCAACGGGTGGCGACAAAAGAAACGTTTAAACGAAATTTTTTATCAAAGCGGCAAGAGCAAACCACCTGCTGTGGACCGGATTTTCACTTCACTGAGGGAAAAGACAAGTCACAGGATGTGGCATCAAGTCGAGTATAGCAAATGGAACCTCTGATTACTATAGAAATAGAAGTATGCACTCTAAGATCTCTCACTAACTAGACTCAAAGTAATGCAAATATGGATCATTAATTGATTTAAATATTTTAAGATGCATCCACTGTATGTTTTATACACCAAAAACAAAATCACAAAAATCAAGATGTTAGAGTTCCTTTTTTTTTCAAATTCAAAATTTAACCTGTTAGTAATTGTCAAAAAACAAAGTATAACAATTGAAAAATTACCATTTCGAGGTTGTCTAGTTAAAAAAAAAATCAATACATTTCCTCTTCTTTAATTCATTATTCTTCTGAACAATTTCATAACCTTTCATTACGAAAAACATTCTATAAAATTTCCAAAGGGAATATAACATCTTTATTCTATTGTAAGCGGGAGGGATGGATACGGTAGTAGAAATGAATCGTACCAAAACTTATTTGGCTTGTACGCGGAAGTACGAAGAAACAATGACACAGCTAAGAATATTGTCTAATGAAAATTGCAAATATGGAGCAATGGAAACTGCAAATGTGGCAAGATAAAGGCTACATACACTCACTGGCCAATGAATTAGAAATCCAAGCTCATTATTTTATTGGATCACTTTCTGTACAGATAACTGCTCTAATTTGTTTGGGCATCAAGTCTACAAGCTTCTGCAGTGCATTTATATCCAGAGAATAATATGCATTGGATGTGCAGCTTTTTAGATCTTGCGAATTATATGGAAGAGCAGAGTGCTCTGAAGACGCTCTGTCGGATGCGTCTTTCTACCATATCCCACACATTTTCTATGGGGTTAAGATCCAGGCTATGCGGTGGCGAGGGAAGGCGTTGGAAGTCAGACTGATGCTCAGCGAACCAATTTTCAACACTTCTGGCACGATATATAGTTGCATTATCGTTCTTGAAGTATCCGTCGCCCACAGGATAAAAATGCAACATTGCAAGTTGCACTTGATTTGCCAGTATATCTAGATATCGCATGGCTGTTTGTTGACCCTCGAGGAACACCAGGGCACCATTTCCATGCCAGCAGAACATGCTTCATATCATGATACTCCGTCCAAACCCTTGCACAGTGCGAGTAAGGCAAGAAGTTTCTCTCAAAGGTTTCTAACTCATTGGCCAGTGAGTGTATTTTACGTTCTTTTTCTTTGATACTTCTGGACAGAAAAAAGAAAAAAAAAAACTTTAACCTACCTGAAACATTTTTCTGTACAAACGATCGAAAAAGCTGTCCAGAGCTGCTGTGAGGTCCACACCACCCGTTAAATAATACTTCTCAAGATCGTTGAACATGTCATTAAATATGAAAGAATTCCTGTCGTACAGCATACCGTAAGTGCGAAGAAACATTTCGTGGAAATCCTTTTTCGACGTTCGAAGAAGCTCCTTGAAAAACTCTGGAAGAAAAGAAATTCAAAATTAAAAGTAAATTAATCACAATCAAACTTTTCACATAGAAATACATTGAAACTCTTCACTTTCCAGGATTTCCCTATGCAATATTCAAAGTCCAATTTTAATTGTTACTCACATCAGATGTAATTATTACACTACTTTTTTAAAGATTCGGTAGTGGACTACTTCCCCATCTTATGTTATAATAATATAATGCAGTGGCGTCACTACTGGGGGGGGGGGGACGGTTCGCATGCATTTTTAAGACTACAAGTTTGATAATTTTTCGGGGGTAAACCCCTGGATCTCCCATTTTTATTTCTTTTTTGTACATTAGCCCACTTAAAATTTCGTTACAACACAAATGTAGTTGTTTCTGAAAATTGCATAAATATCGTATTTTTATGTTTCCATTTTTTTTTCTTCTTTTGCGCCTTTAGATCGGGGGTGGGGGAGGGGTGACAGTACAAATTACCGCCCAGGATGTCACACATGCTAGGTACGTCACTGTATAATGAAGTATGATAATATAATGCATCAGGCTGATATTTTAAAGATTAAACTACTTTTAAAGCTCACTCTCAATGCCACGTATGTAAGAATGAAATCTCTAATGTTATGGTTGTTCAACAAATGAATAAAGATTGAGAGTATATTTTAAGATTTTGTAACTATATAATAAACTTTAAGACAAAAAAAACCCAGCTAAAAGGAAAGAATTTTAAGCTTCAACTCGATTTAAAGCCTTTTTCTTACTGCAGTTCTGTATAATTTCAAATTCTACCTAAAACTAGTTTAAAATCTTGTTAGCGATCGATATTAGCTTAAAAAGAATTGTATTGTACATATAAAGCTAGTTCTGTATGCAATCACAAGGCATATATCTTGAAAAAAAACAAAAAACAATGGCCATTGTGTGAATAGTTTTTATAGCAAAAGTTCTTTGTTTAAAACTAATCTCTTACCGAATCCTTTACAAATTTTTCTAACATTAAATCGGTTATTCTTAAAACAAAGTGTCGTAAAGTATCAAAAGCGAATTCTCAGCGCCGTGATCATCTCTACGAACAAACCCATCACGTTAAATTTCTAGGAATAGACTCTACTTCTTTTCAATGGCTCCAAAAGTAAATATCTTTTTCTGAAAAGCGTAAAATTTTGGCGACAGATAAGATTCTTCTAAGAAAATGAAGCTCCCTTTGACTTTTATGGCAACTAGGACTAAGTACACAAGCATGAGGGGGACATATTTGCATTCTGCGCGATTGAAAATGTTCGAATTTTACGCGTAATTAACCGATATGGAATCTGGAACCTTTTGTTTGATTTGATTTAAAGGGAGAAGAAGCCGGCTATAGAAAGTTTATCCTTTCCGCTCTGGTATTAAATTTTGAGGCTTTTATGAGATGTTTGCTTAAGTAATGTATTGCCAGCTCGGGGAATGTGAATGGAAGGAAGAGACTTTACTAGATATGAATAAGAGTAATTTACTTAACAGAGCTTATTCAAATCCTTTCATAAAGGAGGCAGTAATTTCTGAAACGCCACTGTTAAAACATGAAATGATCGATTAAAGTAAATTTTCTCATGAAAATCGCATAAAATAGCTTTCATCATTTCGAAAACATCCGGAAGATATCTGATATTGCGAACGATAACGGAAAAGTGCAAATATTTATTACAAAATATAAAACCAATACGTACTCTTAAAAAAAATTTTTTTTTAAATTCATTCTCACGAAATTACTCTAAGAAAATACCCTCCCCCCCGTCATTGGAAAAAGATATGCCGAAAAGTGAATGACCCCATCCCCTATCTCAGTGAATGAACGCTCGTTTTTTTTGTTTTTTTTCTTTCAATAAATTAGATTTTAAAACGTTTTTTCTTAGATGTAGTAAGGCAATAGTCATTTCCAAAAAAAAAAATTATGTGATTGCCCATTGGGTTCGGGTACTTTTTATTTAAGGATTTTTACAGTCCCCATCCTCCCCACCCAAAAAGAAAATTATAGTTTGCACTACTGAGTCCAGTCGACAGCGATGGTTTCGGTTTCAGTCTCAGGCGTTCAGACAATTGAGAAGGAATAAAAGATGGAGAAAGTGAAGCCTTTAATTCTTAAAGCATAGATCCCAAGTCACGTGATATATTTGATAACAAAGTATTGGCATACTTTGCTTTCATCCCATTCGTCAAAGTTTAACCATGTGGACATGAGACCTCTGCCTTAGCATTTCTTAAGTCAATGATTGGACATGCTTCCTCCAGTTACTAATTCCTGTTCTATAGGTTCAAACTTCTGTTGGCTTCAAGATATGAATTTGCAGAAGAAGATTAAGTTATAAGCACAGGGCATGTACAGCGAAAATACATTTAATCTTTAGTGTTAAGTGAAATTTAATGTGAAATGAAGCGATTCATGTGAAAAGATAATACTTTCCTAGAAAAGCGTTGCCAGAACGTCGTACCGGTACCAATTGACCATTGCTTTATAGGTGTAACAAATACGGATTTTTCAGTACGCAAATTGCTTCATTCAAATCCACGTTGAAGTTATAGTGCTTAAAAACCTTGAAAAATTTATTTGGGGCCGTCTACAAATGATGTCACGCTTTCGGGGGGGGGGGGGGGGGTCGTAAAATTGTGAGCACGTGAAAAGGAGGAGGGAGGGAGAAACAAGAAATGCGACATCACACATTAATATAAAAATATGTTTGTGAAAGACAGCGAGACATATGACAAGGAGAAGGAAGGGGGTAAGGTGAAGAGTGACACAGGGGGAGGGGGGGTCAAATTTGTTGTAAAAAAATTCGTCCTCAATTATGAACAGCCCTTTAAGATTATCAATGTCTTCTTTCAAAAATGTTCGACAAAAGTAAAAAAATTCAGAAGGGGAGAAAAAAGCAATGAAGAAAGCTTTCTCGTATTTTATAATGGAAGGCTGCCTGTTGGACGTAATAAGTATACTTCAAGTAGGAAATGATTACACATATTAGCCAAAAAAGAAAAAAAAAAGAAAGAAAACAGCGACTTAGAAAAATTTGGTATTCGATCAAAATGAGAATGAGATAAGTGCTATATATGCAATCCCTTCCGACATGATTCAACAGCTATTCATCAACGTTTTACGACAGTCAATGAATGGTATTTGTCCAATCCATCAACTCGACAATTTGACGGCATGATGATTAGCACGTAGCTATGAAACTGATTAATCGTAAATATTTATCATCGAATACTTGATTATAATTTTTTAGAGTAAAATTATAGAGAAGAGATAAATGGCAAATCAAATGAACGTGTCATTTCTCAACATTTGATCATCATGAACAACATTTCTCAAGTATTATCGGTAGGGAAATTTGAATGAGCGTTTTGTTTTTAGTGATTTTTTTCTTGTCGTCTTAAAACTTTCATGATGACTGTCATTATGTTTTTCACAATTTCATGTCGGATTAACAGGGTTTTAATTTTCTTTCCTTCGAGGCATAAATAATGCTTTATAACAGACAGAAGACCGTGATGTTGAAATTCCGTATGTAACAAGTAATTAAAAAGAAAAAGGGAAATTCAAAATCAACGTTAAAAACCTCTAGCATTGTAATTTAATATACTAATTATTATTCTGTAAAAAATATAAGAGTAGATGAACCCAATAGGCCGTTATAATAAGGTAAGAAATTGGTAAACTCTAGTTTTTTCTTCAATTTCTTCATTTTTTTAAAATAAATTTCTAAAAAAACAGTCCATCTTTAGTAGAGATGGTCACACACTATAGTGATAAATATTGTCCATTAAAATGTTTAGCAGAAGTTAAAGTCACTAGTGTTTATCCCATAAATCCATGATTTTTTAAAAACACTTTAAAATATGTTCTTTGGCTTTGA